>NC_083281.1:35939763-36239763 GCF_963506605.1 Zootoca vivipara | reverse complement strand
TGAGTATTTTAACTTTCTCTCTCTTTCTGACGTTGCTGTATAAAGTTAGCTTGTCTTGCATGGCTTTTGCAAAAGCTTCTCTTGGATTTAGCTTCTTCTATAGGTGACAGTCTTTCACTTCCAAGATAACACCCTCTCCCAGGGTAAGGCAGGGTCATTCTCTGACTTCACCATGGGTAACAGATCGATGGAAAGCCCCCTCTGCCCTCAAACCAGCCCTTTCTTCTAGGTAGGCAGTAGGATTGTTCTAAAGTTCCAGTCAAACTTCTTTATTTTAATAGTTTTCTGCTTTTCCCATTTCTCTTTCTGTCCTGTCCACTTTCTCTGAAAATGCAACGAGGATGGCATGAGTTTTAGCCTGGTTTTGCGGGGGGGGGGGGGGGAGAAGAGAACAGGTATGATGTTGCTATAGTGCTCTCGGGGTGCATGATATGTTATAGTGCCGTCAGGGTGCATTATGTAATGCAGAGTAGAAGAGGACAGGCCCCTGCTACAAGGAATTTACAGTCTAAAATCTGATGCAGAGAAAACATGGTGGTAAAACAGGGATGCAATATGCAATTGGTTGGGTTACACGTGTTTCGGCTCAGTTACAGTAGGGCATGGGGATTAGGGGTTGTGCCAGGAGCTTCATAGAAAAGGTGGATTTTGAGGAGGGATTTTAAAGTAAGTAAAGAGGAGGCATTACACAGGTGTTTGGGGAGGCACTTCCACCTTTTCATTGATTTACCTTTTCATTGTTTCGCCAACATCACCGTGTTGTCTGTTTGTTGCTGCTATCATTCTGACACGCAGCATTTTGGAACAGGTGGCCTGGCCATATCGGTCCATAATGAATGATGCATTTTCCATCAGGATAAATTCTGCAATAGCCCCAATCCAACATTAATACCTAAAATTAATTCCTTGCTTTATAGGCCATAGGCAGTGATTCTGCTAGTCTCCTGGCCCAAGATTACCAACTCATGGAAGGGAAAGCAGCAAACTCCCAGTGATCATTTCCACACTTTAATCCCCCAAATGGGATTCCTGATGTTGCTTAAGGGTGTGTGTGTGTGTGTGTGTGTGTGTGTGGTCAACCCCCCCCCCCAAAGCCTTTAAGATCTGGGCTGGTGATCATAATCCTTACAAGTGATTCTGGGAAACTGGAATAAACTACTTCTAGGATGCCATTCTGGGTTGGCCCTAGACAGCATTCCTGCCATCTCAAAATTGCCTTCCTCCTTTACACCTCCCTGGTGTCTTCTCTGGTGTGCATCTGACCAAAGCTTTTAAAGGTTCTTTTCCTAGTTGCTTCACTGCTTCCACCTGACTGAATTTTACGCATTTGATCTTTTTCCGGGGCAGCCCTGTTCCACTAGGGAATCTCACCCTGCCAGCATGCTGAACAAAATGAAGCATTGTTCTAGCTCTCTGCTTGCATTTGTATGAAATTGCCATGATATCTTTGGTAATTCAACATCCTCCAGCTTCATGCAAGTTGAGGAATAGTTCAAAGTCTTTTTTTCTCAAGGCAAGATAGCTTGTTGCAGCCTCTAACCTTCTGCTTGCAACTAAATACAGCTCTTTCCAATGTTGAGGTACACACAGAATTGCTGGTCTTTTAACTTTTAATGGACTGTCTCTAGTTTGAATTATAAATAATGTTGTACAAGCTTTTCAACTTATGTACAAAAATATTCTAGCTTCATAAAGTCATTGAGGTCGAAACTGCTGGTTGTGACTACCCAGGAGGGAGTTTTTGGGGTTGCAGTAGTGTGTCCCCTCCTTAAGGCAACCTCTCTGCCCCCTGAGATGTTTAAAAAATGCTATCATTCATTTGGGGCAAGGGGCTTGAGAAGGTGGCAGCAGTCCAGTTTCAGACATGCTCGGAGGAAACTGATTACTTGGATCCATTCTAGTCTGGCGTCAATCCTGGCCATGGCACTAAAACTTCCTTGGTTGCCCAGGTGGATGACATTTTATGGGAGAAAGATAGGGGAAGTAGATCATCTGCCTTGCATGCAGAAGGTCCCAGATTCAATCCCCAGCACCTCCAGGTAGGACTGGGAAAGATGCCTTGCCCCAAACCCTGGAGTGCCACTGCTAGTCATTGTTGGCAGTACTGAGCTAGATGCACCAGTGGGCTGACTATATTATGGCAGCTTCCCACATCAGGTATAGCCATCTTCTGAGAGGCTAAGGATGGAGCTTCATATTGCACAGGGACCCTGAGGATCATCTAGTCCAACCCCCTGCAATGCAGGAATAGGCAGCTGGCTCATACGGGAATCGAACCTACAACCTTGGTGTTATCAGCACCACCCTCTAACCAGGCTCATCTTCCAGTGAATCAAATCATTGCTCCATCTAGCTTAGTATAGTCTACACTGACTGGCAGCAGCCTTTCAGGGTTTCGGACAAGGGATACTCCCAGCCCCACCTGGAGATGCTGGGGATTGAACTTGGGGTCTTTTGCATGCAAGGCAGATGATGCCATAGTACTGAGCTACAGCCATCCCCTGAATCTCCCAATCTCTTACTGCTCTCCCCTAAACTAAAATTTATGGAAACATAAATTTGTCCATCTAGCCCAGGATTGTCTGCTCTTTCTAGCAGCAGCTCTCAATGATCTGGGGGAAAGATGTCTTTCCATCACCTGCTGCTACATTGTCCTTGCAGCTGGAGCCATCGGGGACTGAGCCTGCGTGCAACGCATGTGCTGCACCACTGAGCTGTGGTCCTTCACTGGGGTCACTTGAGGGGAAAGAATGCCTGCTGATCCAGTGTGCCTGCAGTATAGATCAGCCTGTGAAAAACAGAGAGAGTAAGAGGAGAAAAGGGGACATCTCCATTATTTAAAACAGAGTTAAGATGTGAATTCCCTTGACTTAAGCAACTGGAAACTACTGGTTTAAGTGAAAGTAATGTGGATTGTTGGTTTTGAAACTGGGGCTGTAGATGAGGTTGAACTTTTGGATGCTTTGGGGTTTCAGCCCCTTTCAGATGTGAAAACAGGTAGTTCCTTGCGAGAGGGAGGGATTTTCTGGTTTCAAGTTCTAACTGTAGAAAGCAGTTGGAAACAGTGATTTTTCAGGAGAAGACATGGATGTAGTCAAATACTGATAGGCTTGGGTTTGAATTTCTTTTGTCTTTCCTGAATTATAGAGGCTTTATTCTGAATGCAGGCATATTTCTGGGAAGGTCTGTTTTCAGAACCACTGCTCTTCAAGTAGGCAGTCATAATACAAGGCTTGCAAGAGCTCATTCAGAGACGTCTGTCCGCTCTGGTCTAGTGACAGCGTAAAACAGCGAACCTTTGACTTCCATTCTCATTGTCTCTACATGTTCTCTCTCCTCAGTGCTGCTCAGATGAAAATAGATACTCCTAAGTGAGAGAGCAGCTCATCATAGATAGATAAAAAAATAAAAATGTCATGGGGAAGCCACTTCAGAGCGTGTCTGGTAGCCTCTGCATTAGGCTGAAAAGATGGATTTTTTTTAACATTAAAGGGCATAGTCCAAAGGGATGTTCTCTTGCATGAACCCTCTGAAACTAGGGGGAAGAGCTGGTCCCGTTCACTGCAATGGAGCTTCACACAAAAACACCCTGTTGGGTGGTGCCTGACATAATTTCATCTCTTCGACAAAAAATAGGCTGGTCTGTTAGACTGGAAGGCTCAAATGATGGCATGCTCTCCTACTAAATAGCCAGTGCAGTTCAGCACACAGGAAACTTACATGCAAGTGGGGCTAGAACTCTTCTCCCTGAGACACCTTTTTTTGTTTAGTTAATGGATAGATCCCCTCCCCTCCACAAAAAAACCCTTTTTTGCTTAGAGTTCAGTTGTGGGAACCAATCACCTGAAGTTGTACAGCCCAGACATGGGCTAACTATCTCCATGTGAAGCACATCCCTGAGAAAAAGAGAGACATTACACTGATCTGAACTTTCAGATAGCTATCTGTCCTTTGTTTTAGCTATGTGCTAAAAGAAATGCTTCCTTTTGTCTGTCCTGAATCTTCCCAACATTCGGCTTCCACAAGAGGTTAGTGACGGCAGCCAACTTGAATGGCTTTAGAAGAGGCGCAGACAAGAGGCTATGTTCTCCCACCACTGTCGGAGGCAGTATGCCCACGAAGACCAGTTCTAGTTGCAAGTGGGGAGAGTGCTGTTGCACTTAAGCTCCTGCTTGTGGGCTTTATTTTGGGGCATCTGGTTGACTGTGGTGAGAACAGAGTGTCAGACTAGATGGGCCTTTGGCGTGATCCAGCAGGACATATTGTGGGCCCATTGGCAAAAACCTGGATAGATGTTTATTTCTTATAAGAGAGATAAGGAACTTGAGACCAGATGTTCTTGCACTCCGGTTTGCCCCCCCCCAGCACAGTCAATCAGTGGTTGGAGATGGTGAGCAACATCTGGAGGACCACGGGTTCCCCACCCCTGTCTTAACAGCAAAGCTTTATTGGTTTGAACACTATTTCAGGAGAAATATTTTGCTTTGCTCACCCAGTAAAGTTTAGTGTATACACACACTCAAACACGCTTACTTGCTCCTGTCCCTTACAAGATATTTGCAGATCTAATCAAAGGTGCTGTAGAAGAAAGGAGCCGATTCTTAAGTCCCTTTGTAAGACAAATGCAAGCCTTCCACCTCTTGCTTCCTTGGACATCAAGCATTCTAGGAACAGGATGAAATAATAGCTTTGTGTCTTGTTACAAAAGGGCAATGCATCAGTGAAGCCCGTCCTCTGTTGTGTACACGCTGTAACAGAGAAGGCGAAACCATTCATGGTGCTGGATAAAAGAGCAGCACTTGTTATTAATCCCTCAGTGCATTTCATGTATTTAAAGACATTTATTTTACACAGCAGCCCCTTTGCCAAAACAAACTTCTTTTTTCTTCATTTCAATTAAGCATGGCTTTTATTATTCATCTCGCAGTTCCTGTTTAGTTGGGGAGGAGGAATCTAGTTCTCTCTTCTCTCTTTTATGAAAGGCTTTTGTGGATTATATCATCAAATTAAATCAAGCTCATTAATGTGCTACTTTTGCAATATCACAGTAATAGTCTGTGCCTCGGGCACTCTTTGGGGGTGTTTGTTTCTCTCCCCCCCCCCACGTATTTGCCCATCTTCTCGCCAGTGTCCCATGTTGCTCAGAGCTGGTACATTTCTTCCATTAATAGAAAACAGCATTAAAAAAGCACATAATCATTAATATTGCAAAATCATTAGAGCTGATAAAAAGAAAGGAAAGCACTGGCTCGGGCAATGTTATTTTTCATGGTCACTGCATTTTGTAAACATGTTACAGAATCAACTTTTTTTGAAACACGCTTGGAGATTGGGACAGGGTTGTTTTTGTAGGGAGGGTGACTTCTCTTCCCATGTGCTCTTTTTCAGATTTTGCTAGTTAGGTCATCGTCCTTTGGTACTGTTTTGCCACTAGCTGGCAGAAGCCCAGGCTTATCTTGCCAAGTTCTTTCTGCCCATGAACAGACCTGAGGTTGACAAATTGATAGTTCACGCAGACCAAGGATGAGGGGAACAGAGAATGAATCAGCCCCTCAACCTGGGTTTCAGCTGCCTTGCCTGATACCTCCTTTGTTACTCAGGTGGATGTGAAACCTGAGCTACAAATTAGGTGCTAATGCTTGTTCTCCAGACAACCTGGCTAGGTTGTATAATAATGGCAGTATACTACAAGATGAGAGAAAGTTAAGCACTGCATCTTTTTTAAAAACAATTCCATTGTTTGCCTTGTGGTGCACAGGCTCTGCACGCTTGAGGACCAAACTAGGTGAAAAGTTTATGAAGTGAAGCCTTGCACATAACCGCGTGGCTAGTGGGCACATGCATGTGGCTGCACAATTTGTCTCCTCCTGTGTGTGTCTTTCGGTTTGACTGCAGAGCTGTGTGTGTGGTAAAGTGCCACTGTTTTGTTTCCCCCCAACTGCTGGGCGGCCCACTGGATCCCTCAGGAAGCAAACATTTGGAGTTAAATTGAAGAGGGAAGATCCAATAGTAATCTTCAGCATTGTGAGGTAGAGGGTGAGCGCTGGGTCCTGTGCAACTGCGTACACAGCAGCCAGTGCAGGATTGGGACCAGGACTGGAGCTGTGGTACATGGGCAGGAGGGTTCCCATGGAAGCAGTTGCTTACAGGCAGCTTTCATAGACTTTTAGAGTTGGAAGAGACCCCAAGGTCATCCAGTCTACCCCCCACAATGCAGGAATCACAGCTAAAGAATCCGTGACAGAGGGCCATCCAAACACTGCTTAAAAACCTCCTTTGCACACTGTGCAGTTGCAGACACGTTAGTGTATGTGCCACAAGGAGTCACAAGCATTCCTAGGTCCCTCATGCACATACTTTTTACAAAGCAGTGAAAATGTGTGTGTTCTCTCTCTGACACACACTTAAACTTTGCAGGTGCACCTTAAAAACATAATGTGTGAAACAACCTCAAGCAAGCAGATCTTTTAAGATTATGCTTGTGATTTTGATAAATTGTTGTTGTTTTATAGTTCCATTTTCTGTGGATTGTTTTTATCATTAAGCAGTATATTAATCTGTTAAATAATAATGTAATATATTTATTAATTATAATCATAATTATTAATTATTATTATTATTATTATTATTTATTAATAATAAAATACATGATCAGATTCTCTTCTCTGCTACTGCAGTGGTGTCAAAGGTGCCCCTAGTTTTCAATGCATTGTTCATAACTGTGCAAGAAAAACATTCATTCTCTCTGTGTGTGTGTGTGTTTGTGTGTGTTTGCTGTCAGCAATCTGCTGACTAGTTAAAAATTGTCAAAAGTGTTAATCTAGTAATTGAATGAACCAGCAGGCCTTTAAAACAAAAAGTCATTAAAAATGAAGTTGGTCCAACTATATGAAAGCCTTGCAGGAAATGCCAGTTTTTCTTCAAAATGTGGTTTACCAATAATTATTTGCATTTATTTTAAAATATTTCCCAAACCTTATTTATGATGCTCTTACCTAAAAGTTCAGAGCAGCTAGATTTCCCCTTCAGGTGCTGACCTGGTCCACATCTTTGGTCTCATGAATAGATATTCTCTTCTATCATGCAGCAGGAGAATGATGACTGTGTTATTGAGACTGTAAGGCTGCTTCCCAGCCTTGGTACTGTGTCATATTATTATCTATCATTCTAACTCTCCCTTCACCCAAGAATCACAGGGCCATGTGCAGAATCAGAAACCATATAAAATATTATTATTATACATACGGTATGCACACAGGCTTAAAAACATCACATAATAATAATAAAAATACTATTTAGGTATTTTAAGAGGCCCAGGTGAAAGACATTGGTGTCTGTGTTTGAATGTGCCAGGTCCTGAGCAATGGGGAGATAGGGAGGCCTCAGGTACAGTTTGGCATATAGCAGGAGTTCCCAAAGTGTGGTCCCAAATTTCATTCAGGTGGTCCATGTGTGGATTTGTGGTTGAAGATGGGAAGCAGCACCTCCATCTCATTGAATATTCATATTGATTTTCAATGGTGTCTTATGCCTTCCTTTATTTCTTACATAGCATTTAATTTTATTTGCATGGAATTCAAATTGCAATACAACAAAATGCGATCTATAAGAAATAGAAGAAGCAATAAATACACAATAAGAATCATACAGCATCTGGCATAGCACATTACAGCTGCTGCTACAACAGGCAGAAAAACAACAACCATTAAGTGGTCTTCCAAGAGCCTCAGCAATCTTCAAGTGGTCTGTGAGGCCTCCCTTGTCCTACTTCCAACACTGCCCATGTTAATAACAATAACAATAACAATTTATTATTTATATCCCGCCCATCTGGCTGAATTTTCCCAGCCACTCTGGGTGGCATCCAACAGAACAGAACATTAAAATGTGAAAATCTATTAAACATTAAAAGCTTCCCTAAGCATGTGATGTGGGCCACTATCACTTGGCTTGTACAGAGGATGGAGCTGAGAAAAATGGCTTAGCCAAGCCTCCATGGTTAGTCCCATCAGGAGTTTACAGTAATAGAATCACAGAGTTGGAGGGGGTTTGTGTAAGCCAGCTACAACAACCTTCTGGCTGCCCAGCTTCTGCTCAATGACCTCGAGTGGGGGAGCCACCTAGCACTCTTACAGGTGCCACATGACACTCATTCTGCATTTGCAGCACTCGTATTTTGCAAATGCCTGTTTACATTAGGCAGGCACCTTCACTGGACTCTTTTCGGTGTGTGCCTAAAGCATTTTCTTTAGGCAAGCCTATCAAGTCATGTAGAATTGCTGGCATGTGTTCTAATCTGGTTTTTAGCTTTTTGTTGGGCCCCCCCCCAAATGTTTTACATAGTTGCTTTAAACTGTTTTTTACTCATGGTTTTATTGTTATATTATTTTAGTAAACCACTTTGAGGTCTTACTATAATCAAGAAATATATAAATATTTCATAAATAAATTTGTTCATTTATTTTTATTTCTAGAAAATACCACCCTCTCTTAATATATCAGGGTGGTTGGTGTGCATCAACATAAAGACTAGCTACAAGGGAAGGGAATTAAGCAATGCGTAGGGCTGTCATCATGGAAAAGTCTTCTAGCAAATTGCACTCAGGGATGACTGAGGATGTACATTATTTTTTGTGACTTGGAAACTGCAGTTTTATTAATGCAGCTTAAATTTGCTGAATCTCACCTAATAGCTTTAGAGCTGGGTAGCAACTCAGTTTGAAGGCTGCCTGCAACTGAAAACCTGCAATAAAAGCCATACTCAGCTCTCTGGCCCTCCTAATCTGGCATGGTGGGTGCTCAACAACACCTCTGTTGTTGCAGTCCAAGGCAGGCAGCAGAAACGGGGCGGTTGGGGAAATTCTGCTTGGTAGTGTGACAAGGTTGTGAAGCATAGCTGCCAAGATACCCCTTTTTTTAAGGGATTTTCCCTTATGCTGAATAGGCTTCCTCGCGAGAAAAGGGAAAACTTGGCAGCTATGTTGTGAAGCCCTGGTGGCTTATACAGTAGGGTGCTGCAGTTAGTTGTGCTTAGTCTGCATATGCACTGTTGCCCCCTGCTGGAGGACAGTGGCAGTAACCACTAGATCCCTGCTCAGGAGGGAATTTATACAGTACTCTGCTAGTTAATCCAGCAGCACTGTTCCTTTGACAAGGCCTGTTTTGGACCCCCAGAGTGTTTGTTTAGAAACCTGCTGTTGCCAGTTGCTGTCATCTCTTAGCATTCATAACAGTGCTAGAAAGCCATGAGTCACTTTCCACTGGAAATGTGCATTCATTGTCTGACAGAACAAAGGGTTCTCCGTTAAGAGAGCTATCTGATCTTGCATTCCATTTCTTGCAGCTAGACAATGGCTCCCTGCCCTTGGCAGGCAGCTGTGGAGAAAAGCTGTACTTTAACCAGAAAGAGCCTGGAGAGACTGCTTGGTCTCAGGGCTTGGTCCGAAGGGTACATGATACACAAGCCTTGCTGGAGCTATACGGTCAGTCAGGTTCTCATAACACTAGAACGGAGGGACATCCAATGAAGCGGAACATTGGAAGGCAAAAGGAAGTACTTCTTCACACAGCACATAAACTACTGAATTTGATCCCACAGGAGGTAGTGTTCGCCATCAACTTGGATGGCTTTCCGAAAGGATGAGACATTTCATGGAGGATAAGGCTATCAGTGGCAAGGAGCCTTAATGGTTATGCCTGATGATCGCCTTCCAAAGCAACTACTCTATTCCGAACTCAAAAATGGAAAGCGTGATGCTGGTGGTCAACAAAAGAGGTTTAAAGACTGTCTCAAGGCAAATCTTAAAAAATGTAGTATAAACACTGACAACTGGGAAACACTGGCCTGCGAGTGCTGCAGTTGGAGAACAGCCTTTACCAAAGGTGTCTTGGGCTTTGAAGACACTCAAACTCAGGACACAAGGGAGAAACGTGCTAAGAGGAAGGCACGCTTGGCAAATCCACACCGTGATCAACTCCCGCCCGGAAACCAATGTCTCCACTGTGGAAGGATGTGTGGATCCAGAATTGGCCTCCACACAGTAACTTACGGACTCATTGTTAAAACCTTGTTTATGGAAGACAATCTTACTTGGCTATGAGTGATCACCGAAGAAGGAGGAGGGGGGGGAGGAGGAGGAGGAGGAGGAGGAGGAGGAGGAGGAGGAGGAGGAAGAAGAAGAAGAAGAAGAAGAAGAAGAAGAAGAAGAAGAAGAAGAAGAAGAAGAAGAAGAAGAAGAAGAAGAAGAAGAAGAAGAAAGAAGTTGTTCAACTTCTACTGTGGGAGGCAGCATTCTTCTGAATACCCTGTGTTGCTTGGTGTATGGCAGGTGTATAATCTGGACTCTCCACTTCAAGCACTAAAATGTCTTGGGTCCTTCTTCGTATCTGAAGAAGTGTGCATGCACACGAAAGCTCATACCTATGACAAACTTGGTCTCTAAGGTGCTACTGGAAGGAATTTTTTTATTTTTTTGTTTCGAATACATCAGACCAACATGGCTACCTACCTGTAACTTGGGTGTCATTTGTTCAGGTTCCGATCTACCTCAGTTTGGGCTCTCTGTTATCTCTCACGGCATATATAAGCCTCACTCTTCATTCCTGGCATTTTTCTGCCTAGGCCACAACCAGAAACACAAAACAAAAACACTCTTTCTTTGTTGCTGTCATAGTGGTAATGCAACTTGTCTGTCACTTTAAGCATCCCTTCAGAGAACATTTTAGAGACACCCACCAGTGTGTTTTGTCTTTAATGGGGCTCTGCTTCTCTGGTAGGAATCCCATGCGTACCCAAGCAGCAGTTCTTCAGAACGATCTAGAAATGTGCTCTGACAAACTAGTTTCATGCAGACATCTGTTGCAGCTGATTTCCCCAGGAGCAAACGGTTTGCTTTTTATCAGGCTTTAACACATTTTGGCTTCGAATTCATAGCTGATGAGTGCCACGAGTTATCAGAAGAGTTGTGAACCAATTAAAGGATTTTTCTGTTTTAAGTCTCCTGACAGTATTGCTTTCACTGAGTCATTCATAGATTTTAAAAACTCAATACTATAGGATCTTAATATACCCCTTGGGATTTTCTGCCCTTAAACACCAGACAGTTCAGGGTCTCTCTCCTCGCCGCTCTGCATCCAGGCACCAGAAACTCAATGGAGGGAGGGATTGTTTTACTGATGTCTTTGCCCTCTTTTCTTCCTTCCTCAAATTGAGCCGCTGTGTACATGCTCCAGATCTTGTACCAGTCCATAATCTGGGAAGGCTGAATGGGAAAACATGCAGAAGTGGAACCTGCTCAACATGCTTCAGACCATATATTCAGTGGTGTAGCACAGGGGCGGTTGCCTCAGATGCAAAATATCAACTTCCAATGCTGCCTCAATACAGCTTCATGCTTCCATCTCTGGGCTTCGTTGAAAGGACTCTCCTCCCTTCCAGAGGGGAGGGATTGCGTGCAGGACCCGCCTCCCGTGTCTGCAGGGGGTGTGGTCGGCCCCCTGCACCAGGCCCTCCCCGCCGCCGCATCTTACCCCTCTGCCAGCCAATAGGGCTCACAGGGGGTGGAGTCCAGCTCCATTTAAATGGCCGCGGTGCTGGGAGATTTTTCTCGTTGCATTCCTGCCCTCATTGGATCACCCTCCCTCCCTTTAGGCCTGGCTTTTCTTTGACCTTGCTGTGGACTTCGGTTGGTCGCCTTGGTTGCCTAAGGGACCTGGTAGGAGCGTTTTATCCATTTGGCAAATGGGCACCAGCCTCTTGGTTTTTTTTCGCCTACCTCATAGCAATTCGTCACAACTTTTGGTATTAGCGGTTAGGCATTGGATTATTCAATGTGTGATGTATCGTGTGTTGTGTGTCGGAGGTCAGTTTAAGGCCATCACCTACCTCCTAGGGGTATCCCATGGGTATCCCATTAAGGGGATCCGGCTGTCGTGGATCCCGTTCGATGCCCTATTTGGGTTAGGGCCATGGCACAACCCCCGGTGACATCAGGGGAAGCTTCCAGTTGTATTTGCATCAACAAGCTCCTCCCACTGTTCGTTAACCTTTAAGTGTCTCCAATACCGGTCGGTATTGAAGCTGAGGCTCCAATACTTTGGCCACCTCATGAGAAGAGAATAATCCTTGGAAAAGACCTTGATGTTGGGAAAGATTGAGGGCACTAGGAGAAGGGGACGACAGAGGACGAGATGGTTGGACAGTGTTCTCGAAGCTACGAACATGAGTTTGACCAAACTGCAGGAGGCAGTGCAAGACAGGAGTGCCTGGCGTGCTATGGTCCATGGGGTCACGAAGAGTCGGTCACGACTAAACGACTAAACAACAACAACAACACCGGTCGGGTGGAGTGTTCCCATCATATGCCTAAGCCAATACTACTCGCATGCTATAACCAACAAAGTTGTGGCCTTTATTTACCCATTAACCTAAAACCACGTGGCCTTGTGTCTTATTTTATCCACGTGGGTGACGGGTCATCGATGCACAAACAACTTTTCCATGCAAACCAGGAAGTGACATCTCTACACCGTTAGGCAGTTGAATATGCATGCATACTTACTCCATCCACTTACCTCCTTCCACCCACCCCCTCTGTGTTGCCTCGGGCACTGGCAACCCATGTTATACCACTGTATACACTCCCTTCTTTTACATCTGAAGGAAGATCCTGTAAGAGCGTGATCCAGAATTCTGCTTTTCTGGAGAGGAAACAGACCTTTCTGTGGAGGACTGAGGATAGGTGAACCTCCCTCTTGTTCATATGAATTGACAGATTAGGAGTAGAGGCTTTATTAAAATTGTTAGAGAGACAAAAGGAAAAGAACAAATTGTTATGGTTTTTGCTTTAGGAGGCCTGACTTCATCGGTCATTCAGAATTCTCTCAGATTGTCAACAGGTAGATAGATATGGTTGGACTGATAGGCATTGTACACTTGGATCTTGTAAAAATCTTCTGACAAAATCCTTCCCCAAAGGCTATTAAGTACACATAGGTAAAGGTAAAGGGACCCCTGACCATTAGGTCCAGTTGTGACCAACTCTGGGGTTGCGGCACTCATCTCGCGTTATTGGCTGAGGGAGCCGCCGTACAGCTTCTGGGTCATGTGGCCAGCATGACAAAGCCGCTTCTGGCGAACCAGAGTTGCACACAGAATCGCCGTTTACTTTCCCGCCGGAGCAGTACCTATTTATCTACTTGCACTTTTGACATGCTTCCGAACTGCTAGGTTGGCAGGACCAGGGACTGAACAACGGGAGCTCACCCCATCACGGGGATTCGAACCGCCAACCTTCTGATCGGCAAGCCCTAGGCTCTGTGGTTTAACCCACAGCACCACCTGCGTCCCTATTAAGTACACATAGCAGTCACAAAATAAGAGGGCAGGGTGGTCAACAGGGCATCCTCCAGATGTTTCTGACCTACAACATCGCCCCTGCTGGCTGGGGCTGATGGGAACTGAAGTCCAACAACACATAAACCGCTTTGAGGTTTTATAGAATCAAGCGATATATACATTTTATAAAATAATAACAACATCTGGAGGGAGCCACATTGGCTATCCCTGCTTTGATGAAATGGTAACTGGTTAAGGGGGAGGAAGCAAATGGGTATGTGAGTGTAGGGATCATGCTAAATGATTTGGGATGATGAAATCCAAGGCAGACCTTGAAGAACTCCAAATGAGTCTGAACTGCTGGTGACTAACCAGGAAAGAGTTAGCGGGGTTGCACTGGATAACTTGATGAGGAGGTAATCTCAGTGTGTGGCATCTGTGAAAAAGGCAGAGATTCCATGTGATGCTCATTAAACTGGAGATTAAGGGGTGCAAATAAGAGGTGCTAATTGCCTTTGCTTTGCTGTGAAAGCCTGTTCTCTGTTTTTGAGAACTCTTGGTCTATGCTCCATTTCCGTTCTTTAGTAAGCCAGCTGATGGACTTGATCATGCTGCTTGCACTGATTAATTGGCATAAAACCAGGCTGAACACACTGTTTCAACATGGGTTATAAAAGCTGTGTTTTTAAGGATGGGTTGAAAACTGGGGTTCTTGTTGAAATTTCAATGACAAAGTGGTAAGTCCTCCAGCTCCCTTCACCAGAACTTTCCCTGTCTGGAAAGCCTTCAGCAATAACCCCTTGACACTCAGCACCAGCTGAATTTTTAGCTGCAAATGTAGCTATGGAGCTGTGGCACAAAGGCAGGTTTTTTTTAACTGGTAGCACCAGTGTTTTGGAATGCTTTCTGTGCTGAAATATGAGAGGCCCCATCAGTATTGACATCCAACTGGCTCTTGAAAACACAGTTATTTAGACAAGCATTTCCCTCATCTCCTCACCTGAACCTCCTGATGCAATTGCTGTTTTGACTGGTTTCATTGTTATGTTACTTTAATGGGCTTGTTTTATTCTATATTTTAAGCATGTATCTAATGATTTGATGAAATTGTTCAGTTGTATATTTTAATTCTGAGTGGATGTATTTTTATTGGTTTTATACTTGGAAACCACTTAGAAGCCAATTTGGCAAGTAAGCTCGCTCTCTCTCTCTCTCTCTCTCTCTCTCTCTCTCTGTGTGTGTGTGTGTGTGTGTGTGTGTGTGTGTGTTGTAACTTCCATTTACACCTCAGCCATTTCTCTGTTGCCTAGCTTCTCAATCACATCTCAATCACAATTTCAGGCATAAACTCCTTGGGGAAGGAATTTGCCCCCTTTAAAAGTACCATATTATTTCATTTATGAATTGCTTCCTATCTTGAAGCAATTTCACAATACAATAAATGTGCATATAAAAGCATATATAGAAACAATTAAGAACCATTCTGTATATAAAAGGAGTTAAAACAATTACATAGCTAAAAACAACAGCAGCACAGATGCCTGCCAGGATCTTGTATAAATTCTGAATGATAACATTTAACCATTAGCGTTTCTGGGGTTGTGTTTTTTGTTTTTTACAACCATCCATGAACAAACACATGGGAAGTAGACTAAAGATCCATTTCAAACTGTTCTGTTTTCTGCTGATGCAGGAGGTCTCCGGGGAGCAACTGTGGTGGATGCCTTAGATACTCTGTATATCATGGAGCTGCAGGAAGAATTCCAAGAAGCCAAAGATTGGGTGGAAGAGAACTTTGACTTGAATGTGGTGAGTCAGTCTTCGAATATGTTTCTCTGAGCTGCAGAAGCCGCCTGGCATGTTTAGGACCCTGGAGTTCTGATCTTGGGCTCCTCACAAACAAAGGCACGCAGACCCAGCAGAAGTAAGCTGAGAATTGGGAATTGGTGCAGTTCTGTCAAGTACCAAGAAAGGACTTATCCACACTTAACCTTTGCTGTGCACTTTTCTAGGCAGAGGTCCAGAGGCTTTCCAGGTCCGTGTCCAATCTGTATGTCTATTTGTTTGTTTGTTTGTTTGTTTGTTTGTTTTGTCCTGGTGGTCTCCCTGGGAAAATAGACATGTTACCACTGATTCAGTGGTAACATGTCTATTTTCCCAGGGAAAGCGCCAGGACAAACAAACAAGCAAAATAATGGAGCAATCCATTGAAAACCTGATTGCCATTTACTCCAGTTCAGTGGTAAATTGTGGGTTTACCCAGTGAAAGCTCTGGTACAAAAACAATAAAAAAACTGGGACACAGACCTGGAATTCCGAGACCTATGCCTAGAAACACAGCACAAAAGGAAGTGTGAATGAGCCCAAAGTGTCCTTGATGCTTTTTGTTCTTAAGGAATTTCCCTTGATCACTGGATAAGAGCACCAGAGAAGATAAAATCCCTTGTTGTTGTTTAGTTGTTTAGTCGTGTGCGACTCTTCGTGACCCCATGGACCAGAGCACGCCAGGCACTCCTGTCTTCCACTGCCTCCCACAGTTTGGTCAAACTCATGTTGGTGGCTTCAAGAACACAGTCCAACCATCTCATCCTCTGTCGTCCCCTTCTCCTTGTGCCCTCCATCTTTCCCAACATCAGGGTCTTTTCCAGGGAGTCTTCTCTTCTCATGAGGTGGCCAAAGTATTGGAGCCTCAGCTTCATGATCTGTCCTTCCAGTGAGCACTCAGGGCTGATTTCCTTCAGAATTGATAGGTTTGATCTTCTTGCAGTCCCCTTAAGTGTCATTTCTTTCTACTGTATCTCCAACTCCTCCTCCTCCTTGTCCACTCGGCAAGGTTGGTCGTTTCAGAAGTCAAACATGGCTGCAGGCATTTGAAGCTCAAGTGTTAACAGCCTAGCACTTTCAATTTGTAATAAAAAGTTGTGTTAAATCTAACACCACATTTATATTGGAGGTGCAGAATGGGCCAACTTTTTGGTGGAGGGATTTGAACCCAAACCTCCCAGACCTGAACTGAATCACTGGGTCATAGGGGCTCTCTTATGAACATTTAAGTCTGATATCGGTATTTGGCCATCATAAATGGCTTTCTGAATCTTCTGCTTCAGTTAATCACCATTTGAAAACGAAGCTAAACATAACTTAGCATGAGCCAGTGCAGCCTTCTGTGTAATAAGCCTTGAGGCTAAATACTGGAAGAGAATCGCCACTGTTCTTCAGACCAATGAGAGAAGCTGACCTAGAAGCTGGAGTAGGGATCAGGATCTTCTCTGGCCTATTTCTGTTAAGAGACAGAGGAACATACGAAACCGGGGAACCTCAGGCCTAGGGCCAAATGCAGCCCACCCACCCCCCAACCTCTTTGGCCCTCAGGTCTGCACCCTCCAGGCCACGCCTCCTCTTCCAGGCCACACTCCTCGCTGGATATACTTTGCACCCTCTTTTATTGTTTTTGCCTGGCTGGAATGTGTTCTTGAACTCTTATAATGCCTCTTACTTGCCTTGCAGAAGGGTAGAGAGGGCTGTGTGTGTGTGTGTAGAAACTCGTCTACTGTGTAGAGATGGCATTTTTGTTCGTTGCTCCGCCCACTTTTGTCTTTGGCCCCTCCCACCGTTGGTAAATCGTCACTAGAAGGGAATGTGGTCCTTGGCCTGAAAAGGATTCCCCACCTAAAACAACATTGCTGACACTGACTGGCCATTACTCTTCAGGGAAGGGAACTTAGCACCCCTAGCTGGAGAGTTTGCACAGATTGAATCTGGGACCTTCTGCATGCAAAGCAGATGCTCAGGCACTGAGATACAGCTTCTTTGCCAGTCCCTGTGCCACTCTCACCTAAGGTTAGAGATTGGTCATGATATGCACAGGCTGGCATGCATGCCTTGGGTCCCTGGTTCAAGAACTACTGAGGTTGCAGATCCTGTGTTTACCAAGATGGTGTTCAGATTCTAATTTTAGAGCTATGCTGCAGTTGTTGCAGCAGTTGTTGCAGCGTAACTAGCATTTTCTTTGAAGCAAGAGCAGCTAGTTCAGCTGCCTCACCTTCCAAGAAAAGCGTCATTTTGAAAGAGTTGACCAGCATGGACTTGCAAATGGACAGTCGCATCTGATAAATTCTGGTTGAATGGTTTGTGTTTGGCATCAGATCGATAGGCCAAGAGATGGAATAGACAGGGATAATTGATCTGTGTTTTCACAAAAGCTCTTCCTCCCACCCCATCCACCCTCACAGATCAATCTGCAAATTCAAGAATGAACCTTGTAAATAGCTGGATCGCAGGATTTAAATGTGGATGAGACCGGATCTGCATTAAAAACTGTGTGTGTGTGTGTGTGTGTGTGTGTGTGTGTACGCATGTGCATGCGCACACACACATATTTGATACTGTCAGCAGTCAAGAATCAACCAACATGAAGGTGATGCACTTGGAAAATAAAATATACAGTGCATTGTTCCCAAAGGCTGGTAACTCGGTTTGTTTTTGAGCAGAGATGAATTAACCATTTCCTAAAAGGATTGGACTTAAAATGTGGAAGTCCTGGGTTCAAAACTGGTCCAGTCAGAACTGGATGGTCCTGGGCAAGTGTATTATCCTTAAATAAAAATGCCACACCTCATGACTGTCTGTCCCTTCACTGGATGGTGTGTGGCGGGCTATGCTTCAGGGCACCCCAGCCACTGTTTCCTCTCACCAGCTCATTGCCCATGTGTGTTCATCTGATGCTCCCACCTGGTTACACACAGCCAGGCACTGGTAGCCTAAATGGGGGGAAAAAGACAATCATGGAAATGTTTTTGTGCTGATTAGGCACTGGTAGCCTAGCATGGGGCAGGTGTGCTTGACCCATCTAACAGCTGGATTCAGCCACCATGCCCTGCCTGCACATTTGAGACCCAGTTTTACTAATGTGTATACTTAGCTATGAAATGTCAGGCCTGAAAATGTTCAGAACTTGAAATATGCCACAGTGGTTGTATATGCACCATACATAGCTTCCCTCAAATAACCCTGGGAATTGTAGTTTGTTAAGGGTTCTGCGAATTGTAGCTCCGGGGTTAAACTACAGATCCCACCAGTCTTTGTCAGGTGATGGGGGGGCATGTGCTTTAAATGTACAGAGCCCTGGACTCAGATCCCTGTTGCATTGTAAAACTCACTGGGTGACCCAGTTGCACTCTCCTCATATAACCTTCCTCTTGGGTTGTTGAGAAGGCAATAAGAGGAAAACCATGTGTGCCACTGAGAGTTCCTTGTGGGGAGTAAAATGTGTGTGTGAAAGAGAGGGAGGGAGGGAGAGTTGTTCCCTGTATATGATGTGAGGAGAGAGACCTGCAACCCTTTCTCGAAGGCTGGTGTATGCTGCTTTCTTGCACTTCTTTTCCATTTCCCCTTTTCTAATGGTGCTTTTTACTTATCCCTGAAGTAGACGTTCTACCTGGAAGCTGTGTATGTGTGCGTGTGTGTGTTGCAAGAAGCTGATATTTATTCAGAAAGCAAAACTGAATTTTCATGCAGGATCAGGCTTTAGGAGCAAACCTCTGAAAGGAACAATTTGACTGCAATTGCTTTGACATTTCACTGATCCAAAGCTAGATTATTATAGATCACAACTAGCTGCAGGTAAAGGGTTATCTGAAAGACTCCCATTTACAAATCAGCGGATGCCCAAGAAAGAAAGAAATCTACGCAGGCCTGCCTTCTACATCATACTGTTCCAAATGTCTTTGCTTAGAAATACCCCATTGTCTCCTGCCTATCCATAATGTACCCCTCCATTATTTGAACGAAATGGATATGTGAGTTCTTCAAACGAGACACAAAGCAGGGGGAACAGGAAGCATTCAGCAATCGTGTTTCCTGCCTTCTGATGCCAACACCCTTCTTGTAAAGTTCAAACTCTCAGTTGCTGGCACTGCTGGCCGCAGTCCCCCAACTATGAATTTACACAAGTTAGTAAAGTCATGTAAAGCTCTTTCACTTTTTATGGTTTAATGTTTTTTTAAAAGCATATTTACAAACAAACAAACAATTAGGTACACACACTTAACCCCAAAAACCAAAGAGAGAAAAGGGAAAGGGTAAGAGAGAGAAAAGGATGAAGTACCACACCCATTTGTCTCCCCTCCAAGTCAAGCTCTTTCACTTTTTAAAATGGCTGCATTCGATGTAGGGAACCTTTGATCCCTGGAGGTTGCTGAACAACAGCTCCCATCACCCCTGGCCATTGGCCCATCAGCAACATCTGGAGGGCACCATTTTGGAAGCCCCACCCTTTCCTTTGCATGTGGGAAGGCCTTGTCCACTGAGTAAAGTTCACCGCAGGGGTAGTAAGCAGGTAACTCTAGGGTTAGTATACAGGTAGTTCACAACTTACAGATCTTTAACATGCACACATTCAGCTATACACACTTGGCCAAAAAATTTAAAATTTAAAAGGGAGTGGGCGTCTGTGGAAAAAAGACTTTGGCAATCCCCAGAATGTAACCCCCCTGTAAATTGAGAGTCACCTGTACTTTCCTCATGTGACTTCATCATTTTAAATCTTTTTAAGAACCCCTCAGGGATAGCCAACGTGGTGCCCTCCAGAGATTGATGAACTCTCATCAGTCCCAGCAAGCATGGCTAGTGGCCTGGGTTGATGGGAGTTTTAGTTCAGCAGCACCTGGAGGGACAAAGGTTCCCCACCAGTGTGGTACATGATATGTGGCAGTTCACACATGGCCCTGGCGTGTCAGTTTCACACACAGGAGCGGTTTATGGCATAGGGGCAGACTGTGGATGTGCATATTCTCTCCTACTTCACTTAGCCTCTTAAATGTGATCAGAGGCCTGTATGCAAAAAACAAAGCAAAAAACCCCTCACGTGGAAAGACCCTCCACCCTCATTTTGCCAACCTATGGATTGTGTAAGTGGGATCCTGCTTGGGAACCGACCTGCCCAGGCCACAGTTTTCATTCAAAGCATAATGTGGATGGGGGTGAGCAAGTCCAAGGCTCACTTCTGCACCCCTTCAGTTTGTGCTGCAGCCATGTGTGACCTCTTCTCTAAGAGCACTGCTAGATATAGCTGCCACTGCTGGCAAAGGCCCTGCATTTCCATCTCCCCTTCCCCCATGCTAGCATCTCACTGCTAGGCACCATTATGTTTCCCCCACCCCTTTTAGCAGCTATGGAAGTGGGCAGCAACACCCTCAGTGCTATGATGTCATGCAGTGAGATTTACTGGAGGAGCAGTTGCAAAGAAACTCAGGGCTTCTGCTTTGGCCAGCAGTCTCACACTCTGCATCATTTCAAGTTCCATCCTGAGGAATGTGTTTTTGCTTGCTTTGTGACACTGGTCTGTCTTACAGTCTTACCATCCGGTTAGTATATAACCTGAAACCTTTCCACATTGTTCTCCACAGAATGGCGAAGCTTCCTTGTTTGAAGTGAACATCCGCTACGTCGGAGGGCTTCTGGCTGCATATTACCTAACTGGAGAAGAGGTTTGTTCCGCATCGTTTCATACATGGAGCGTCTGGGAGAGCTGCGTTTGTTCATACACCCACCCACCCAACACACACCATCGCCCCCAGAGAACCCTAACCACCAAACCCTTCGAAGCAGTCCCCTGTGTCTCAGCAAGCTAAAAATCTGACTCCTTTTATAAATATTGGAATGCTGATGATGGCTGTTAATTAAGTCTTGCATAATTACCTTGCCTGGCTCATCTGTATAGATATTTTCTCCCGTGGACAATTTTTCCTAAATAGCTCTTTGGTTTGGTACATTGGTCCCCGCTGAAATGCTGTTTGCCGTGATCTTGGCCTTGCGTTCAGAACTTGTTAATTTCCTGATGTTCAAGAGAAGAACTTTCATAGCTCCCTCAGGGTCACGTTAAATGCTGCAGTGGGGTAAGTGTCATTTTTAGTGGCGGCTGTTTTCCGCTATATCGCCAAAAAGCAAAAGCAGCCATGAGTGTCAAGGCAGCTTGACAAAGCCCTCAGCTCTGTTTTCTGCCTTCCAAGGGATCCTGCACCATTCTGTGGAAGCCCCCCCCCTGAACTGCAAGGGCCCCCCATGTTTTGTAACCACCACCAAAACTCAATCCAAAGACAGAAAGTCCCATTAGGATGTTCATTTATCGGATGAGTAATTACTTACCTTCAGAACTTTTAGTCAGAAGATACAGCAATCTTGTAAATAATAAGGCAACAAAAGTTACCAACTTACAGAAAAACAAAAGACTAGTCTGCTAAGAGGGTGCATTCCTATGCCAGCTGCAGTGGAAGGGAACCCACTTTCTACAGCCGGCATGGAAACACCTGCTACTTGCTGTCTTAAAGGTAAAGGTAAAGGGAACCCTGACCATTAGGTCCAGTCGCAGACGACTCTGGGGCTGCAGCGCTCATCTCGCTTTACTGGCCGAGGGAGCTGGCATACAGTTTCCGGGTCATGTGGCCAGCATGACTAAGCCGCTTTCTGGCGAACCAGAGCAGCGCACAGAAACGCCGTTTACCTTCCCGCCGGAGCGGTACCTATTTATCTACTTGCACTTTGACGTGCTTTCGACAATTGAGAGAGGGTGGGAAATGGAAACCTTCTCACTTTGCACAGCATGCTGTGTGTGTTTGAGCTTGTTGCTCCATGCAAACTGGTGGCATGAGTTAGCATACATCGCAGAATCCTACGCAGGGATTCCACCAGGCACATGCTAGTCCTCTGTGCACTGAAGAGGGAGAGAGTGGTAATGCAAAGAAGCTGCCTTGGGTATCTTTGGCGGGAAAGGCAGGCTATAAATTTGCTAAACTACATAAAAATAAATAAGCTGTCTTTGAGGCAACTTATCCTCATGACTGATTTTCTCATCAAGCAACCTCTTTTGAAAATCAGCACCTCAGCACATGGAGCTGTGGCCTTGGATTTGAGAGGGCTGGTTAGAAATCCTAGCTTGCTCGTGGATTTCAGTCCTTGTACTTGCAAAAAGCACAGACACCCCGACTGATGCTATGCAAGGACAGAAAAGGTACAATAATTCACTGCCGAGGACAGGATTTGGTACCTTGAAAATTCCAGCTTTCATTTGAGAGGGGTTCCGGCCTGTATGATTGCAAATGTAGTCTTGCAGGTGTGTGAGCAACATCTGGTGATGCGGCATAAGCCAGAGAGGGACTCCTCTGTCTGTGAGATTTCCAAGGATCAGGAGGTAGGGCTTTGGTTTCCCTCAGGAATATAGGAAGGTGCCTTATACTGAGTCAGGCCACTGGTCCTTCTAGCTCAGCAGTGTCTACACTGACTGGCAGAACCTCTCTAGGATTCCAGACAGTGTTCTCCCCCATCCCTACCTGGAGATGGGATTGAACCTGGGACCTTCTGCATGCAAGGCTGGTGCTCTGTCACTAAGCTACAGCTCACCCTATTCTACAGAAACAGAACGAATGATGCTATCTCTCCTTTCCTGGTTCCCTGCCCCAAACCTTAATCTTCACACCTTGAAAATATGTATTTGCATACAGATCTGGAGGGAATCATGCTGCCTATTCAAGCTCTGAGAACCTGGGCCATCCCTGATGACCCAAAGTCCCAGATCTGGTTTGGAGAGGAAGTTGCTTTTAACTGACAGGCTTTGAATGGGCAAGGTATGAACCTAGGGCAGGGGGAAGAGAAGGCCTTAGTGATACCCCCGCAGCCTGTGGTGTGTCCCTCCAAAGATGTTTCTTCCCTTTTGAGTGAATGCCATCTGTTTTCCAAAGGTGATGCAGCCTCCAGCCTCAACAAAGATTAATCTCCCTTGCCAAAATGAATTTTGCTGAGCGATAAAATTCCACTGCAGTACGCTTTCTCCTTGTTTTCCCGCTGCTCCCAAGTACAAGCAAAGGCTGTTCGCATCATATATTTCTGATGGTGGGCATGGAGGGATTGCGCAAAATGCCCAAGGCAGAGGCTGGAGCATTCAGTAAGCTCCCTGTCCACAGATCCAGCTGGTGGCTTTGCATATCTGAGCAAGAGAGTTAAACGAATCCAGATCCAAAAATGGAAGGAGTTGTGTGCAAATGTTTTAGCATTTTGCTACTTAAAAAATAATAATCCTAGTGTATTTTGAGTTGTGGAGCTGTTTATTTTAGTAGCTCAGCCTACGCCAACCTGATGTCTTCTTAATCTTTTCAACTGCAACTCCCCTTGACACCTGGTTGACGAAGGTTGCCCTACCTCTTTCAAGTATGTAATTTGTGGCAGTTTCCACTCTCTCTTCCATTTCTGATGAAATTCTGTGACATGCCTGGCTTAGGTACATCCAGGTCATTCTTCTTTCCACCTCTTCTCTCTTCCTGGACCTGATCTTTGCCATCTAAATGAAAGGCCCCCAAATATATAAGGAAACAGCGTGGACTTTATGCTGCAGGGGATTTCCATCAGTTGCAGCTTAGACTCACATAGGGCGGCTTGAAGAAAAAAGCTTGTGCACGATCCTCTAAGCAACTTAATAAGTTTCCTGTTGTTGTGACTAATCTATTGAGCACTGGTAGTAATTGTTCCTCAAAAGAATTGGCAGGCCCAGATTGGGGAGACTTAATTTGCCAAGTTAAAAAAACAACAACCTTGGAAATGAACTAGAACAGACAGTAAAAAGTTAAAAAAGAAATGAGGAAGACATTAACGATGGACTTGAAGTTCTAGATCCTGGTGTTCATTGTGTAGTAATTAACTGTGAGCAAAAAGGCTGTATATTGACACTGTATTAGGAGCTGTTGTGGTTGTGCTTCAAGTTTCAGACCCCTTGAGGTTTCAGTTTCCTGAAATCATTTTTGTCTCTTGGCGTGAACATCTCAGTCATGCAGTGCCCATCCTGCTCCACCCACCCTTCCAACCAAAAAAACAACGATAACACTTCTTACAGCAGAGTGAAGGCATGCCTGCCAAGGCATTAGCATAAGAATATGTGGAGAAAAGCCATAAGCCAGCTTCTCCGAGTGAGTTGGCAGTAGATCAGGTGGCAGGATTTGAAGCTGAAACCTTTGACTTACTGGTTAGTCTTTACTCAGCTGGTTAAAGGAGCAATGGCTTGTGGGGAGGGGGGGGGGGAGAGATGAGCTGTGCCACACGAGGAGATGCCACGTTTTTCATGCCAGATGTAGGGACGCATTCACGTAATCCTCTTCATTTTCCATTTCCTCAGATAACACAGGGCTCGCCTGTAAATTACATGGATGGTGGGAGGGGAGGCAGAAATGGGGAGAATGCAAATGCGGAGTCTGATAGTGAGTAGGCATCTTATTGCATACGACTTACTTGTGCTGAGTCCCAAGACTGCAGACGAGCTGAGGTCTTCTCAGCTCTCATGACCCCTCATTGTTTAAGTGAATGTACATCACACATTCTTGGCCAAAGCCCTTCTTGCTAAAAATGTCCAAAGTGGGTCATTTCATAGATTATTGCTTAGTATCCTAAACTGGCAACTCCTGACTGGCAACAGGTTTAAAGGCTGCTGTATTGGTATGAAAGGTGGTATAAAGGTGGTATGAAAGAGGCATCCTTATCAGTGGTGTTTACACCCATTTCTTTTGTATGCTATTGCATCTGGTCAAAGAGAGCTTTGCAGGCTTACCAGGGTTTGTAGTGGGCTGAGTGTGCACCTTATAGACAACAGTGCCTCTTTCCTATCATCCTAAATGCTCTGCAAAAATGTTGCCTGTCTCTAGCTGTAGAAGATCAATTTCCAGGGTGAATCTTTCCTCACCTCCTCGAGTCATTCACAGGTGACTGGTTCAGGTGCAGTCACTTCATCTCCCTTTGCATTAGGGCTGCTGTTTCAGATCATGAATTCATCTGCGTCCTGGTTTGCTTTGGAGGGATTTGGGGTTGGTGTGAAGCTGCCATCTCCAACCTGATGCCCCAGCTGACGGTTCAAATAGTTCATTACATTTGCATTGGGGGGGGGCCCTGTGGCCAGTGCACACAAACACATTGCATTTGATCCTGGCAGAAAAAATAAAGTCTGTGTGGATTGAAACCCCAGCCTCCCTCTTTGTGAAGTGCCTCTTACAAACTAAACATATGGAGACTTCTATTTGGAAACCCAACACAATTTGCATTCCTGCACAGTTCTTATTTTCCTTATCTGCTTTCTCACTGTGTCCTTCTTCTCTTTCTCTCTCTTTCAAACAGGTCTTCAAAAGCAAAGCCCTAGAACTTGGAGAGAAACTTCTGCCAGCCTTTAGCACACCTACGGGCATCCCACGAGGAGTCATAAACCTGGGCAGGCAAGGCACATATTGTTAATCTGATGTCTTCAATAAATGCAGGTGCTGCATCTGGTACAAGAGCAGGCAAGCCCAGCTAGAGGGTAGGCTAAAAGTCCAGCATTCCATTTCCAGCGGCCAGGTACCACTGGGAAGCTCACAAGCAGAGCATGATGGTGGTAGGCTTCCCCTAGTGCCAACATGTTGCCGTCCAGATGTTTTGGACTACTTCTCCCATTGTCCCTGATCACTGGGCATGCTAACTGGGCCATGCCTCTACTCCCCAGGCCACACCCCTCACTGGCCCTGCTTAACACCCCAGGTGTTTTTGTCTGGCTGGAATATGCCTTTGCTCTTCTATGTGGAGGATAGAGAGAGGAATGTGTTTGCAGAAACTAGCCTACTGTTCAAAGGCAATATTTACATTATTTGCTGTGCCCACTGCTGCCTCTAGCCCCACCCACCATTGGCATGTGGCCCCTGGAAGGTTGCTCAGAAAGGAATGTGGCCCTCAGGCTGGAAAAAAGTTTTATACCCATGCCCTAGGCAAACCTGAACTGGCCTAAACTGAAGCATTTGCTGCTTCAAATATTTGGTTGTATACGCATGAGACATACCTCCTCTCAGCTCCATCTTTTTATGTCCTAGAGTTAGGGGCTGGGTAGAGGAAAGAAAACCCTCCCTCTCCACTTTCTCCACACCAGATCTCGCTTTCAAAGCATTGCTGACATCCCTGTAGTTCCCTCACAATGGATAGCTCAGTTGGTAGAGCACAAGACTCTTAATCCCAGGGTTGTGGGTTCAAGCCCCATGTTGGGTGAAAGATTCCTGCATTTCAAGGGGTTGGACTAGATGACCCCCATTGTCCCTTCCAACTCCACAATTCTATGATCCAATGAAATAGCTTTCAGGTAGAGCTCACTCCCCACCCCCCACCCCTGCCCTGGCCAGCATGCCCACCCTCAGATAGAGTCCGGCTTGTTTAAGGAGGCTTCCTCATTCCCTTGCACCCACATACAGCAGCTGACTGAGAGTTTCACCCTAAGACAGGTAGAGGAACTATGCCTGGGTGTGGGGGATGGCATCTTCTAAAACGAAGAGTGGGCAGGCATCCTACCACTCTGGTGCTGCATAGTGATGCATAGGCTTTTTGAAGAATGGAGCCTGAACCCCACGGACAAGGGTACAGCCAGGGCACAGCCTCTGGCCAAAAGACCAACAGCTGCTGGGATCATCTGCCCCCCCTCCTCCCTCCCCACAAGAACTGCATCACAATGGCCAGCTGCTCTGAGCACAGCTGCCAAAGGGCATTGGCTATTTTGGGACTGCTGATGGAACGTTTCAAGAAAAGCTGGATTTTTCTTTGTTTGTTACCCTGCCTCTTTATTTATCATATGTATAAAATGCAACATGGTAAATATCACAGTAAATTTATGTACAGTATGTGCGAAAGGTGCCTTGAGGCTTAGGGACAACCCAATCTGAGAGTCTCCGCTTTCAAAGTCAGTTTCTGTCTCTCATGGTGGCAGACAGAAGCAACTTTTTGAAAATGTGATCTAATGATTGGGAGGACAGGGGGAATAAGAAGAGAAGCAGGTCAGAAGAAATAACTGATTCAGTGGCATAAACCATATCATATTCCTGGATTGCTTGCAGAGGTGGGGAAAGTTAACCACAGCCCCTCTATTTTTTGTGTGACAGAAGGCATCATCTTACATCAAGGCCTTTGCACACTTTTATCGTAATTTTATTTATTTATTTATTTATTATTATTATTATTATTATTATTATTATTATTTATACCCCCGCCCATCTGGCCGGGTCCCCCCCGCCACTTTAGTTCAGTCTTTCAAGTTGTAAGATCTTTCTATAATTCTTCAGCCACATAAACACCTCTAGGCACGCCAGGATTTTCTTCACCTTGTGAAACTAGTCTCACCTATTGAAAAGCTCTCAGGTGTAAGGTCTTGGAGAGCTGTAGCCGAGAGGGAGTTGCAGATGAACCCAGTGGCCTAACTCTGTACAGGACGTGGTTGTGGTTTTTTTCTCACACTGTGCCTGTTCTGCAATGGGTTACAGTCTGGTTCAGGATGCTGTTCTTATGAAGTCCTGTCTGTTTTTTTCTATTTCTTTTTAATCCGGCTGAATCAGCATTGAGGTGAATTTTGAAGTGCAGAAGCTCATCTCGATAGCCCCCATAGCTAATCTCTCTCTCTCTCTCTCTCTCTCTCTCTCTCTCTCTCTCTCTCTCTCTCTCTCACACACACACACACACACACACACACACACTCTCTCTCTCTCTCTCTCTCTCTCTCCACACACACACACACACACACAAACAAGCAAGCAAACAAACAAACAAACAAATGGGGTCTTATGCTATGTGGTGCTGCTCTTTGTGTGTGTATACCACTAAAAATACAGCACATACAACAGCACTACATAACAGAATGCCCAGTATATTAGGATTAGCGATGACAGCAATCCTATGCATAAATTCCAGGAAGTAAACTTTGTTTAACTCAGTGCTGCTTACTTACGACTGCACAGGTTCGACACTAGGCTTTCACAAAAGTTATTCAGGCAGCTGTAATGTAACCTGATTAGAAATGCAAACAATCCTGCAATGAAGTGTTATGATTTAAATTGCTAGTGTGAAAGAGAAACCCGCATCAGAGAAAAAGAAGTACGGTACCTAGCCTCTGCTTGGTTATTTTCCCCATTTTCAAACTTTCTCCATGCTAATTTGTCACAAACACATTTGAAAGCCTTGCCAGAGCAATGGGGGCCTGTCAATTGCCCGGTCACTCCAGTACATGGCATTGATGCTTCTGCTCTGAAGAAAGTCGCGCTTCCCCTCTGTCCCTTTCCACTAAACTCTATATCACCAGCTAGGCTTTTTGCCCCAAATGTGTGGCACTTGAGAAAATGATACTGATGGGCTAGAATCCTCCAGACGTCTCACCGGCAACCTTGGCTAACACTGAACAAATGAAAATGTTTGGAGGTTTCTTGAGGCTTTACGGACTCTGAAAGAGCAGTGTGCTGCGATGGGAGGGTATGGAGGGGGCAGGGGAGCTGAATGAGAACATAATGAGAACATAATCCCAAAGGGGTGAGAGAAAAGGGCATGGTGGTGACGATTATCAAAAACATCTGACTGGGAAGGAAGGAAGAAATCTGCACAGACCCTGCCCCTGTTAATCAAGAAGAAGCAAAAGGCCATACAGGTTTTCTGTCCTCTCTCCAAACCCCCTTTCAGTTTTCTGCAACTTGAAGCAGAACTTGTGCCTGTGGAGAAGTAAAGTCCCACTGAGTTCAGTGGGGCTTATTTCCAAGTAAGTAAGTTTAGCATTATTGCAGCCCCTGGCACGTATCTTATGCCTGTTGCTAGAGGCAAACAAACCTGGATTTATGACCCCAAAAAAATTCTTATAACTTGACCCTATTAATCTTGCTTTAGTGACAGTAGTACAGAGGATGAATTGCTAGGCAACCACCATCCAAAATGCTTTAAAAATAACAAAAATGTTGAACCCAACGTTTATGTGTTTAATGATTTTTTATTTTTCTCAAGTATGTACAGTAACCAGGCAGCATATATAAAGCAAAATTAAAAGATGCAGACCTTGCCCTCAAGCTTACAGCCATGACACTACACATATACACATAAGGACATAAGAAGAGCCTGCAGGATCAGGCCAAAGGCCTATCTAACTCCAGCATCCTGTTCTCACAGTGGCCAACCAGGTGCCTCCATGGGAAACCCAGAAGCAGGCCAATGAGATTCCTCTGAGACACCCATGCACAGAGGATGAAAGCAACATAACTTCCCCATTCTTTTGCCTCCCAGCAACTGGTATTCAGAGGTAGCTGCCTCTGAACATAGACATCTCCTTCAGCTAATAGTTGTTGACAGATCCATCCTTTGTGAATCTGTCTAATTTCATAATGCCTTTTGAAGGTAGTTTGGGTTCAACTTCTGTTGGAGGTGTAACTGTCCGTGGAAAATATCTTGCCACACACCCATCCTATTCTCTAAACACAAGGCAAATCCACACTGTACATTTACACTCAATGCACATTTAAAGCACATGACTTTCCCCAGAGAATCCTGGGAACTGTAGTTGGTTAAGAGTGCTGGTAATTGTAGCTATGTGAGGGGGAAACTACAGTTCCCAGGATTGGGGGGGGCAGGTTATGTGCTTTAAATATGAGTTGAGTATGCTTTGAATGTATGGTTGACATCTCACCAATTGTCTATAAACCTTGAACCAGCGATCCTAGTGCCTGCTGCACAGGCCTTTCAGCGCCATCTGCTGTCTCCCCCCAGTTGGAGCAATATTAACTCATCCCTTTTTTTTTAATTAAAAAACAAACAAACAAAATCAAGAGAAGGGAGCATTGCACAGCAATCTGCCACCCATGATCATGCTATTCAAGAGATTGCAAAATCAGGCCTGCATCTCTCCTGAAATGAAAACTACTGAAATTCTCCCAAACCAGCATCTGCAGAGGCTATTTTCAGATCAAACCCTGAAAGATATGGGTCGCTGTGCAGGAGGCAGAGATTATTAAAAAGAAAAAGAAAGACTGTAATCAAGAATGTTGTGTTGTGAGATTGAAGCAGATAAGTGAGAAACTTTCTGCCTTTGGTGAGCAAGTTCTTAACATTGTAGTGGCTCTCTACAGTGTTCTCAAGGACTGGGGCTGCATGTGTTATTTCTGGTTTAAGACCAGAAGCAGCACTTTGGTTGCTTCAGGCTTTTGGTTTTGTGCTCTGGATTATCCCAGTTACCAATGGCTGGTGCTGCCCATGGTGTTGTTTGCATTCTGTGTGAATGTGGGAAAATGTACACTGTTCTCAGGCTCACACAGCCTGTGACATTCAGGCCAAATACAGCTTGCTAACCTTGTCTGAGAACTCGCTCACTAGTACAGTCTTATCCAACTTGGTGCCTTCCAGATCTTTAGGACAAAACTCACAACATGCACAATACAAATTAATGGCAATAACCAAGAAGCCACAAACATACCAATTTTAATTGCAGCAAAAAGATCAGGGAAAGATAGCCATAGTATAGTTGTTTGAAGGTGAAAAATGATCAAAGTCTTTAAAAGCCTATTTAAGAAAAGCAGAACTTCTGGGACAAGGTGAAAAGACTTGATTTTTTTAAAAAAATCGTTGCATTTGCTCCTTCTCAGACACTGAAGGGCATGTTCCAGTGTTTTCAGTTTGCTTGTATGGAAGAAGAAAATGGATCTTACCAGCCACATCTGTTAAGTCATGGTCTATGTCCAGGGTGTGTCCTGGGGGCCGCATTCCCTTCTGTGCAACCTGCTGGGGGCCATTTGCCATTGGTGGGTGGCATTCAAGGCAAAGTGGGAAGGGTAACTAATGTGCAAATTGCATTCTGTACAGGAGCCTAGTTTCTTCACATTCACCCACTCCTCTCTATCTGCCCTTGAGGCAGGCAAGAGTCATTTTCTGAGTTCACAAGATACATTCCAGCCAGGCAAAAACACTTTGAGGACGGCGAAAAGCAGGGCCAATAGTGTCAATAATTCGGCCGTCCCGGGGGCCAGCTGTTAGACTGGTCCCACAGGCCAAATATGCGATTGCTCTCACAAACGTGATGAACAACACACAAGTCAGTAAATAAGGCTAAACTGCTTTATTTACATATAAACAAACTGGGAGCTCTACATCATGGCTCGCTCTCTCTGGCATCACAGCCAGTACAGTGGTGCCTCGCTAGATGAATTTAATTCATTCCACGGGTCTTTTCTTATAACGAAAAATTCGTTTAGCGAATCCCATAGGAATGCATTGAATTTTTTTTTGAATTTTTTTTTTTTGCCCATAGGAACACATTAATTGAATTTCAATGCATTCCTATGGGAAACCGCGATTTGCTAGACAAATTTTTCATAAAACGAATTCATCTAGCGAGGCAACCTCCGCTTGAAAAATCCTTTCGTTAAGCGGAAATTTCGTTAAGCAGGGCATTCGTTAAGCGAGGCACCACTGTAAAGAGAAAGAACAAAAGAGGACAACAGTCCCATGTAGTACAGCAAGATAAACCCGCCTACGTCACTTCCACTCTGTGGGAATGAAAACACATACAGTCATATGATGCACAATAACCCTATGACTGCAGATGGGGAATGAATCCTAACAAGTAGGAGGTGTGATTGGGGAGGATGTGTAGCCTGGGAGACTGCAGAGGCCCAGAGAGGGGGCTGCCTTTGGCCCCTGGGCCTGAGGTATTCCACCCCTACATCTAGGTTCACAGTTTTCGAACAGCTGCAAGGAGTCCTTTCCACATCTGTTCCACGTACATTGGAAGCTTCCTTCTGGCAGTGACCATGTAGTCCTTTATTGTTTACTCTGACTAGCAGTGGTTCCTTTAGGGGCTTAGACAGAGGCATCTGTCTAATGGAGAATCACCTGCTACCTGGGGGGTCTTTTTAACTGGAGATGAGCTTGGGGTCTTTAGCATGCAAAGCATGTTCTCTGTGGTTGAGCTGTGGCCCTTTCTCGGTGAATTTGTCTGCTGAGAAACTCCTGCACACTTGTCAGTCCTTGCAGATGATTCTGGGACAAACGGTCAGTGACTCAGGCCTGGTGAAGGCTGTAAGGGAGGGCTGTGGCCCTCCAGATGTTGCTGGACTACAACTCCCATCATATCTGGGCATGGGCTGTGCTGGCTGAGGTTGATGGGAGTTTGAGCAGAGCAGCAGGTTCCCCATCTCTTCTGTACGGCAAGGCTGTTCTCTGGGTAGTGCACTTCAGAACACATTGAACACACTCTGGGGCACTGTAGAAGTGGAGTATTGGTAGTGATGGGGGCCACTGACCTTTTTTTTTTTTGAGGCACCCCGTTAAATCTCTGAGGAATCGCAGCATTACCAATAACACTGTTTGAAAGCCACTGACCTACAGATAGACCTTGCAGTGAATAAACTGTGCCAGCTTTGCAGGGGGGCTGCCTCTGGGAGTCTGCTTTCTGTGATTAGCAATTTAATGCTTTCTTTTCTGCCCCTGCAGTGGGATGAGCTGGAGCTGGGGATGGGCGTCCGCAGGAAGCAGCATTTTAGCAGAATTTGGCAGCCTCCACTTAGAATTTGTGCACCTCTCAGAGTTGTCCGGAAATCCTGTTTATACTGAAAAGGCAAGTACATTCCTTACACATTCACTGGTACGTTCCTCCTCCCTAGATGTAATTGTAGCTTGTAATAATAATAATAATAATAATAATAATAATAATAATAATAATAATTTATTTATACCCCATCCATCTGGCTGAGGAGCTCCTGAGGAGCAGGAACCTCTTGCTGCAGGCACCCCCAAACTTTGGCCCTCCAGATGTTTTGGACTACAATTCCCATCATCCCTGACCACTGGTCCTGTTAGCTAGGGATCATGGGAGTTGTAGGCCAAAACATCTGGAGGGACGCAGTTTGGGGATGCCTGGCCTAGTCTGATAAGGTGAGCTTGTGGTGCTACACAAACCTGCCCATTGCCTCTTTGGTGACTCAGACTCAAGCCTGCAGCTGCCTGGCTCTGCCCGCCAGGTTGCGTCAGTCTCTGATGAGCTGGATGGATCTCCAGGAGCAGTTGCTGTCAGCACTCTCCCTCCAGCCCCAGAGCCAATACCCAGCGAGTCATCAGGGTTAAGCGCCTTGGCTAACTCTAGCAATTGTACTGGGGCACCTTTTTGACTGTCTGTCAGTAAAATAAGGCAATCCTGAATGTGCTGTCCTGACCGACGTAATGAGGACACTGTGGATAGAAAGCCTGAGAAGCCCTTAGAAGACCCAGTTTGGGAAAGCAGAGTTTTTTTTAAAGAAAAATCCTGATTCTTTTATGGTTCTTTCTAAAAAGCAGCTTAGTGCTGTTGGCCATGTCCAAAGGAGGGTTGTGTGCTTAAGCCCATGTACTGCCCCCGCCCCAACTTCTTAGGCCTGCCAAAGTATCTGTTGATGAGAGAGATGCGTTAATACTAAGACAGGTTTATGCCCCCCTCTAGGTGCACACTATTTTGTGATTATGCAATTTCCTCCTTCAGCAGCTCAAGGAGCTCCTCTGGAGCCGCTTTCAGCTAATAATTGTATTAGCGTTGGTTTTTTACCTTGAGGTTTTATTCCGTGCTGTTGTTCATTGTGTGTGAGAGAACGAAGAACTAGATGTGCTGCTGGGAACCTTCCTTTCCTCCCTTGCTTCCTCCCAGCTCAGCATCCCTGGAATAGCTCACTCTGAAGGAGGCAAACTGCTCCAATTAGAATCAGAACCCACCCCTCAAATCCAGCAGGAGTAGATCAACCCAGGGTTCCACCCTGGGAGAAACCGCTCTGATAAGTTCTCCCTGCTGTTTCAGCAAGACACCTTGTGAACAATCAGCCCGTTCCCAGAATGGATAATAGGAAGGCAAGATGCAAAAGGGCAGGGGCAGCAGAGAAGCAAGAGACACAAGAGTAGCAGGAGATGAATGTGAAACAGGGAAGCCACGGAATCGGAATGGAGAAGATAAGGCCTGAACAGAGCAGGGCAGCAGAAAGGCCCATTGCATAAGAGTGATGAAGTTTACCGAAGGACGGAGTGAATGAGAAAGGACATGAGCAGAGAAGGAAGATCAGAGAAAGGAAACCTAGTAGGGTGGGAAAGGCAAAATTGGAAAGGAAGAGTAGAAACGCCCCGGTGAGAGGGTAAGGGCCACTGCCTTAGCCATGGTTTGTTCAGTGTAGGTGTAATATTTTAAACACGGGACAATGCAACCCATTGTTTGCAAACTCTGCTTTAAACCTGGATAGCTCAGTTGGTTAGTGTGTGGTGCTGATAACGCATTGCAGGGGGTGGACTAGAGTATCGTCAGCATCCCTTCCAACTCTATGATTAACCTAGGGATATGTCTTGTTCATAAGACATCCTATGGTGTATGGTGAGAGCTCTGGGTTTGGGGGAGGGGGGAGGTTCTTAATGCTTTTCCAAGAGGCCGACTGAATCTCCATTGTGCTATTAAGCCCAGCCAATCAATAAGTGTGAGAACCGGCTTGTTTAATGGATTCGCCTGCTTTGAACATGCAGTAGATTAAAGCTAAAGCTGCGTGAGAAAACAAAAGCGCACAGGAGGAACCAGTTGCAGACAGCCATCTAGAGGGAAATGGGCTTCTGAAAAGCTGATCAGCTCATTAGCGCACAGCCAAGGCCGCCTGGGCACTTTAATAGGGCACTGCCTGTCCCTGTTTGTTATGGACACATCATTAACATGCCAGGTTCTTCGGCTGCACCAGTATGATGATGATGGTGATGATGATGATGTTGGATTAAGCAGTATGATGATGATGATGTTTATTAAATGTATATTCTGCCCTATACCCACAGGTCTCAGGGTGGTTAACAGGATAACAGTTGTGATTATGTGGCTGGAACCAACTTTTTTAGTTAGTTAAAAGCACCTGAGGCAGACTTCATACTCAATCCTAGTTATTGCTAACCCCTGTTTGTTGCTTAACCCTGAACTGGATTGCAGGGGAAGCTGCCTTAACCATGGTTTGTTCAGTGTAGATATAATATTTAAAAAAGAGGACAGTGCAACCCATAGTTTGCAAACACAGTTTTAAACTCTGGTTTCACTTTCTAGTTCGTAAACCAGTCCTCCATCACAGTTAAGTGATGGGATTTACCACAACTATGGAAGATTAAAAGAAACTATGATTAAATATTGTGTCTGCATAGGACCACTTTAGCTAGATTTTATAAAATACTAGCTGGCCCTGCCACGCGTTGCTGTGGCTCATCCCTGTGTTTCCCCCCACCCTGTCCCGATCCATGATGTATCCCGTCCCCTCCTCCCCCCCACCCCCTGGGTCATCCCTGTGAGTGGCCCCACCGTGTCCCGACCCATGAGCTATCCCAGGCATCCCCAAACTGCGGCCCTCCAGATGTTTTGGCCTACAACTCCCATGATCCCTAGCTAACAGGACCAGTGGTCGTGGAAGATGGGAATTGTAGTCCAAAACATCTGGAAGGTCGAAGTTTGGGGGTGCCTGAGCTATCTCGTCCCCTCGTCCCCCCCCCATCCCCGGCTCATCCCTGTGATTCCCCACACCCTGTCCTGATCCATGATGTATCCCCCCTCCTCCCCCCCACCCTCACCGAGGTGAGTCCCCACTTCCATTGGGCCTAGTCCAGGCATCCCCAAACTTCGGCCCTCCAGATGTTTTGGACTACAATTCCCATATTCCCCGACCACTGGTCCTGTTAGCTAGGGATCATGAGAGTTGTAGGCCAAAACATCTGGAGGGCTGCAGTTTGGGGATGCCTGGCCTAGTCTGATAAGGTGAGCTTGTGGTGCTGTGGAGAGGGAAGGTTTTCTAGCTGCAGTACCAGTGTAACCGCCGCTAGAGGGCGAAGGTTTTCTAGCTGTAGTACCAGTGTAGCCGCCGCTAGAGGGTGCTTTTTTGCAACCTCTTCTGGCTTCTTTTCCCCAGCATACACTTTTGGATGAGTTGTGTGTTCTGAAACACGGGGTTTGGGGGTGTTTACGTTGTGCAGGTGTGACATCTGTCTACGCAAACGGTATATGCTTCCTCTCACAGTAGCATGGGACGTTGTGTGCAAATTTGAATGCTATCGGTCAAGCGGTTTCGGTGAAAAGTGGAAACATACCCACATGCCCTTTTTACATTTTTATATACTGTATATAGATGTGAGACACAGGCGGTCAGAAACGTCCCCTGTAAAAACTGTCCACATTGAAAGTAGTGGAACTCACATACCTGCCTGAATTTCTCACTGCCAAACAGCTATTAAATTTTGAATTATCAGGAATATTTATTGTGATGAAATGCCAACACCCTTGGCCATTGCCCTTTGTGTACCATAGAACCAGTTATTGGCAGCCTTCAAGCCAGATCTGGCTGCTGTTTGGCCCACCAGACGCCATTGGCTTGGCTTTTCCAACTACCTAAGACAAGAGATGTCCCAGCCAGCCAAAGGTCTTTTGACAAAGGGGAAACAGGAAGGAATGCATGGGAAGTTGCTAGGCCACAGGCTGCAGTTGCTCGGCAACAGATTTGATTTTCCCTTATCAGGAAACTTATAGGAAGCTGCATCTATTTCTTCATTCTTTCTTGCTTACAGGCCTTTAGTTGTCAGCCTGGTGCCTTTGGCCCCTGGTGAATCCGAAGCAATGGTAGGAAAGTGAATGGGTGAGATTTTCTGGCAAGCAGTGTCAATTGTAGCCACATGTCCCAGGACGTGTACTTCTCGGACAGTATTCCTCAGAATACTGATACTGGGGACAGACAAAAGGGAATGTCCTTGTGCTCTTGAATCTGCCAAAGACATTCGGCTGATTACTGTTAGAAGCAGCAAGCTGAGGTAGATGACTTTGACCTTACCTGGCAACACTAGGTTTATATTCTTTAGGAGTAACCCACTGCAAGGCCTGAGACACGAGAAAGGGAGCCCTTTCCCAAACATGAGTGCCCTTGTGGAGGGAGGTTGACATAACACTCACCAAATCACCTCACTTCCTTAGTAAATGTACCAATCTTTACTAGTGGTCTGACTGAATACAGTATAAGGTAGCTTCCTATGTGGAGCAGCAGACCCACAGAACAATGCCTGGCCTACTGACTCCCCTCCTCAGCAGTAATTAAAGGTGAGAGAAAGCTTCCATTGCTTACCCCACAAGCCTAACTAGTGTTGAGTGGGTGATTCACAGCTGGGAAGAGTTAATGCATGTCTGAAAATTAGAATTCTACCCAATGTATTCATATCCTGCACATGTTCTTTCTTGAAACTCCCGTGGAGTTCTAGCCCAGTCTCCCATCAAAGGACTGATTAGCCTCCAGCCCACATAGGAAGCTTCATCACATGCCTTCAGGCTTTTCAGAGCATGCCCTGATACCTTATCTTGTGTTCCTATAGGAAGGTCTTCTCTTGAAGACTGCAGATTTGGAAATGAAGGACAGTGTTTGCTTTCCCAAAGGACAACAAGATGTGCACAGAACTGATTGAAGCTGGTGCTGCTTGGCAGTTTGGTTGGGTGGGTAGTTTGTTTATGGGTTGTTGTCGTTTTAAAAAAAAACCCACATGTGAATTGGAAAAAAGAAAGAAGCTTATCTCTTCTGCTTTCTTTTTTGCTTGTAGGTGATGAACATCCGCAAAGTCCTGAACAGAATTGAGAAGCCACAGGGACTTTACCCTAATTTCCTCAGTCCAGTAACTGGGAACTGGGTACAACGTGAGTATTTCAAGAGTCCCTCGGGTGAGCCAGAGAAATGCTTGCTGATGTGTGGCAGACTTTCTAGGGCCTCTCACTAGGGCAAGAGCATCACGCCAAGGAAACATTAGCCGCCAAATTAAAATCCTCACTGATGCTAATCAAGGAGCTCATTATGCAGGGTGCTTCAGTCAAAGCAATTCTCCTGAACAGATGCAAGAGAGTCATCGCTCACACCCAGAGCCCTGATCCCTGCCAAGTATCTCTTAACATCCGGGACCACATAAGGCGAACTAGAATAAGAGGCGGGGTGGGCAGCCTTGGACAAGTGACCTCCACAACGCACCAACCTTATTAACCCTTGGGATGTTCCTCTTCTCTTTCTTCAGCAGCCACCTGCTGCGGTTGCAAGCATAGGCTGAAAGACTCCTATCAAACAGGGATGGGAAATCTCTGGCCGTCCATGTGATGGTGGACTCCAGATCCTATTGGCATGGTCAGAAGTCAGGGGATTATGGGAGTTGTAGGTCACCAGTACCTCACAGTTCTCCCAGGTCCAAGGGATCCAGGATCCTAGGACTGTTCTCCCCTGTGATTGTCAGAGGGCAAAAGCACTTCCCTAAGCTAAAACATTGCAATGGGGCAGGAAAGACCAGTCCGGGGTGGGGGATAATAATATGAGGGACAAGATAGTTTATAAAGTACTAGCTGTCCCAGCCACGCGTTGCTGTGGCTCATCCTTGTGACTGCCCCCACCCGGTTCCGACCCATAACCTATTCTGCCCCCCTCCTCCCCACCCCCGGCTCATCCCTGTGACTCCCCCCCCTGTCCCGACTCATGACCTATTCTGTTCCCTTCCCCCCACCCGTTCATCCCTGTGACTCCCCCAATTCTGTCCCAACCTATGACCTATTCTGTCACCTCCCCACCCCACCCCCTGGCTCACCCCTGTGACTGGCCACACCCTGTCCTGACTCATGACCTATCCCCCCTCCCCCCACCCCCTGGCTCATCCCTGTGATTGGCCCCACCCTGTCCCCCTCGCAAACCCCTGCAGCCTGGCCAGTTCCCCCGCATTGGTGTTGTTTTCTGTTAAAGGCCCATATTTAGTTGGTTGGAATGTTCTGTTGTGATGCCACTGATAGTATGCAGCCAATGGCAGCAGGTGAGGTGTATGTTCCTTTGATATCCAGTGGAGGGCGCTATTTTTAAAAAGAAAATTCTGTTTTTACCTGCCAAAGGTTTGGCACATGTGGAATCTAAGGTTATGTTGGCACTCGCGTATTGGTCCTGGACGCTGTGTCCAAATTTGAACGCAATCGGTCAAGCAGTTTCCGAGAAAAGTGGAAAGTCCCAAACATGGACCCTTTACATTTTTATATATACATGTATAGATATATGCAGTGGCCCTGCCCCTTTCTTATAATAAGAGAACTCTGGGGCATCAAATAAAATTGATGAGCAGTAGATTTAGGATAAAGTATGAGGAGGTCCCTGATGGATCAGACCAAAGGCTCATCTAGTCCGGCATTGAGTTTTGCACAGTGGTCAAACAGGGAAGGTCACAAGCAGCATATGTTTCACTAGTCCTTCTGTTGCTGCCTGAGCTACCAAAACAACAACAACAACAACCCCCACCTATTTTAAGAATGAAAAGGACACTGATAACAGTGCAAATGGCCCACCCAATCGCACCCATGACCAGCCTTATCCATGCCCGCCCTCACCCTTCATCTACTGCTACATGTGACCCCTGGTGTGGAGAATGTTCCCCCCTCCTGTTTTCAATCTGAGATGAGCCCTGTGTTTATGGGACATTCTCTCCCCTTTGTATTCAATGCGTTCTGGTTCCTTCGTTTTGCTACAGCAACTTTCCTCCATCCAGTGCCCCCCCCCGGATGTTCCTGGCAGTCAGCTGTGCAGGCTAGGGCTTAAGGGAGGAGCTGTAATCAAAAACCTCTGGAGGGTGCCAGGTTAGGGAGCAAGGGTATATTGCCAGGCTTGACTGCTTGAGACCAATGAAAAACTGTAGAGGTGAGTCTCTCTTCAGAACAGGATTTTGATATTTCCAATAAGCTTCAAAACATGCAAGAAGCCAGCCAAGAAAACAGACAAACTACCACATAGTAACCTGCATTTCAAGTGAAAACCATGAATACTCACTGATGGAGAGGCTCACCATACATGTATTCACATCTAGGAATATATATAGCAGTGGGAATAAATTCTGTTCTTTTCTTTGGGGGAAAAAAGGTGATTTGCACATCCTTGGCTGCCCTGAAGAATCTATGAGCTGAGATATAAAAACACCACCACCCCCAGTGTACTTTAAAGTTATAAATCTGTCCAACGGTTTTCCAGGCAGATTTCCCTCAGGCTAGCAGGTTGCAGAGCTGCTTAGTCTGAGTAGGTAGCCTTGGAAAACCTCTGCAATTCAGTATTCTGCACACATTTCCACACCTGGCATCGTGGTTCTCTGCTCAGTCCACCTCCCCTCTTTGTCAATCTGCTAAGGCTATAGAAACCTCCACAGGACTCTAATATGTCACTCCAGGCAGAGAATCACAACTACAAAATCTAGACAGCCTCGCCAGCTGCCAGGAGGTTCTGAACTTGCTATTCTGTCAATTGATGGGCTTTTCTGCTGTAATGCTTGCAGCCATGGCATGTTCCTCATCCCCTGCGGTTTGTGCCCCTCCTGTAAGGAGAACAGAATGTCTGGCGGAAGTATATAGCAACAGGCAGGGCTGAGTGTATGCTGTCTTTTGGAGGGAGTGGTATGGGGTGCAAAATTCAGCTTCCTGGGAATCTGGGTTTTTAAAAATTGATTTTAATTTTTTAAAGCAAGATTCTAGTCCTTAGGTTTGTAGGCTTATGTTTGAAAGTGAAATTCTCAGGAGCTGGAGAAGTTGCAGAATTCCCCAGAGGTCATTGGGAGGGAGGTGTTTGCACCATGTGTAATTCCCCTGCCATGAGACAGTTAATACTTTGGGTGTTTCCAAATGAGATTTTTTTTGGGGGGGGGAGGGTGGTGGAATTGGTGCTGCTTATGCAGCCATGTTTTTTGCAGCATGAACATGTTGACGTCAGCATCAAAATGCCACCCCGTGTTTTTATTAATCTGATTTTCCCCTTTAATGTGGAAAAATCCAATGACTAAAGAATAACCCAAGCCAATACAAGCAGGGATTTTTTAAAAATAAAAATCAGTGCATTTTTCTTGAATGAAATACTTCCCCTTCCAGTTGTTTTGAAACTATATAGTAGTTTCTAAAGCCTGGGAAATAAGAGGAAAGAAGCAAGAAGGAAGGAACTCTGATAGGGTGGTAGGTGCCAGGAGCTACATAAGTTGAGGATGGGAGAAGAAGAGTGCTTTCCTATAGCTTGGATCATCATCGGGGGCCAGCAAAAGGAAAACACTTTTAAAACGAACACTATGGAATTCGCTCCCACCAAAAGCAGCAATGGCCATCAACTTGGAAGTCTTCAAAAGAGTATTAGGCAAATTCGTGGAGGATAATGCTACCAGTGGCTACTAGCCATGGTGGCTTTGTACTACATTCACTGCTTGTATATTTATTTCATAATAAAGGGGGGCACCTCAAAGCAGCTGGAGGCAGTATGCCTCTGGCTATCACTTGCTGGAAATCACAAGTGGGCAGAGGGCTGTTGTGGTCAGCTTCTGCTGCTTCTCTCACGGGCATCTGGTTGGCCACTGTGAGAACAGGATGCTGGACGAGATGGGCCTTTGGCCTGATTCATTGGGACTCTGATATTCTTACATTGGAAGAGGCATTGTACACACACATAGTGGGCATGTCTCCAAAGAGGATATGCTGCAAGGAAGCATGCTATCTTCAGAGTGATTGTTTACACCCCTGTGCAGATTTAATCAAACAATCATATTCGTGTTAATCTATTAACCAATCAAGTTTTCTTTCATTGGATGACAGCCCTAATCTCACAAGGCAATGCTATATTCTTCTTGCTGCTGCAGATCATGTTTCCATCGGCGGCCTTGGGGACAGTTTTTATGAGTATCTGATCAAATCTTGGCTGATGTCGGACAAGAAGGATGCCGAAGCCAAAACCATGTATGACAATGCGCTGGAGGTAAGCCTAATTCCTTTTGCAGCTGAGAAAATGTCACAGCAAACTGGAAGGTGTGTAGGTTACAAGCTGTCTCAAATAACTTTAAACACTGTGGTGCTTAGAGTCAAATCTCACCTCTGCTGTGGAGTCACTGGGCAGCCTTAGGCCAGCCGGCCATTTGTCTTTCACCCTCAGGATGAAGCCAAGGCATGTTTTGGGAACTTTTGGGTGTGGAGGACGCTTTCAAACATCATTTCTGCTGTCCCAGGGTGGGCTCTGATTTTTTAAAAAGAAAAATCTTCCATGTTTTCTGAATGGTTCAGTTTGAACCAGGGAAAATCCACCTGCAGAAGGTGTCCAGTGACATCACCAACATACCTCAGTGCATTCCTGGAGCAGGTCTGCAACAATTTAAAATTTTTTTTTGTTTGTACCACAAGTTTCTTTGGATATTTTTTGTTGTTTAAAGGTGATTAATAGGATTAGAGGTAAAGGAACCCCTGACCATTAGGTCCAGTCATGGATGACTCTGGGGTTGCGGTGCTCATCTCGCGTTATTGGCTGAGGGAGCCGGCGTACAGCTTCCAGGTCATGTGGCCAGCATGACAAAGCCGCTTCTGGCGAACCAGAGCAGCGCACGGAAACGCTGTTTACCTTCCCACTGTAGCGGTACCTATTTATCTACTTGCACTTTGATGTGCTTTCAAACTGCTAGGTTGGCAGGAGCAGGGACTGAACAATGGGAGCTCACCCCGTCGCGGGGATTCGAACCGCCAACCTTCTGATTGGCAAGCTCTGTGGTTTAACCTACAGTGCCACCCGCATTTAATTAATTATGTTTAATAGGATTGTATGTAGGATTGTATCCAACTAAGTCCTACTTTAATGAGCAAACCCATTAAAATTAGCAGACCTAAGTTAGCCACATGCATTAATTTAAATGTTTCTACTCTGACTCTGACTAACACTGGATACAACTGCATATATTTAGTATATAAATAACATAGCGGCTGTTCAGGAGGATGCATGTTTCTCAGCCCTTTGTTACCTTGGGAATAACACCCATTTATTTTCTTCTTAATGCTGTTAAATTTAGGCCATAGAAAAACACCTGGTGAAGAAATCAGCTGGTGGGCTGACATACATTGCAGAGTGGCGAGGTGGCGCCTTGGACCACAAAATGGGCCATTTGGCTTGCTTCTCTGGAGGGATGATAGCGCTTGGAGCAGAGCATGCTGGGGAAGAACAGAAGCAGCACTACATGGACCTAGCTGCAGAAATTACGAACACCTGTCACGAGTCTTACGTCCGATCAGGTAGAAGCTGAGCCTGCACTAAAGATCAGTGCAAAGCCCGCCCCAACCACTCCCAGAATAATAACTCAGTGAGAGAGCATCTGTTTTGCAAGCAGATGGTCCCAGGTTCAATCCCAGCATCTTCAGTTAGGGCTGGGAAGAGCTCTTGCCTGAAACCCTGGAGAGCTGCTGCCAGCCAGAGTAGACAATAGTGAGCTAGTTGGAGCAATGGGTTGACTCAGTATGAGGCAGCTTTTTGTGGTCCTGATACAGCAGGGAGGCCTATGCACAGGGCTGTGTGCATTTGGGACCTCTCCATTATGACTGTCCAGAATCTGTTAAGAAAAGCTACATAACTGTAGTTCCACTGGGGCTATGGATTGGGGATCAACCCCATATCCTGTAAAATCTGAAAGCACACCCGACATGTTCAGCTTTTAACTATCAGGGCTTCTCATAGCTCTGAAAAAACGTTTCTGGTTCTTAGTCATGGCAGATGTATATTTTAGGAGATTCTCCCAACTTCAGCTTCCTAGGTGTGATAAGCATCAAAGTTCTAATCGTCTCTGAATGTCTAATGTATCCTTTGCTAGAAACCAAGCTGGGCCCAGAAGCATTCCGCTTTGATTTTGGCACCGAAGCAATGGCCACCCGACTCAGCGATCGCTATTACATTCTGCGCCCTGAAGTTGTTGAAAGTTACATGTACATGTGGAGGCTGACGCACAATCCCAAGTACAGGCAATGGGGCTGGGAAGCTGTACAGGTATTTCCTCCCAAACCATCATTGCTAACCACCATTCCCTTGCCTTAGGACATGGGTTGCTTGAAAAAAAGAAAAAAGGCTTTCTTTTCTGGCCCCCAAAGACCTAGCCAATTTTGGCAACTGCAAAAAGGTGTGTGTGTGTGTGTGTGTGTGTTTTAAGAAGAGACACCCTTGGGGTGGGTAGAGCCCAGCAGCCTGGTGCGCATGCAAATTCCTCCCTCCCTGGTCATTAGATTAATTATATGGTGAGCAGTGAGGAGGTGATTATTTACCACCTTTGCTGCTCTGCACAAATCAGTTGAGGGGTGGCTATCTGTGTGCAAGTTTGTCTGTTAGATTTGGGGTGCTCTCCTCCTGGAAGCTTGGCCAAGGGCAAATGAGGACCCCTAGTAAAAAGAGGTGATCCACCCATGGCTTAAGAATACATCTGAAGCGGAAATTGTCGTTCAGTTTCTCACTGCCTTCCCAGGTGAGAAAGAGAGCCAAGTGCTGGCCTCTCTTTCACAGCTGAGTCAGGTGCGAATATACTTTCTGTACCATGGCCCTTCAATGCTGGAAGCAGCTCAGCTCAACCACCATGCTTCCGCAATATTATTTAGCATAGCAGTAAAAATACAGGTTGGGGTGGGGAGAAATTCAATTCAGTTCTCATTTAAAGGTGAAGTTACCTAATTCTCACTTTCCGAAGCAATATGCAAACTGCAACTCCAGCTACTCTTTGAAATTCATGCTTCTCTGAGTTTTGCAATGCAGTGCCCCAGCCAAGTAACGGGCAAAAAAAAATGCATACCGGTATATTGGTGTACGGTGTGCATAAAGATGTATATATTAGTAACAGAGATATTTAAAAATGCATTCTTAGAACTCACCTTTGGGGATTGTAAGTTGTTTTAAACTGTTTTTAATGTTTTCTTTTAATGTTGAGGCTCCTGGGAGGGCAGGTAATAAATACGGTAACAATTATAATTGTTACTAGGAAAATTGCTTCGCAAAATTGCATACAAAAATGTGTAAAGTATGAGAAATTCATACTAAAGTGCTGATTAATTTTCATTGGAACTTTTTTCCTTAAAAGGGAAACTGCTGTGGAAATGTGGGGAACTGAGCTTAAGATTGGAAAATTGAGAAACAGAGAGAAACTGAAATTGACAGATTTCACGTAGGCTTCTTAACAGTAGTGGCAGAAGGGACCAGGCTGCAGGATATATAATGGCAGAGATCCAAACAGCTCTATTTATTTATTTTTTGTTTGTTTGTGTGCTCACTTATCAAGTTAGTGCAAAAGGCAAATGAAACATTTTAAATAGTTTTTTTTAAAAAATGTTATTGCACTTGCATACTAAATAAAAGAAAAATAAGAGAATGATGCCAGCATGTGAGAGAAAACGAGAGACTACACTGCATGACATATAAAGGGACAATCTGGCAGTTAGTGAAGATGGGTCTTCACTGTCTGTGTTGCCAGCTTGTCTTGCTGACCACTTGTCCTCCACCAAGTGAATCAAGTTGCGCTTTGCCATTCCACGCTGGCCATTATGGGGGGGGGAGGGGGGAACAATACATAGCCAGATCTCTTAGGAAAGATGGGAGAACAAGAAGGTTTATGGCAGCAGCACTGTCTTGACTCTCTGTAACAAATGAGTGAACAAATCATGTCAGTTCCAGAGAAAACGGCTAGTGTGCTAGTCTGAGGTCAGTTCCAAGGCACAGCCCAAGCAAGACAGCAGAGGAATAGGGGATAGCAGGCAGCAGAATTGGCAGGAGCAGCTCACCCAGGTGGGGCCCTGGGAGCTTCATTGTCCCTAGTCAGCTGACAGGATGGGAAGCCTGCTCTTACCAGCTAGTGAATTAAGTTTGCACAGGTGTGGGGTTCTGCTTCCCACTGAACTTATTTGGTACATTATTTATGTACTGTACCAACCTTTGCACAGACCACTTGGCAGTTTACAGCAAAAAACAAATAGATAGCAGCTGATAAAATCCAGAAAATGAACACAAGCCATTAAAAGCAAAACAATCACCAAAACCAATTTCTAAAAGCATCAGCAGCCAGGTCTCCCCTCGTCCAAATGCCTGTTGAAAAAGATGCATCTTGACCAGCCATCCCTCTCACCTGGAGGTAAACTTTGTGATCCCAGTATCAGGCATTTTGAGATAAAGGTACATGAGGATTCACTCTCTTACAGGGGTATTTTTAAAAATTCCTCAGTTTGTTTAGAGCCATGTTGTTCAGCACATGCATGGCCTCTGATATTCTAGTTGTTGGAAAAGTCTGAAACCTGAGCTCTTCTTACATTTCTCTCCTAAAACAGGGATCTCCAGGTGTACACCTGGTTAAACTGGTAGCTAGGGAGCTGACATTTGGTTGCACACAGAATCCAAGCCACCCTGATACGGTAGTACCAATGAAGTCTGGATGGAGGGGGGAGCATTTGTCAATCTCTCCTGCAAACATGGAAGACTCACCATACCAGCAAATGGTTAGGGTACTTCCAGGCCTTTCTGGAAATTGAAATTTTAGTAAACACACGGTTCTAAGACACTGATTGCAGCGTGGACATCCTAAACCTGAGTAGCCTGTAAGTCACTCTGCACATTTTCTTGCCACAAATGGTTACGGTGTTTCTGAAAAACAAATTGGGCGCACATATCTGAGCACAGAGCATGCCTAGCGCATGTGAGGTGGAGTATTGGGCTATGAGTTCTGTTTCCTCAACACATCTGTTTTGGGTGTAGGGTGGGGAGAACTTGAAGTGGCTAAAGTCCAGGATGCTTAAAAAATTATAATCTGTGCCAAGCAAGGCTCACCACCACACGCATGACATGTACCGTGTTTCCCCCTTTTTAAGGCGTAGTCATAAAATAAGCCATAGCAGCATTTCTAAGCATTTGAGAAATATAAACCGTACCCCGAAAATAAGCCATAGTGATAGGCGCTGTGCGGAAGAGAGCACTGAGCTCCCCGAGTCAGCAGCAGCAACGCCGGCCGCAGCAGTGTTTGCTGAGTCCTTTCTTGCTTTTGGGACTTGGTTACTGTGCTGGCTTGGGATGGTGTGTGTGCAGTTGCTGTTGCTGCTTCGTGTTTTTCAGCTGGATTCTCTGGGTTCTAAGCACTTTCCCCCGTTTGTTTGCGAAGCAGCACTCGGCTGCAGCCCCTGCCTCTCCGGTGGCTGCAGGAGGCTGCAGTTGATTGCTATCTCCTTTTCCATTTCTTTTGTCTTTGAGCACCTGGCCCCGCCCCCTCTCCCCTTCGTGGAATGAAGAACGGAGTTTTAGCAGCATTTCCTCATTATAAAAAAAAGGTCAGGAACTTTTACTTTAACCTCAAAAATGGGATATTTCCTCTCTCTAAAAACAACTCTGACCTGAACACCAATAAAACAGGGGTAGATCACCTCCAGTTTATAAACCCGCAAGTAGATCGCAGTCTCCTGGAAGTTGGGCTCTATACTTTGGCTGATTGCAAGCCTTTGCATCTTTAAAAAACAAAAACCATGCGCCTCTCAGTCTTAATTTTCCTTTAATTCATCCCCCTATACCCTCCTCCAACCATTGCCTCCTTCCATTCCTTACCCCCCTCCCTCTCTCCCCACTTCCCTCACTCCTGTGCGATCTCATTTAGTCATATACTTGCTTTTTCTGTTGTGTTGTCTATTTTATATTTAATAGTATTACCCTTTATGATGTTATTTTTTCTCTTGCGATAATTATTTATTTTTTATCTTTAACTAACTTTCCTTTCCATATTTTTCCATATATAACTCAACACTTTCCCATTCCTTCTTAACTCTTTGGATAGAGTGCCCCCCCCTTATTGTTGTTAATTTTACAATTCCTGGATTTTTTATGGAACCGAACAGCTCGGGTGCTTCAGAATGTGCCTTCTGTTGCTACAGGGCTATGGGGCTTCACTATTTGACCCCCCCCCCAGGTTGGGATTTTTAAAGTAGTTCTGTGGGTCCCAGGGCGCAGAATCACTCCCGATCCTTTCCTTTGTCTAAACAGACCTCTTCCCCCCTGACTTTGGAAGGCTGTGCTTCAAGGGTGATACCAGGGTTTTTTTAAGACCTGCGCCTCTTAAGGATTGTTACGGTCCATAACTTCCATTGCTTTCTAAAGGGTTGGGGGTTTAAAGCACTGCCACCCCCACCCCACCCTGCAGGCGCTCGGAACTGGCAGCGCCAACAACGCGCCCAGCAGCGCGCAGAAGAGAGCACTGAGCGTCCTGAGCCAGTGGGTCCCAGTTGTACCAGCACTTTTTTTAAAAAAAGACACCCCCTGAAAATAAGCCACTGTGTGTTTTTTTGAGGGAAAAAAGTTATAAGACGGTGTCTTAAAAAAGGGGAAACACGGTAGTAATCAAGAAGGAGCTGCCTCTGAGAATCTGTAGTGTTTCCCCCCCCCACACACACACCATTGGGCAACCCCAGTTACACACATCTAGGATTGGGAGGGATGGGGCATCTGTAGCCCAAGGAGCACAAACTGCCTGGCACATCTGATCTCCACATCACTTTAGCAATGGAGCATTTCTGGCTCACCAGAATACACTTATTAATTTGGCATTATGTGGGGGATGGATGGTCCAGGTGATGGAATTCCAAATTCCATACTTGGAGCCAAATGTGAAGTAAATCAGATTAAGGTGCATATTTCAATTAATAAGTTTTGCTTTTGTTCCTTATTGCTGCGTTGGGCATTCTTGTTGCTCCAGCTAACTCACTAATCTGCGCTGGAGTGTCAGGGCTTGGCAGGGACTCCGCATCTCTTGGTTCCTTTTTAAAAATAATAACATATTAAGTTTTCCATTTTGTAATATTAAATACATCCTTATAAAATTCTTACATTTTTGCTCATACGAGCTCCACCCCACCTCGTGGTTTTCCTAATTCCAATTTTACATCCTCACATTTGTACCTTTTCCAATTTACTTTCCCCTCCTATATTTTATCTCACATTTTTAAGTAAATGTAAAATGGTAATAAGCATTATTAACATTACAAGTTTTCTTACTGCAACCCTGCTAGTGTTTGTAAATGTTTACAATTGTCCTTCAAATATTGTACAAATTTACTCCAGTCTTTTCGGAAAGCTTGATCTCGCTGGTTTTGGATTTTCCCGTTTAGCCTCGCCAATTCCGCATACGCCCATCATCTTCACCCGCCATTCCTCAGTTGCTTCCATTTGGGACCTAATAGAATTATTGCAGCCGTTGTTGTGTACATAAACAATTTTTGATCTATCTTAGGAATCTCTTCTACTATATCCAACAAAAACGCTTCCAGTTTTTTAACAAATGTATTTTTGTACATTTTCTTTAACTCATTGTATATCATATCCCAATAAACCTTAACTTTACTGCATGTCCACCACATATGGTAGAAATCCCCCTCCTTTACTTTACATTTCCAACATTCTTTTTTTCTTGTCATGCCGCTTCGTTCCAACCAACCAGGAGCACAAGGAACCCCTGTGACTCCTCTGCTCAGGGCTGTCTTTCCCCCACTCCACCACCCCAATGACACCCCTAGAGTCTGCAGCCTGTGCCAACCACTTCCCTTTCCCTCTTCATAGAGCCACCTCTGGCAGCATGGGAGATTTGAAGACCGCCTCCTAATGTGCTGGCAGTTGTGTTTGTCGGGCAGCCTTCTGTCAATTGTACAATATTTCAGGAAGGACTTCTTCAGGGGAAAGTGCTAACCATCAGAGATGAGCCTATTTTCTTGGACCCTTGGGGAATCATTAAAAGCTCTTCAATGGGAGCTCAGCCTCTATAAAAACACGAATCCAACTCATAAACCTGCATGGGTAAAACACAACTGATTATGATTAATGAGCTACTTGTTTGCTGTGCTGCTATTACTGGAAGAGATTGACTCTCTCTCTCTCTCTCTCTCTTCTCTCTCTCTCTCCCTCTCTCCACTCCCACTCCCAAACCAGGCACTTGAGAAATATTGCAGAGTAGAAGCTGGTTTCTCTGGGATCCGTGATGTTTATACCACCAACCCGAGTCATGACAACATGCAGCAGAGCTTTTTCCTAGCAGAGACATTAAAGTAAGTCCTGGACATTTTCAGCGCCTCTTCCACAGAAAGTTGTGTAGGGTGGAGAATGACTTTCATGGGGGAGGGGGTCATCAACAGTGGCTGCATTTTAAATAAAGCAGGAATCTGCCAATTGCCCTTGGCCATTTCCTCTCTGATCCGTTGGAGTGACTTGGAATGTACTTTGGAATATTTAAGATGAGGCTTTGCTGACTTGCTTTCCTTATGTGCCCTGTTGAATGGAACTAGCTTTGTATGTGGACTTGACACCTGTAAGTGTCATGCATGTCTTTGGAAACTCACCAGAGGGCTGGTTCATATGTACATATTCATCACTAGGAATCTGTATGGACAAGATATAAGAAGAGAGTTCAAAGTGCACACCCACTGCGATTGACTTCTTGATGTGGTGGCATGCCTGCAAACTGAGCCCTGGTAGATGTTCTCCCCATGCCCATTGGTCACCTGCCTCATTGTTGCACCTCTTTCCCCTTTTGGGAGAGGAAGCATCCCATAGCTGGTTGCCTGAGAATGGAGGAGGCTGCCACTTTTCCATTTCAGGCTGCTAGTTGCAGGGTGATTTCTTTCCCTGCTCACTCACAGCCTGTCCCCTCTCCCACTACTGCTGCTACCATGACTGCCTGTTGAAAAGAAAACACCTCCCAGCTGAATGCCTGTGATGGAAGTGACACAATCACCACCCATCTTAGGGTCCCTGCAGGCTTGTGTTTTATTACAGGTGTATTCTGCAGTTTTTGACACAATAATAGTGCATTAGCAATGGATTTCTTGTGTTTTAGTTGGCTCTGCAATGCTCCCCAGTGTTACCACATTATTGCTGTGTTCTGCAGAGGGCACTGGACATGCTCTCTGGGTCAGGGGTGTAAGGAAACTTGTCTGCTGTCAACTGCACTTTTTGCTGGGCAACTTTGGATAAGCTTCCAAGAAACCCTTAGCTTCCCTGGCACTCTAATGCAGGCTTGAGGGGCCTGGGACCTTCCAGATGTTGCTAGACTACAATTCCATCATCCCTAGCTGGGGCTGATGGGAGTGGGAGTCCAGCAATACCTGGAAGGCACCTGCTTTCCTCACTAACCACTGATGCTCCATTGATAGGAGCACCCCATCTGCACATGCCTTCCTTTGACTTGTCTCCTTCCTCCAGGTACCTCTATCTTCTGTTCTGTGAAGATGATGTGCTGTCTCTTGAGGACTGGGTGTTCAACACCGAAGCCCACCCATTGCCCGTGAACCGCACAGACCTTATCCTGAAGACAAGCGTGCAATAGGGGCGCTTGCTCCCTCGCGGCTTTCTCTAGTGGGATGTGGAGGGTTACTTGCTTCCCCACCCCTATTTCTCCTTTCCAGTAAAGGAATGCGCGTGTTCCCAGAAAAGTATTTTGGGGGCGTTCGTCCAATTCAGGACAGTGTTATATCTGGGAGCATAAAAAAAACTGTGAAACAAGCACCTTTGTGGTTTTTTTTTTCCTCTATGAGGGAACTTACACTAAACCTGATAATGAGGATGTTGAATATGGGCCATAATGCACACAAAACCATGGACGTTCCTTTCTACGGAGAATTTCTACGGAATCCACTGACTTTGTTTTCACAAGGCCAAAAGATTTTGCCATAAAACAGACGCTGGTTTGTGCCACTCTTCTTGTCTCCCTCCTATCCTCTTCCACATACTCCTTTTTAGATACCGTTGATTTTTATCATCTTTCTAATTTTCACCTCCCCCCCCAAAAAAAAAGACTTGCATCCTAAGTGGAATCAATGCCATCAATGATCATAAAATGTCTGCAAAAGTCTGAATCCCATGCATCATTTCTCTCTCTCTCCCTCTCTCTCTCTTTTCTGTGCTCTTTAAAATGTTTACTGAATATTGCATCGGGTGTAATTCTTTTTTTCTTTTTTTTGCTTTCCAAAGTTTGAAATTTGTTCTCCCCCCCCCCCACTTTGTTTTTGTTTTCATCTGGAGCTTAAATATTACAAGGCACTTGTAAGGATTTCATTTCTGTAATACTCAGAGATGTGGAATAGAATAAAAATTCCTGTCCGATAAGGAGTGTGACTGGATTGCTCGTGTATTGGCGCAGAAGGTTAAGAGGAAGAGGGAAGGGACTGACGACCATGTGAAGATCTCAGTAGATCCTCTAAGGAAGCCTCCAAATTCTTTATTTCACAGGAGGAATTCAAGCTCACAGTTAAAGTACTCTGTTGCCCTACTTGCAACTTTAAATAAAAGGACTTCTTGCAGTTGGGAAAGTGATAGGAATGCACTGAAAAAACATGAGATGAACAAGTGATTAGCAGGAAGATGTATAGATGCAAACAAATCAAGGTTACTGCTCATTGCCATATAACTGCCCTGCACACATCAGAACAAATGCTCAGTAAGCACTGGGCATACTCTAATCACGGTATTAGCTTTTGTACAAGCAAATCAGGATATATCCTCAATAAACAGGTCTCTGGAGGAGCCCCAATGTATTTTCTACATGAGCAGCTGGAAGGAGCATGTCCTTCTGCTGCTCTGGAACAGCAAGTGGCAAAGCAACCTGGTGCAGTAAGAATGGTGGGAGGAGATTGGGCACATTCCATTGAGCAAGTGGGGGCAGAGATGGCAGACTGTTACCAGTAATTTACTTGCGTATCAACTTCTGGACCACCCATTGAGCCAGTGCAGTTTGCAGAGTACAGAAATGTATTATAGTAAAAAAGCAATCTCAATGCAAAGTACATCAAGACTCGGAACCCAGCATAAAAGAAAACACTGTTGCATAAAAACAGACCAGCATAAAATCATTGTGTTTAAATAATAATAATAAACAGTTGACAAACTAGCAAAAGGGAAAAACAAATTGGTTGCAACGCAAAGCGGGAGAGGCAACACTTTTTCTTCTTTTCTTTCTGCATGAATCTATTAACCCATATTGAACTGCCTGCTGCGAGTGCAGAATATCTTAGCGTGCATTTGAATGCCCACAAGATTGGGAAGAACTGATAAGTGGCTTCTGCTAGGCCAAAGGATAAGGAATTCATCAGAAGAGGTTTGCCACTGTTTGTTAGCCTGGGTAGGTAAATGGAACACTCAGTGGAGAGGGATCCACCAGGACAAATAGGGCTCTGCCCTCCTTTAAAGCCCTACTAGGATTAGGACCCAGCTCCTTGTTTTCTCCTTACCACCACACAGTCTCTTCCCCTGCCGCCTCTGCTCAAGCGCCTTGCAAAGGCCTGCTACCGCAAAATGACAGGGGGAGCTGTCCTATTGCTCCTCTATCCCACCCTCAGGGCTTTCGAAAAGGGCCATGGAGCAGCTGGGTAACACACAGCCCACTCAAAGAAAACCCACCCAGGGCATGCAAATCGATCACCGGCTTTTTAGCACCATGGAAAGAGTCCCTGCCGTGTCCCCAGCTCTTTTTAGAACCTTGGAAAAACAATGCGGCAGCAAACTATTGAAATACAATGAAGTGAGAAAGCGTACTCATTGCTTCTTATAACTTCGCTTGCCACCTGGAGAACATAAATTTAAGTTGAAGCTGTGGGATATAGATTTACGTAAATAAACCATATAAAGGCATAAAAACATTTGTGTCACAACAAATCCTTTAGGCAGGCAGGATGCAAATGTAAACAGTTCTCAGCCACATTCTGAACCATGCTCTATGATGAGAACCTTGTTTCCCAAGGAGACCGTAAACTGCCCAGTCTGCAAGCCTTGGGTTTGCAGGATTGGTGATATAATGGAATGGAAACGAAGGAGAGTGCAGTTCTGTGACTTCTTTCATCTGCAAGAGTTTTCATGGTAATGGACCTAACCTTGCTCCTTGTTCTGGCAAGTGAATGTTGGGATAATGAATGTTGTGACAGTTTAGAGGATGTCAAGGAATTGGAGTCCTACAGCAATCTGGAGGGCCACAGGTTCTCTACCTCTGGTTGAAATAAACATTTTTACTTCCATGTTCCTCAGTATATATGCTACGTACACTCTTTTTGTATGAGGTGTGTGTAAAATGAATCATGATTTTTAACTGTCATGCAGGACATGAATGGATGCTGTTATGATATGTACTGTATTTCAAAAAAATTCACTATGACTCTGCCAAGGAGGAGGTGCTGGTACGCCAGCTCTGTGATAAAGGAAGCAAGCGCTGCCAGAGCTCAGAAACACTCTTCTTCAAGCAGCCGACGGTTGATATGCTTCATAGTAGCTCATGATGGTTCGTTTTAGGTTACACATGAGGTTAGATTCTGCTAAGGAAGGGGAAGAAATTCACATTCAAGCAACATGAGAACCAAAACAATCATCCATCAAAACCCACACTTATTTGAATTTCGTGATGCAGTTCTCTAACTAAACAAATGTTTATAAAAATGCATGTATTATAGGGAAATGTGCACAAAAGTGACCAGGCTAGTGAAAATAACCTACAAAATGCTATCTATTAGGAGAAATTGCTTGAAAAGATGTGTATATCAGTTGAGACTGCATACAGAAACGTGTTTATTAGAAGAAATTCTCACTAAAATGCTGAAGAACTTTCATGAGGATTTTTTTAAAAATGCAAATTGCAGTGGAAATATGGAGAACTGAATTTAAGTTTGGAAAAACCAAAACAGGATCAAAATTGACAGACCCTTCTACACCTAGATCCTGCCTGGTCCTGTGTGTTAAGTCCTATGCACGTCCGATTTACTATGTTGCTGAAAACTAGTTTTTCTCCTCTGTAAGAGTGGATCATTCAATTCCTCTACCACTAGAAGTATTTTTCTCATCAGATTCTGGGTTCCTTCTTTGTCACCAATGAAGGGGGGGGGGGAGAAAAGCATTTCACGCAGACAGCGAGACAAAGCTTTCATTTTGAATTTACACCTCTTGAAGTCTAAGAGGGAAGGAAGACTTGTCAGATAGAGACTTAAATTTCATCTTGGGTATAAGGAGGTGGACAAATAATCTTCTCCCTAGAATGATAGTTGTTAGTAAGTAAAGCTTTTGAGAATGTGAGTCATCCTGTTGAGAGGTTTTGATAGCAGGGAAATAAGCTTAGCCCAAAGTAATTTTACAGTGGATTAAAATATCCTCCTTGTGGAATCAAAAGCTTCCTTTCCACACATATTGCACAGTCATTCCAGCTGTGTGGGTTTTCTTCATTTCTGATTTTGATTGATTTTTGAAGTGTGCTATGACAAGGTAATCTGTAGAAAAATAAAGAGAATTGCCCCCACCCCTTATCCTATAATCCAAAGTGCACACAATTCCCTAATCATTGGGGAGAGAGAAATGAGATATTTTGTTTATTTATGTGCAATATTTGTATCCTGACTTTCTGTCTTACAACAGGCCTCTGAGATGTCTGACAATAAATGAAAACCAACACACAAATATCAGTTTACTTTTCCAGGATAGTAGTGACTTACAAAGGCTCAGAGGTCTGATGGTTATTCTTTAATATTATTTCTGTGCCACCTTTTGGCCAAGAAAGGCCCCAAAGGCATCTCACAAAGGATGAGGGGTGGGTTTGTGGGTGTAAAATTTACAAAATCCTAACACTTTAAAATATACTAAAATTCATTCATGTTCTGGGCAGAAGCAAAAGAGCAGCCCCCAGAAAGATGTCAGATAAATTATGCAGGAGTTAATTCATAATGTGCAGCACCTTATAAGGGTCCCAGGTGGGGCAGGGCAGGTGGGAAAGGTTCATCTTGATGGTTCCAGCAAAGCCTGTTCCTGCAGATGTTGCTGCTGGTGTGAAGAAACAGAAGTGGGGAAAGGCAGTGTTTTAATTTTGGAGAAGTTGGGGAGGTTCATTCTTACTCCTGTCTTTTCAGGACCCAAGCTAGCCTTCCATTACTATTTTATGTTCTTAGGTATCTGGTATCCGAAGAAGTGTGTATCTAAAGAAGTGTGCATGCACACGAAAGTTCATACCTATGACAAACTTGGTTGGTCTCTAAGGTGCTACTGGAAGGAATTTTTTTATTATTATTATTTGTTTCGACTACGTCAGACCAACACGGCTACCTACCTGTAACTAGTATTGTTATGTTCTTAGGATCTTTCAGGAAGCATTTAGCGCCTCCCAACATTTCACCACCCTGTGCTTCCATGGATGATTTTGTAACATCCATGTGCATATGCCGGGTGCAGTAGCTGGGAACTGCAAGTGGGGAGAGTGTTCCTGCATGATTTTATTATTTATACCCCACCCATCTGGCTGGGTTTCCCCACCCACACTGTGCGGTTTACAGCACATATAAAAACATAGCAAAACATCAAACAAAAAAAGCTGCCTGATACAGGGCTGCCTTCAGATGTCTTCTAAAAGTTGTGGGCTGCTGGGCCCTTATGCTTTTGTACCTGCCCATCTGAATTTCCACTTTAGCTGATCGAGCAGAGCCTCTGAATCTGACCTTAAAGAGATCAGACCTCTTTATATGAGGAATAAGCAGCTGCATTAAGGTAATCTTGTCCCTGACTTTTGGTGCCATTGGGGAAGGAAGGGCCCTGCAGGAGCAGTTAGGAGACTTGGAGAGAAATTGGCTGCCTCTCAAACAAGTCACTTCTTTTAGGGCAACTGCTAAGGTTCCAGCTACTAGAGAGTTTGAACAATTGTCACTCTTAGTAAACACAAGGGAGCTGGTGTCTAACTTACACAAATAGCCTTGAATACTGATAGTCTCCAGAGCTTTAAAGATTTTTTGGAAAAGGGTGGTCGGGGCCATAGAAAAAGTCTCTTGAAATAGACTGTCTACCTTTGCTTGAAATTTCTGGTCAAACCCAATAACCCATGCTCAAAACTGTTTTCCAATGGCATTTTGCACCAGTAAAACTTCCCTCTATTTCTAAATCAATGTCCTCAGCATTTTGGCACTGCAGGAGCAGTGAAGGACCCCTTTTCCACCAATATTCTGGGAGAAATATTTTAATGAGATTAACTGAATAACGGCACATAATCTCATGCCTGTACCTACAATAGCGCTTCTCAGTATTTGGGATGAACAAAACAAAGATGCCAAATGCAAAGACCTACGAGGGAGACCTGTTGTTGAGCATTCATCCTAATTTGTTTGCTGGGAGATTAGACAACAGTGGGTATTTAATGAGGATTCACTCAGATTTGTTTGCAGGGAGGCTAGATGATGTTGCATCAAGTCCCGTGTCATCCCCCTTTCCAGCACATTTTCCTAAATGGTCTGTAGCCACCATGTCCAAAACATCTGGAGGGCATCAGGTTGGCAAGGACTGCCATAAAACATCTGCTTCTCGTGTTTTCCAGGATCTTCAACAGATCAAAAAACATTTTGTGTTCTTAGTGTGCTTGTCCGCACACACAGTCTGAAGCAGCAGAGAAAACCTTAAAACTTGATCGGACTGAGAATTTCATAGGGAGCATAAGGCTTGTGTGAAACAAAGAAAGGGACTGGGTGACAGTGATTTATGAAGGAAGATTAAAATAACTTAATATGTATCGCTTGGCGAAACAGGGAAGGAGGGATGTGATATTCATGCGGAAGGACCTGAGGAGAGTAAACATCAAAGATGGGGAGGGATTGTTTGGAAAGGTGATGTAAAAGGAGTGTAATAACCAGGAGTAATGGGAGGAAATTAATCAAAGGCTGGCTGGAAACAACCCTTTCAGATCAGTGTCAGCAGCAGTCATGTTCAAGAGTCTCTTGTGTAATTAAATAGGACCACAAGAAGCTGCCTTCTACAGTTAGACCATTGGGCCCTCTAGCTCAAGATTGCTTACACCGACTGGCAGCAGCTCTCCAGGGTTTCGGACAGGGGGTCTCTCCTTGTCCTACCTGCAGATGCCAGGGATTGAATCTGGGAACTGTATAAAGCAGGGATGGGAACTCATGTCCTTCCAGAAGCTCCCATCAGCTCCAGCCAGCATGACCAATGGTTAGGAATGATAGAAGTTGCAGTCCACCAACATCTAGAGAGCCACGGGTTCCCCATTCCTGTTGGAAAGCATGATTGCAGGCACTATAGCTGTCAGGTTACACTCCCAGGATTCTGGAATAAAGAAGGGGTGGCTGCTTGTGCATGTGTGGAAAAGAACAGGGCAGAGATCCTTGCAGAACTTTGTTTCACAGTATACCCACCATTTATGGGGTTAGACTAGATCAGGCATCCCCAAACTTGGCCCTCCAGATGTTTTGTGACTACAACTACCATCATCCCTAGATAACAGGACCAGTGGTCAGGAATGATGGGAAGTGTAGTCCCAAAACAGCTGGAGGGCCAAGTTTGGGGATGCCTGGACTAGATTACTACCAAGGTCCCTTTTAATCTAAAAGCTCTCAGAGTTGATTTTAAATGAGACCTGTGTTAATTGTACCACCCACAAACTGCTGAATAGTAACTCCTAACCATCAGGGGGACATATAAAGGCCCTCACAACAATCTTGTGAGGTTGGCTAGACTAAGCAGGGGCAGCCAGCTTGGAGCCTTGGTTCATCTCTTAGTCCAGGGCTAACCAACATGGTGTTTTCCAGATGATGCTCATCTCCTGCTTGCATGCTTCCCATAGGCACCTGCTTGGCCACTGCGAGAGCAAGATGCTGGACCAGTTGGGGTTTGGCCTGATCCAGCAGGGCTTTTCTTATATTCTCACATATGTCTGGATTTTCAATAGTGGAAGTGATGTCGGGGTAATTTCCGGAAAGCAGCGGTTCATCCTGGATTTTCAGCAACATACCCACTTATTGAAATATGGCAACCCTATCACTTTTCATACTGTTTGTGCCTACAAAGTTGTGGTGCTGTCACACTGCTTCACTTCCAATCGGAACCTAACTTGTAGCTTCCTGCTGAAATCCCAACTGTTACACACCAAAAATGTTATGCTTTGCTGCGCTATAGACCCTCCAGAGAACAATGGTGTGGTAGAACTGGGGAAGCATTGCAGAACAAACGAATAAAGTCGAATGATGTGCAGATGACCCAGTTTAAATCCGCCATTAATGGACTATTGCTGCATCAAGAACATACTGCATAAAAACAGCTACCCAAAAATACCAGTCTGGAGGAGCCTTAAGCGTTTTTTTCTCTGAAGCAAATGCACACCACATAATACTCCGCTCTGACCAGTAGGAGTCAGTCTTTACTAAAAAACAATCTAAACACAGTACCCCTTTCACAGGTCCTTCCCACTGTGCTGCTTTAATGAAGTACTGAAAAGTTGTATTTGTTTAAATTTTTATTTACAGTTTTTTAAAAAAACAAAAAAATTGTCCCCCACCTTTTCCCTTCCTTGGGGCCTAAAAGGGTTGCTGTGCACACGTACTTGGCAGTAAACCCCCTTGAGCATCAGTAAGGCTTAGCAGACGTGCATTACAGTCCTATGCACCGTAGATACTGACAGCAACCTTATAATTCTTGGGTTGCCAAAACGGCCCACACACAAGGCGTCGTATTGACAGAGGAATAATAGGAAGCAATACTGTTGGGCAGACGGTCCTATGCACGTTTGCTATGATAGAAGTACAGTACAGTAAGAATAATGATTCCCCCGCCCGCCCCCTTGTATCAGTACATATCCTATGAGGGAGAACGGTTTCACCTGGAGCCTATTTAACTCTCTATAAACCAACATTGCTATTATTATTGTTCTTGTTATTCGGAGAAGTAGCGAGACAACAACGCACACCAGGCAGGAATTGCAGTCTGTGGGCCGAGCGGGCCGCGGCTCTGCCTCTCTGGCGCCTCCTCACTCAGCCAGGCGAGGCTACGCGAGGCGGGAGCGAGCCAGGGAAACGGGGCCTCGGAAGTGGCCGCGGCAGCGGGCGATGGCCGGGGGAGAAGAGGGGAGCCCCAGGCCCCCCGAGGTCTCGCCGCCCCGCGCTCCGCCAGAAACTGCGCCCGGCGGCGGGAGTTCCCGGCGCCTTCCTCCGCCGCGTTTGCCCCGGCTGGGCCTGGCCTTGGCGCTGGTGGCGGCCCTGCTGGCCGCGAAGTACTATCGGGACTCGGAGGTGGCCCGGCGGCAGGTACCGGCGGAGGGAGCCGCGCCGCGGGGGACGGATAAATCTTTGCAAGGCGCCTGCGGGGAGGGATGCTGGAAGTCGGGGCTGCTTGGGGGGCAGCGAAGGGGAGAATGAGCGGGGTCGGGGCTGGTCTCGTGTGGCTGAGAAGTTGGCGGGCAAAAAAAGCATTTCGGGGGTGCCTTTTGTTTTGCATTTGGGGAGCCTTTTTGCTTTGCAATCTGTGTATAGTGCAGCCCCAGAGCTGCCTGTTCAGAAAGGAAGCCTCGTGGCTTCCAAGTAAAGTGTGTATCGCTTTGCAACTTCACAGTGCCGTCCTCTCCCAAGTCCCGTGTGGGATTTTTCAGCGGGACATACCAGTGAATAGGATGGTAGTAGCCTGAGGTTTGCAATCGTGCGTGCGTGTGCTTGGGAGCATGTCCGCTTGAATCCCACGGGGCTCACTTCTGCGTAGACGTGAATACGCTTGCACTGTAAATATACCTCGCGTAGCATTTAATGAAGGTAGGCAATTAACAGCCACAGGGATGGGATCGCCGACATTGCGCATCTTCCCTAACACTAGTCATCCAATGAAGCACAATGGTGGGAGATTCACAGGCACAAATTTATTCACCCCGTACAATCCAGATGTTGAACTACAACTCCCACCAACCCAAGCCATCTGATATGGGGACTGGTAGGACTGATGGGAGTTGTAGTCGAACAACATAATATGGGGTGCACCACAATATCTGCCCCTGTGGTACATAGTTAAACTATGGGATTTGTTGCCACAGGATGTGATGATGACTACAGGCTTAGATGATGTTAACAGGGTGTGTGTGATATGTTCATGTAAGGTCTGTTGTGGCTATTTGCTTTAACAGCCACCTAGAAACCTCCGTTTGTAGGCATTATATATCTGAATGCCAGTTTCTGGGGGTGGGGGCTGTCTGTTATGTTTGTGGGCGCTTCCTAGATTACCTGGTGTGTGATGCAGAACTAGATTTAAGTACTGTATTTCCAAGTGGGAAGTGCCAGGCACTGCCCAGGAATTCAAGGAAAACAAAAGTCCTTTGGAGGTTTTTAAGCAGGGTTTCGGTGGCCATCTGTCACGGGTGCTTCAGTTGAGATTCCTGCATTGCAGGGGGTTGGACTAGATGACCCTTGGAGTCCCTTCCAACTCCATAATTTTATGATCTCCAGTGCCAGAGTTAGCATGCCTCTGAGACTGTGTGCACACCATACTTCAAAGCACATTTAAAGTGCGCACACACTACAAGAATCCTGGGAACTGAGGGATGCTTGAAAATGCTGCTCTTTTGCGTAAACTGCAGTTAACAGGATTCTTTTTGGGTGGGTGGGTGGGTGAGTGGGCGGGTGCTTCAGAAGTGCTTTAAATGTATGGTGTGTATGCAACCAGAATATGAGTTACTGGGGAATGACAGTGAGAGAGGGCTATGGTGCTCATGTCCTGCACAAGGGCTTCCCATAGACATCTGGGATGGTCACTGTGGGAACTGAATGCTTGACTAGATGGCCTCTCAGTCTGGTGCTACAGAGCTCTTCCTGAGTGAGGATATCCCATAATTCTTCTTGACAGATAAGCACAGTTTTTAGGTGAACAGGGAAACATTACTGGTGGTTCTTTTCCTCAATACTTTGAATGAGGTACACCTAGCAAACCTTTTTGTAGACTGTGGTCAAGGCCAGATTAATACCCTAATTGCTGTCCTGTTTGTTTATGTGCAGGCTGAGAAGTCAAGTTTTCTCCTTGCCTGTCCATCATATTAGGCATGCCTATATTACAAATGTAAACTGTTTTTATCAGCCTCCCCCCTGGCCGCTCCCCGCAAACTCTTAGGGAGTTCTGAGAGGGTGCTTGGGATCTTTATCGAATGATAAATCCCAGGATTATTTGCAGGAGACCATGATGCTGTTATAAATAAGCCAATGTATTTTCCATATAGATGAATCCAGAGAGTGTGGCCACTTGCTCTGTCAGTAGGGAGAATAGCCGCCAGAGCAAGAAATGTACTTACAGAGGAGAATAGAGATTTTCAGCTTCTGCGGGAGCTGCTGTATTCTTTGATGTTTGGCAATGCAGTCTGGGAGAAGAGAGGGGGAGTTTCTCTCAGCTCCAGGCTTCCTTTCCCATGCTTTTCTTTTGTTTCCTTCGTATGAGCAGAAGCAATGGGGTATCGAGGCCAGCTCTAGGTTTTGGGCAGTCCCTTTGGCAAGATGTTCAGTTGGTTAGAGAGTGGTGCTGATAAAACCAAGGTTGCAAGCTCAATCCCTGTACAGTATAGAGAGCTGCATATTCCTGTACTGCAGGGAATTGGACTAGATGATCCTCAGGGTCCCTTCCAACTCTACAATTCTATGATTCTATTACCCTTTTCCTCAGTGAGTGGGCCCATCTCCTCCTTGCCACTATCATAAGAACATAACATATATATGAAGAGCCCTGCTGGATCAGGTCAAAGCCCAAACTGGACCAATATCCTGTTCTCACAGTGGCCAACCAGATGCCTGTGGGACCGGAACACAAAAACACTCTACCCTCCAGCTTTTTCCAGCCATTGGTATTCAGAAGTATTACTGCCAGTGCCTACAACTGTGTAGGCAGAGTATAGTGATCATGGCTAGGAGCGTTTGATAGTTTTCTCCGTGAATTTGTCTAATCTTTTAAAGCCGCCCACATTGGTGGTCATCATTGCTCCTTGTGGGAGCATATTGCATCCTTTAACTATGGGCTGCTTGAAGAAGTCTTCCTTTTGTCTGTCCTGAATCTTCCAACATTCAGCTTGTTTGGATGTCCATGAGATCTAGTGTTACCCGGTAGAAGAGAGAGAGAGAGAGAGAGAGAGAGAGAGAGAGAGAGAGAGAGAGAGAGAGAGAGAGAGAGAGAAACCCCTTATTTCTACCCACTTTCTCCATGTGATGCATAATTTTATATACTTCTACACATCACCATTGACCACAAAGTGTACCTGACAATAGCCTTGACCCACTACCAGAGATGTCCTAGCCCCTGGTACCTAGTGGTGTCTGGGCCCTCTGCTAGGCTTTCAGCTCCAACTTGGGCTTCCAGCTTCTTCTGAATCCAGGCTTTGTGTCCCTTGCCAGCTTGTCTTTGCTTTTTGTCTGCCTGGTGCAGCCCTGGACCTGCCCTACAAGGCACTTGAGTGCTTTCCTGACGGTAATTGACAAGAGCAGCACCTTCCAGGCAGCATTAGCATCCTTTTAGGCTGGCAGGAGGCAGATGGAAAATAAACGGGTTTGGGAGCTGTGGGAACACTAATGGTGTCACAGGCAGCACAGAAGCACTGCAGCTTGAACTGCAGAGAGAAGGAGACTCATTGCACTGGGAGGGGGAAGACTCCTTGCCTGCAGGGAAGAGAGCAGAGTAGCCAATGGAAACGCAACTTGTATGAATCCACCCAAGGCTGTGCCTCATCAGCCTAGAAATGGGCTTGCTGGTGTTGGCAGTCCCTCCCATTTGCTATATGTAAGGGATTGGCCTATGTCTCTAATATCCTTAAAACAGACTAAATGAAGCAAAATTTTGCGCCACTGCAATAGGAGTGAGCTTCAAGGGCGTAGCCAGGATCAAAACTAGGGGGGGGGGGGCAAGCCATGATCATTCAGGGGCGGGGCCACAAAGTGGGAACGTGGGCGGGGCTACAGGGCCAGCTGGCCTGGCGACATCGTGGTGGCGGCAGCGGCGGCAGCGGCCACCTTGTGCTTCTGGGGCTGGCAACGGCGGCGGCTACCCTGCTTGGCTGGAGAGGACGGGAGGGTCGGGCAGGCAAGAGGGGGTGACAGGGTGGGCGAGGGCAAGGCAAGGCACGGCCGCAGTCACGACGGCTCCAAGGCGTTGCTGCATATCAGCATAATATTTCAACCATGTTGTGGGTTCAAGCCCCACCTTAGGAAAAAATTCCTGCATTGCAGGGGGTTGGACTAGATGACCCTTGTGGTCCCTTCGGACTACAATTCTATGATTCTATTGATATATTGCCATAGCATATGCATCATTCTGCTTTCTTGAATTGTCCTACTCCTAGGCATAGCAGCCAACTCCTAGAGGCCTAGGTGCCTCCCCCCCCCAATTACTAGTAAATACCGTATGTGAAAGAGTCATCCCCCCCCCATGTTGATGGGCTTTCTATGTGGGGCTTATCTGCCCCCCCCATATTTTATTAAGAATGGAAGAGGGAGGGAAGGAAGGAAGAAATAGAGAGAGGGATAACTCATATTTGTGGGTGCCTCTGGGTGACGCTGTGATGCTGGAACTCTGCAGCAAGAGGACGGGAGGGTCGGGCAGGCGAGAGGGGGTGGCAGGGCGGGTGAGGGCGAGGGAAGGCACGACCGCAGTCACGACAGCTCCGAGGCGTTGCTGCATATCAGCATAATATTTCAACCATGTTGTGGGTTCAAGCCCCACCTTGGGGGGAAAATCCTGCATTGCAGGGGGTTGGACTAGATGACCCTTGTGGTCCCTTCCGACTACAATTCTATGATTCCATTGATATATTACCATAGCATATGCATCATTCTGCTTTCTTGAATTGTCCTACTCCTAGGCATAGCAGCCAAATCCTAGAGGCCTAGGTGCCTCACCCCCCCCCCCAATTACTGGTAAATACCGTATTTGAAAGTGTCACCCCCCCCATTTTGATGGGCTTTCTATGTGGGGCTTATCTGCCCCCCCCAGTATTTTATTAAGGATGGAAGAGGGAGGGAAGGAAGGAATAATAGAGAGAGGGATACCTCATATTTGTGGGTGCCTCTGGGTGATGCTGTGAAGCTGGAACTCTGCAGCAAGAGGATGGGAGGGTTGGGCAGGGGAGAGGGGGTGGCAGGGCAGGCGAGGGCGAGGCAAGACAGGGCCGCAGTCTCGATGGCTCCGAGGCGTTGCTGCATATCAGCATAATATTTCAACCATGTTGTGGGTTCAAGCCCCACATTGGGGAAAAATTCCTGCATTGCAGGGGGTTGGACTAGATGACCCTTGTGGTCCCTTCCGACTACAATTCCATGATTCTATTGATATATTACCATAGCATATGCATGATTCTGCTTTCTTGAATTGTCCTAGGCATAGCAGCCAACTCCTAGAGGCCTAGGTGCCTCCCCCCCCCAAAGGAAATTACTGGTAAATATTGTATTTTAAAGAGTCCTCCCCCCCCCATGTTGATGGGCTTTCTATGTGGGGCTTATCTGCCCCCCCCCAGTATTTTATTGAGGATGGAAGAGGGAGGAAAGGAAGGAAGAAATAGAGAGAGGGATAACTCACATTTGTGGGTGCCTCTGGGTGACGCTGTGATGCTAGAACTCTGCAGCAAGAGGAAGATACCGGTACACCTGTACAGGAGCCTTGTAAGCAGCTTTCTCTCTGCTTGATTTACAGCAGGCACGTCCAACAGGTAGATTGTGATCTACCAGTAGATCACTGGATGTCTGTGGTAGATCACTGCTAGATCACTGGCACCCCTAAAAAAGCTCACCCAAATTTTTCCTCCTCCCTAAAAAAAGCTGAACTATGACCTGAAGCCCTAAACAAAAATGGGCCTCCCTCCCTCCTAAAAGAAGCTCAACAAGTTTGACCTAAACCCCCCAAAACAGGGCTTCCCTTCCTTAAAAAAACTCAACAGCTTTGACCTGAACCCCCCAAAAGGGGGTAGATCACTCCCAGTTTTTAACTCTGTGAGTAGATCAGAGTCTCTTGGGAGGTGGCCACCCCTGATTTACAGTATACAGATGCAGGAGGAGGGGCAGACTGGAACACCAATGCTTTTTATAAACATCACTGTGTCTATCAAAGCTACAGCCCCCCCCCCTTCTTATTCACTTCCTTTTAGCCTTGCAGGGCCACCTTAGTCAAATTGAATCCTCTGCACCCTCATTAAATCGCCAATAGAACTGTTAATGCGATCCCTGAATGCCCATTAACAACTCCCACTGAATAACAATAGGGTGAATAGGGTGGACCTTAAGTACTGGTAGCCACTTTGCTTTATTTATTTGATGTGTTTTTGTTACAGCTGTGTTCCCGCCCCCAGCAAGTGGAGAGCTGCTCTTGCTAAAGCAAAGCCCTTTCCACTTCAGTTTTTGGAGGGGCAAAGTATTGGTTATGGTCTGTAAAATACAATAATTTTTTGCTTCTAGGGGGGGCAGCTGCCCCCTCCTGCCCCCCCCTGTCTACACCCATGGTGAGCTTAGCTTGAAAGAATGCAATGAGAACTTTGCTCATGGAAGCTGGAGCAAGAAAGTTAGCTGTGACTATTATTTAATACTTTACAGCCTCGCCATGTGTTGGGAGCGCATGACATTACCTCTCCCATTTCTGTCAATGTGGATTGTGCCGTAGAAATTCTTGAATGAATTCCGCCCAGCTGAATGTTAAATGTAAGGGGTTTTGTCCTGCTCAACGCTAAGAAGCTGGGATGGGCTGTTATAGGGTTACACCAGGCTTTTGGTGAGTTGGGAAGGAATGTTTCCCAGTGCTTAAAACTCTCCACTTTTTCTGACCCAGGGAATACAAATCATCTTCACTATGCCCAAGTCAGTGTATAGCTTGGATTTCTTGAGTTCAAGAATTAAGAAATGTTTTGGTATGGAAAATACTTCGGCGTTGAGGAAGCTCAGTGGTAGAGCCCATGGGTTGCATCTGATGCTAGTGCTACACAGAGTATACCCATTGAAATAAATAGACATGACTAACATGGGTCCATTGTTTTCAATAGGTCTACTCCGAGGAGAACTGTATGCAAAAGAATCTATATTTATCTCCAGGAAGGGCCCCAGTCAGAAACCCTGCAGAGCTGCTGCCAGTCAGTAGAAACAAGAGGGACCAATGGGTCCGGTCTGGCTAATCACAAACCTTCCTGTGCAGGAGGTTTTCCAGGATTTCACGAGAAAGGAGCATAGCTCAGTGGTAGAGCACCTGCTTAGCATACAGAATCCCTATCATCTCCAAATACACTCCACTGTGAAACTCTGGAGAGCTGCTGCTACTCAGCATAGACTATACTGAGTTAATTGTTTGACTTGCAATGGTAGCTCACCATGTTCCTCTAGTCACAGCCAGTTCATTTATATATTAGGTTTCCTACACATGCATTGTGCTCAAAGCAGTTCACTGAAAACAAAGTGGCAGCAGTCTAAATACAATTAACAGCACCTTCTTATTGGTGATGTCTTTCTTGCCTTAGCATATCTTAATTTGCTGTTCAAAGAGTGAAGAAGCTAGGAAGCTTTGCTGCAGCAGAAAGTCCAATTAGCGGCTTCCAGGTGCACACTCTCATTGACATGGGGCACAAGGCCCAGTGAATTGAGGGATTGTGGCTCAGGTGCGAAATCAACCCACCTCTAACGGCACCACATCGCATTGCGTCATTGCAGGGCTCCCTCTAGAATGAGGGTGGGGGACCTCGGCGCTAAGAGCTGAATGCAACCTCCCAGGCCTCACCACCTGACCTTTAAGACTCTCCCCAAGCTACAACCCTCCCCAGCCCTGCTTTGCACCCATTTGGAGTGTTTTTGCCTATGCAGGAATGTGTCCTTGGATTGCAATACAGTGGTACATTGGTTTACAACCATGATCTGTTCCGGATGTCCAAGGTGCACTTTCTCCAATAGGGCCCCCCCCCCAAAAAATTGGTTGTAATCCCAAAAATGGGTTGTAATCCAAAAAAAGGGACATGCACTTCCGGGTTTGACGTGGTTGTAATCCAAAGCAGTTGCAAACCAAGGTACCACTGTAATGCCTATTGCTTGCCTGGATGGAGGCTAGAGATTGGTGTGTGAGTGTGAGAAACCAACTACTGTACAAAGGTAAAATTGGCAGTCAGTGCTCCACCCGTTTTTGCATTTGGCCCACCCACTGGTAGGCTGCCCAGAAGGGAATGCAACCCTTGATCTGGGAAAGGTTCTCCCTACCCCTACTCTGGAATTTAAGGCTCTCTGGGTACTCCTCTTCCTCTGAGCTTAGCTGGCAGCACTCAAACATGTAAGGCTGGGATTCCTGAATTGCTGGCTTCCCTGTTACTTCAGTTTGCATGCATCTTCAACTGCTCCCAACTCCTTCAATTCTGTGACTTTAGACAGTCATGTTTTATTGCCATACAGGAATTGCCGCTCTGCTGTCGGCGCCACTTGGAAACCCAAGTAGCCTGAAGTGGTCTCAATATCCACCCAAACTACTGCACTTTTCACATTCACAGTGTGTCCATAGCTTTTATTTGGATTTGGAGCTGCTCCCTGGTGCATTTCGGAATGCGAAATGTGACTGTAACCTTTACGGTTCATGCACAGGGGTTGGTTCTATAAGTCCATGCTATCGGAGGAGCACAGATCAAACTCCACGGTTCACTGGCTAGTGCTGAGCCAAACAAAAATATCTGCAGGTCTGCCAGCTACCTGTGGACAATTCCCTGACAGTTCGGGTGAGTCGGATGCGATTTCCATGGCAGGGATGCTCCTTGACTAACAAACGGGGTGTGGATTATTTAGGTAGGTTTTCCTTAAGGAAAAAGAAAGGAAAGACTTTCATATTTTTCTTCTTGCAACATCAAATGTGATTCATGTGTGCCACTTTGGGTCTCAACCGTGCAGGGAGACCAATCCCTACTCCAAAGAGAGTCTAAGTAAGCAGTGAAGAATGTAAGAAAGTCTCTGCTGGATTCAACCAAGGCCTTATCTAGACCTTTTCTCCAGAGAGAGAGAAGGGAAGCAGAACCACTCCACCAACTCTCAGCTCTTGCCTGTCCTTGAATTGTTTCCAGTTAATCCAGGAGTAGCCAGTGTGGCACCCCCAAGATGTTTCTGGATTCCAGCTCCTATCAGCCCCGACTTTTGGGGCTGATGGGAACTAGAGTCCAATAACATCTGTTCTGTTCAAAAGGGGGAGGGAGACCCTTCTCCAACCTTTAAAGTTAAAAGCAAACTTGTGAGATCTGATCACTGATCTCCTACATCTCCTCTGTTTGGAACCTCAGCCCACTTAATGTATCCAATGACGCATTCTCCTTCTTCCCAAAAAACGTGTCAGAGATAACGGGTAGTTTCACAGGTGCCAGGGCAGATTTGTGGTTCTCTAAACTCGGGTTATGAGTTAAATTGAAATATTTTAATTTGAATGGCTTCTGATTTATATATGCTAAACTATTAATTTTATTGTATAGTTTATATTCATTGTTTCAAATTATATGCCTCCTGCCCCCCCCCCCCCGGGTGGGTAGAAGTTCTTATTCTGCACAGAGCCATGTAAATAAATGTACGTGTTATTATTTCAGGCTGTACGCCCAATTCCAATTACCCGGCAGTAAGAGCCATTGAATTCATCAGGACTTACTTATGAGTAGACATGAGTAGACATGCTTGCATTGTCACTTGTGCATATCAACAACTCTCTTATTTCCCAAACAGGAGACAGCTCTGAAATCTTTGGGAAACGAAGGTCTTTTCCTGTTTGCGTCCCTGGATACGAACAATGACCTGTACATCAGTCCTGAAGAGTTCAAACCAATTGCAGAGAAGCTAACTGGTAGGCATCTAATTTTTTGAGTAGACAAATACATGTTCATCTTGCTTTTTAAAAAAACAAAAACAAAACATGGCCCTTGAGCACAGATTGTCTAGTTCTTGCATTGGGTTTGTCACTCATTCATTGTCTGCTTAATCCCCGAAGGAGAGGACGACAACATTCCAGCCATTTTTTTCCAGCTGGAAAACTGAAGTAATAATCCAGACCAGGCTTTCCTAACCTGGTCCCCTCTGGCTTTTTTGGACTACAATGTCCATCAGTCCTAGCTGGCACAGGTGTGTCAGCTGGGGCTGATGGGAGTTTTAGTCCAAAATAGCCAGAGGGCAAAAGGTTAGTAAAAAGCGTTTGAAACCATCTCATTCTCTTGTTACCATTGATTCCCTAGGCAAGCATGGAACTGCTGTTATAGGTCCCCCACTGCTGGTGAAATTGGGTTTGAAATCAAAGCACCCCAGGGGAAGAGGATGAACCTTCCAGAGATAGGGCACATCCAATGGTGGTTCCAACAGCAAAAGAGCAGCAAACATCTAGTGAAAATGAACAGTTAGTAAGAGTTATGCATGGGTAAAATTCTATTTTATTTTTACTTTTAAGAAACATTCTTAACCTGTGGTCCCCAAGGCAGCTTGCAACTCATCATGTACAGCGATAGTGTCATAAAAAGACAAAACAATTAACATATAAGATAGATGAAAAATCCCAAGCGCAGCATCATAAAACCCTGCACAGCGGGGGATAGCATAAAACAGAATTGCTCATTAATCTCTCACCATTAAAAGCCCAGGCAAAAAGGAACAGGTTTTTGCCAGGGACCTAAATGCCACTAAAGCGCATGCATTTTAAAGGTCAGCCTTAAATATGTGCCTTTCATGGTGTATATATGTCAGGATCCTATCTGACCCATGACCTTTCCCCCGGAAGAGGCTTGGGACTCTGCAGAGAACCCCACCGCAGCTGAGCACCTGGAGGAACTTGCAAAAGTCCCAAGGCAGACTGAACCGTCCCGTCTTGCTTGGGCTACCCCAATCACTTCTTCTCGCCACATCCCAAGCCCCTCCTTGGTCCCCGATTTTCCTCTTTGATTTTGAGCTAACATGTCATGGCAGGGGGAACATGGATGTCACACAGGTAAGCCTTCCCGTCTCGAGTCTCATTCAACACCCTTTCCTCTTCTGGCTGCTGTTCCTTCTATGTTGGTCACATAAGGGAGCCATCCCAATCAGTGACCCTTTCTTAAACAGGATGATGTCACGTACTAAGTAGCCTATCCGATATGGCGTGTGATGACCCCACTGGAAGCAATAGATTGTCAACATTTGGGGGGAAAGGAATGCCAAAAGTCACCAAGAAGGGGAGGTTGTTTAGTTTTTGTTTTGGGGAACCAATGGAACTATTTTTAAAAAACCCCAGTATCTTTAGCTAAGCTCTGCTTTCATTGTGTGTGAGTACCATAGCTATTTGCATGGCTTGGGCTGCAATCCTATGTACGCTGAGCTTGGAAGAAGCCTCGCTGAACTGGGTCTAACCTCTGAGTAGAAATGCATAGGCTTGCACTGTTAAGCAGCTTAATCTAAAGGGACTCCCAATGTCCAGGAAGCATTGATGACTACCTGAAAGCATCTGCTGATAGCAACACAGCAGCCATTCCATGTTTCTTCTGGAGCAGCTGCTCAGGGACCTCCTAGCAACCCGTGCAGCTCCATTAAGCACCAAGAGCTGCCAGGTGACCCAAATGAGTTTCAGGTTTTTGCGGAGACTGTTTTGAAAAGTGTGCCATTTTGAAGTCCCCCTTGGGCATGCAAATGGCCTGCCTCTTGGTGTTTTCCGGGGAAAGCAAACATCATAAGCATATAAAAACTGGAGATCTCTTGGCAGGTGGGTGGGGTGGATGTTAGCTGCCCACAGCACACAACTGCTCTTGCCTTAATTCTCTTTGCTCGGGCGCTAGACTGATTTACACAACGAAAGGCTGCTAAGCTTTCTGTGTTTTTCGAAAGGCTTATGCACCAGACGCTTCTTTCACAAAGGGCAATTTTTCTAAATCTGCGGTTCCTATTGTCTGACTTGCAAAACTGCACGCGTTGGCTTTGTCTGGGGCTTAAAGGGGATTCAGAGCAGCTGAATGCAAGAGATACTGCTCTGCAGTAATGTGACCAGAGAGCTGGCGGGTGGCGAGGCGCACGCAATCTCGGGAATCTTTTTGCATACAGAAATTGCGGCACTTCCACCTGCTGGTTACTTGTGGGCTTGATGGCGCTCGCTTGGGCAGCCTGCCCGATTGCTCTCACAGCCAGCGCAGAGGGGAGCTGGATTCAGGCAGCCCTTGTTTCCTGCCCATCTGCAGAGCAGATAAAGGGGATTGTGACACCGGTGTTGGTTCTGCAGTCCTCACAGCTGCCTGCCTGTTGTGTTTGCAAGAGCATGAGCATTTGTGCCCCTGCGCTATCGTGCCAGACAAAGCGCAGAAAGAGTGGCTCTGTGGGCATCACCCAACACAGCAGCCGCCAGTTTAGTCATCCTGGGAGATCAGAATCTTCCCAGCCAAACTCCTCAGGGGCTGGCACCACAGGGTTTGCCCCTTCCCCAGGCTGAAAAACTTCACTGCCAGGTACAGCCTGGGGTAGGGAAAGTGGCTGCCTGGAATTAGAGTACAGACTGTATGCTGCCCACAGATCTCTCCTTGCCAGTCACAGCCTTGACATGCCCCCTTGGGAAATGTAGCAGAACGGCAGCGCTCTCACAGAAACGGTGTGTACTGTTGCACACTCAAGCTGAGAACAGGCACAAGAAATGAAAGAGCCTTGTTCAAAGCAGAATGCAAAGGAGTTGCTGGCAGTCTGTTGGTGCCCCCTGCTGCATGGAGATAGGACTGCTCAGCTGGGTGCTTCGTTTTGCTCTTCATCCTTCCCAGCCTTAGGGCCAATGACACACCTAGTAGTAGGAATGTGGGCTGAACACGTTTGGGTTCAGTTGTGCTTGTGGTGAAGTGAAAGCATGACACCTTCATGAAGACCGTAGCTCTCAACCCACAGGTGTGGGTTGCATCGTCTTGCAAACTAGGCATGCAGGGGAGCATTGGTGCAACGACCATGAATGCACACCTGTTCAGCCTGTGTCTCTGTCATTATGTGACACAGCAAAATCTTCTCACAGTCTGCCAATGGCCAGTCATTCTAGAGTGCAGCAAGGGCAGGGGGGGGGGAATAAGACTGTTTATATTGTTCTGCCTAGCCTAGCTGCCATCCAGTCCCTTCCCTCTTGGACTCCAGACAGCTGCTGCCACCATTTGGGTGAGAGGCAGAGAAAACAAGGCCCTTCCATTGACCTGTCTTGACAACTATTCACCCTGGTTTCCGTCAGTTGATTCTCCTTCATACCGGTAGGAACAGAAGAAGGACGCTGCTGGATGGGGCCAATGGCCCATCTAGTCAAGGATCCTGTTCTCACAGTGGCCAACCAGGTGCCTCCATGGGAAGCCCTCCAGCAGGACCTGAATGTACCTGCAACTCTCCCCCTTGTGAGTCTCAATAAAAGGCATACAGTGGAGGTAGTTTGTAGCTGTTGTGGCTAGTAGCCATTAGCATTACCCTCTGTGAATTTGAATGATCCTTTTTTTAAGTCATCCAAGCAGGTGGCCCCCATCAGTGCATCTCAGGGAAGAAAATTCCACAGTTTAAGTAAGCACTGTGTTTGTCTGTCCTGAATCCTGGCTTCTGGCTTCATCGGCTAGTCCTGAGTGCTAGGATTATGAGAGAGGAACCTTCCCGCCTTTATTTTGCTTTTACTTTCCTTTTCTTTCCTCCCTAAAGCATCTTTTATTTACCTTTTAGCAGGGCCTGTGTGGTTTCCAGTTGTTGTACAATGCCTCACAATTTTTTGTGCTTTACAAATAGATGCATACATGAATTCAGCTTCTCAGCTTCTCAGGGCTGTAATAATAATAATTATTATGATAAATTCTTCTTATTGCTATTATTATAGAGTTGTAGAAAAACCAAGCCGGTTCATATCATAGTGAAATGAAAACAATGCAGGAGACATACAGACTGGTAGGGGATATGCAGACTTAAATGTGCTGAAAGTTTGACTATAAATGGAAGACACTTGGTTTAATTTATTTAATTTATTTCATAAAATTTATACACCATTTGATTATAAAAATAAAAAACCTCAAAGAAGTTTACAGAAAGAATAAAGCAATAAAATTGCTTGTAAAAACAATTACAACAGTTGCTGAAAACGCTTAGAAATTTGAAACTTGCAATAAACTAAGAAACTTATCAGCATTCTAGATACCTGTGTAGGCTCCTCTAAACAAAAATGTTTTTAGCAGGGGCCTAAAAGAGAAGTGAAAAGTGAAGATGACCAGCCTGATATCATTAGACAGGGAGTTCCAAAGTGTAGGTTCTGCCACAATGAAATATCGGATTTCTTACAAATGAGGAAAGAGTATTATATAGCACCTACAGCAGTGCCAGTTCTGAAAATTGAAGTAGCCAAATGGGCATATAAGGGGCAAGGAGATCTCACAGGTAAGCCAGTGCCAGGTTTAAAGTAATACTGAGTTTTTAAAAGTTGTGCAAAAAATTTGTATAGCTATTTCTTATTTGCATATCTATTTAAATTGATATAGTAACACTTTATTTTCATAGCAGTGGTATGCGTAAAAATGAATGGATTTAATTAATTTTTATGCTATAGTTTTATAAGCAATCACTAATATTAAGAATACATAATGATTTTAAATCACAAGTTGCAGTATAATAATCCGCATGAAAACTGTTATATGCATTGGGGGAAAATAGTATTTTATTTTGTTATTTAAATAGTGAAACTTGCAGTTTTCGATGCAATAAGTTGAAGCTTTTGTAACAGGAACTATAATAGATTCACTGTGGCAGGGTGTTTTTTTCTTAATGTAATTCAGATGGCTACTTCTCAATTGGTAATGATTTGTGGATCACCAATAAAGTTATGTTAATAATAACACTGTGGATGGATCTAGACACATCAAAGAAGTGTTTCATTTAAACATGTTGTAAACTTTGTATGGGAAATCAGGTTGGCAAAAACAGAACTCCACAGTGCCATCTGGTGTCACAGTGTTATAATGCATATACAACGCATATCAAGCGCTTTTCCTTTGCCAGTGTAGCTGAGACCTATGTTAATGAAGTGCATACATAAATCTTATAACCCTTGATCTGTTCAGGCATTGCTCCAGTAACTGGGATTGAGGAGGAAGAGGTATTGGATCCCAATGGCGAGACTCTTTCTATCATTGCAAAATTCCAGCCCTTGCTTATGGAGACGATGACAAAGAGCAAAGACGGTTTCCTTGGAGTGGGTATCACGTTTAATTAGTGCTGCAAGTTTTAATCAGTAGATCAATCAACTAGAAGCATTAGTGGATTGATACAAAGGCTAGTCCAGTTTTAACCTTCAGGTCAATGAATTGAATGTGTGCTTGTTTTTCTGTTGCTTCAATTATATCGCTGTAACTGGGAATGTTAAATAAAGTGCTATGCAGTCTTTCCTTCTAGTAATAGCTTAGTTCAGGCATTGCACCAAACCGTGGTTCAGAAAGCTTAAGTATGGAGTAATGGTGTAATATCTGAATGTGTTGTGACCAGTCAGCCTCCAGCCTCATAAAGTGGAAGAGGCTTCACAGGGCAGCTTCCTAACGTGTCTCTCTGCCTCCGCAGATTTCTCACATTGCCCTTTCTGGGCTTCGCAACTGGACGGCTCCGGCTTCCCCTCTGAGCTTGATGTTCGCCCAGCAATTCAAGGCCTTCCTTCCGCCAAAGAATAAACTGGAACTTGCTGATCCTTGGTGGGTGATTCCCAGTGAGCTGAACATCTTTACTGGGTACCTTCCCAACAACCGTTTCTACCCTCCAGCCCCCAGAGGGAAAGAGGTAGGCAAAGTGTTCATCATTGCCATCAATTGGAAGGCTAGGGAGTAGTAACGATGGGTCATGTTTTGAGTGTTCAGAGTGCTTCATAGACGGCCTCCTTGCAATCCCATCTAAATCTTTATTGCTTGGCCAAAAGCCGTCTGCAGCTATACAATAGCTTCGTAAAAAGTGGGACACCACTCTAAATATGGTGAAGACACAAACTAGTAAGAGAGCCCATTACTATATTCAAAGTAGATTACTCTTACATACAGGTAACTCTCAACTTTCACACATTTAACTTGTGCACATTCAGCTTTATGTGCTTGGCAAAAAAAAAAATAGAAGTGGGGCAGAAAGGGGGCAGACAGCTGACTTTGGCAATCCCACCTGCCATCGAATCCAATGTGTTTTGATTATATGCAATTGGCTTTACGCACTGTCCCCAGAATGTAACCCCAGCATAAGTTAAGTGTCACCTGTACACTGATCTACTTAACAGAACTGCTGTATCCCTACTTTGATGCTTGAGGACGTGGATTCTGATAACGGACTCTACTTCTTGGGGGCTCAAATTAGTGCTTGCTGGCATTTGGATAACAGCATCATGCAGACACGGAAAAATGTGAGCAGCGCTGATTCCGCAATAGACACTCTTTTGGGAGCATCTCTGGTGTGCAAGGTGGTTCACTCAATTCTAGCACCTGGCTTGAGAGGAATTGGTGAAGGGGCCTTCCTTGCATGTGATATCTTGAATTCAGTGGCATCTGAACAATACAGAACAGTGAAAACAAGCAGATCTGTTTCCAGTCCTTGGCTGCCGTGTTCTGGAAAGATGGAGTATGGCATGTTAAAGCTCACTCACAGCAATATTCAGAATGCTGGAGGCTATAAATGGTTGAAAGCGGCTAAGAAAACAGAGAAGTTGACCCTCCTTCATCAGGTCCCAGATGCTGATTATTGAACGTGGCCTTGGAGGGGAGTAGTTTTGGGGTCTTAGGTTCACTGGCTACAACCTGCTGTACTCCCCTGTACTTTCCCCCCTAACATAGGTCATCATTCACAAACTCTTGAGTATGTTCCACCCCCGGCCGTTCGTGAAAACTCGGTTTGCCCCTCAAGGAGCTGTGGCCTGCATCCAAGCTATTGCTGAGTTCTACTATAAGATAGCCTTCAGGTAAAGTTGCGAAAGGGGAGGGCGCTTGCGGTTAGACTGGTTGAATAAATGTTACCTTCACATAACCTTTGCCATTTCCCCTCTTCTTTCCCTGCCCTGTTTTCCTTTTCTGCTGTTTCTTCTATGTGAGCCTGCAGGCAGGGACTGCTTTGTTTAATTGATTGTATGTAAGCCACTGTTGGAGTCTTTTTGACCATGGTACAAATGCTCATAAACACATGAATTGTTCTTCTTTCTTGATCAGCGTTCCTTGCATTTATATGGGCCACATTTGTACATCTGCTTCCCTCTGCATAGATACTGGCTTGCTTCACTCCTCCTTGCTCATGCTGGGGAGAAACAAACCATGTTCCCTGTCCAAACCACTCCAACACACCACAAGGGCTAGCTTATTGTCATGGTTTATTTGTAGTGCAAATCCCAGGAATCATGGGCTATTTCTCCCTAGCATGGGGAGGAGTGAAGCAGAACATTCAATTCATGCACAGTAAACCATGGTTTAGAGCTTACTCACAGTGACGTGCTATAGCTGCTGTTAAGCAATATCATAGGAGATGCATGGACCATGTGTGTGTTAGAAGTCGTCCCACACACGAGTAGGACCTTGGCAAAGACACATGTCTGACTGGCATGTTCTCTCCCTCCTGGTCGATCGTTCTGGAGCTTCAAAAGCTTTCTTTTCTTCTAAAGCCAGTGTGGTGTAGTGGTTAAGAGCGGTAGACTTGTAATCTGGGGAACTGGGTTCGCGTCTCCGCTCCTCCACATGCAGCTGCTGGGTGACCTTGGGCTAGTCACACTTCTTTGAAGTCTCTCAGCCCCACCCACCTCACAGGGTGTCTGTTGTGGGGGAGGAGGGGAAAGGAGATTGTTAGCCGCTTTGAGACTCCTTTGGGTAGTGATAAAGCGGGATATCAAATCCAAACTCTTCTTCTCTTCTCCAGCCCAAACATCACAACAACTGATGCCAAAAAGCATTAGAACGCTTAGGAATCCGCAGTCTTCGCAGTTTGCGTAACAGACCTCAGCAACTCAGCATTTGGATAATCAATTTTATTTACATATAAACACACACAGAGCACTGCAACATGGCTCCCTTTCTCTCTAGCATCAGACAGCAAAGAGAAAGAACAAAGGACAATAGTCCCACTTCACGGAACACAGTAACACAAACATCCTGACTCCGTCACTTCCCACTCTGTGGAATGAAAACATATACCGCCATGTGATAGACAACAATCCCATGACTGCAGACACGGGCAATGAATCTTCAACAGTGGGTACTCCCCACATCAGCAGTGTCCTCTGTGGGAGCCGCTTGACGTTGGCATGGGAAGCCCCCATGTGATCCAAGCGACCAGTGCATAGCTGCCAAGTCTCCCGTTTTTCGCGGGAAAGCCCCGTTTTAAAAGCCATTTCCCGCTGGCAGCCCGGATCGAACAAAATCCCGTAAATCACCCGGATTTACGTTGCGCGTTGCTCCAGGCCTCTAGGGGGCACCCCAGCGAGTCCTGCCAGCTCCATGCAAAGTGGCTCCCCCGCCCCCTCCCTCCCGGCCGACTCTCCTGCAAGGCAGCGCCTCCAGTCAGGACTCAGGAGCAGCAGCCTTGCCAAAGCTGTTCCTCTCCCTTCGGCTCCTTCACTGTCTCGCAGCCCCGCCCCCCCCCCCAGCTGATGCAGCTCGCTCCTTTCCCGGCGGGGAAAGAGGCAGTTCCCTACCTGCGGCTGCAAGCGGTGGGGGTCAGACGCCTGTGTGGCGCTTTGCTTTGCTTTGCTTTGCTTTGCTTTGCTTTGCTTTGCTTTGCTTTGCTTTGCTTTGCTTTGCTTTGCTTTGCTTTGCTTTGCTTTGCCTCCCTCCCCCCCCCCTCTCAGCCAAAAGGGAAAGGGGGATGGGGAGAGAGAAGGCAACATTTGCATTAATTAAGCTATGCAGTTCGCTGCATAGACACTGATACAAAGGAATCCTCGCTTTACACAGCCTGATCCTGGCTGGACCCCCGCCCCCTTTCTGGCAAGGGATGAGGTCAGTCTCCGTCCTGCAACTTTGGGAAAGAGCTTGCAGGAGGACGCGCTTCCCTTACAGGCATGGGCGCTCTCTCTCTCTCTCTCTCTCTCTCTCTCTCTCTCTCTCACACACACACACACACACACACACACACAGACACCTCCCCGGCGGCTGGCTGGCAATGCTCCTGCGTCTGGATCCCGTTTAAGAGGCTGCACTAGTAAACCCCCCTCCCTCCCAATAGTACAAAATGCTGGGCATGTATGTGCAGGACAGGGTTGCCTTGAAGTCATCTAACATTCAAGACGGGCTGGGTTCTTTACGGCCCAGAGAGTAAAAAAGGTGAGTGATCCTTGCTGTTGCCCATTAAGGTGAGGGATCGATAGGACGGGTGGGGAAGAGCTCTGCCAGGCTTTTCCTGCAAGCTCTCTCTCTCTCCCTCTCCCCCTTCCTCTCTCTTTCTTTTGTTTTATCCCCAGGAGCATTTAATCCTAACCCCCTCTTCCTCTTGTGACACTCTAGTTCACTTCCATCTGGCAAATTGTGAAAATTATTACGATAAATGGCCTCAAAAGTTTTGTTTTTTAATATATCTTTTTAGCAGCACCTCCTCCTGTGCCCAGCCACATAAAAGAAGGAGCTGTGAGCTCAAATCCAATTTGCACCCCAAGTACAATAGATTTGCCTGGGGGCAGGGATTCAATTTGCATGTTGCAAATCCATGACATTCCTTGGTTTCAAATAAACAAAAGGTGCCTTTTGCAAGCCACTCTCTTGAGCTGGTTTAGGTAGCCAAAGCTTGCCAAATTATAGCAAACTGTTATTGTCCTTTCTTACTGCAATTGCTCCTCTGTTCCTGGTTTATGCTTTCTGGGCTGTAGCTCAGTATAGCCATAGCTGCCCTGCATTGCCTCAGGTTCAGTTGCAGGCATGCCCAGGTGGAGTCAGAAACTCTGGAAAGCTGCTGCCAGTCAGTGGACAATACTAAACAAGATTGTCTTATATAGTTGTCTCTTGAGAGCATACCTATTGCCATGGCAGAGAATCACATTATTGGGGTGTGTGTGTGTAACCAATATGATCCATGGATTGGAGCAATTCCCCTATGAGGAAATGTTCCAAAATCTGGGGCATTTTAACTTTTAGAAAAAAGGCAAGTAATTGTGGGTGGGAATGAAGAGATTTTTTTCCCCTTCTCATAATACTAGAACCAGGGAATATCCAATAAAGTGGATGTGAAATTCAATCTATTTTAGTATTTTAACTTTTTGTACGTTTTGAGATCCCCCCCCTTAATTTTATTGTTTTATCCGTTTGTAAACTGCTTTGAGGTTGTTGCTGTTGTTATTTTACAATCGATTGTAGTAAATAAAAATAAAATAAACCTGAAGGCTAGAGGGTGGTTTTGCAGGGCACATACCAAACTTTCTGTGGGATGGCCCCCCCGGAGCCCTTTCCAATGATTGTCACAGAGAAGCCCGTTTATTTATTTCTTGGAGTATTTTAATCATAGTATCACAGAACTGGACGGTTGGAAGGGACCCCCAAGGGTCCTCTAGACCAACCCCCTCCAGTGCAGGAATCACAGCACAAGCATCTCCCTGAAGCATCACTGCATTAGTGCATTTGGCATCCTTTTTTTGCAAGCATTTATTTCCTGCATCTGAGCCAGTGCTGCTCCGCCCATGTCTGGGCACCGGAAATTGGGCAGCGCCAGCACCGAAAGTCACTTCTACGTATGTCTGGACATGCATAGAAGTGACTTCCGGTGTCGCGCCGCTGCGATCCCTTATTTTTCTACCTGGAACTTGGCAGCTATGGACCAGTGAGATGTGGAGTTTCATATATTGAGGCAATAACACTACAAAGATAAATTAGACTTCAATCCATAGTGATGGCTCCATCTTAAGAGGAAGGTCTAGACTGTTTCCAACAAAAGATAGAGCAGCTGCCAAGCATACTTCCCATCCAGAAATCTGTTGCAGAACTGCAAGTATGGTAAATACAAGTAGTTCTGTGTGCAAATGTTGGTGGAAGAGAAAGCGTCCTTTATGGGCAAGAGTTGTGTGGGACTCTAGGATAGGGTCCCATGCTTTCCCCCCAGCTGAGGCCTCTCATTCAATGGCAAACACCATTAGCCACATAGCAGCTGGGCCTACGCTTGGCTTCTTCGCCTTCCTCAGGACACCTACTTACTTAGTGACAGTCTCTCTTATTTTCTTCCAGGATCCATGCAGAGTTCCAGCTGAATGAGCCTCCCGATTTCCCATTCTGGTTTTCCCCTGCCCAGTTCACAGGCTACGTTGTCCTCGCCAAGGACTCCTCCCACGTTCGAGAGTTCAAGCTGTTTGTTCCTAACAACAGGTGAGGGTTGCCCACTTCCAGCATCTTCTGATAAGAGACAAACACGCAAATGGCCTTTTTAACTTGAACGTGCAAGCTCCACACATTTGATTATTTTGCATTATTCTATTTTAAGTCCGCTTTCTGAGATTTTCGTAATAAGTGTCTTGGAAGTTGTTCATTTGTACAACAAGATCAGCTTAGCTTATGCTTCAGTTCTTAATAGATTTAAAGGGTTAGGGTTGTCTCTTTAAGAACACAAGATAGGAACATAAGATTCCACCTTACGCCAAGTCAGACATTTGGTCCACCTAGCTAAGTAATGTCCGTATTGACTGGCAGTGGCTCTCGAGTTTCAGGTAGCAGTCGCCCTCAGCCCTACTTGAAGATGCTGAGGGTCAAACCTGGGACTTTCTGCATGCAAAACAGATGCTGTATCAGTGAGATCAGGCTCTTCCTTTTTCCCCAGTGAACCTGCACATGCACTTATGTCAGCACCAGAGGCCCTGCTCTGTGTCCCCAGGGCAGCTAAGGTTTGCTAGGTTAGCAGAATGCTCTCCTGAGAGACGCCCACCTGGCCTTATCACTGCTGGCCTCTTTGCAAGGAGCAAAGGCATGGAGTTGCATTCAGCTCAGTCCTACTCAGGGTAAACCCATTGAAATGAATAAACCCTGTTATTCATGTCCATTAACTTCAATGGGTCTTCTTTGAGTAGGACTAGCATTGGATACTGCTACTGGCAGTCAATTTATTTCATATACCTACATACTGCTTTTCTCCCAAGGTGGATTACGATTAAAGTTTTAAAATACTAATACAAACAAATGGTATAGAATTTAGGCCAACAGACCAACTGATGGTCCCTTCAAGAACTGGTGGCGTGAGGTCCCAGGCCTAGGCTTCCTTGCTTCTACCTTCCTCCAGGAAACACACATGTCCAAAGTAGCCACAAAGGAAGAGGAGAGGGGCTACACCAGGGAGGGGGCACCTATGGTCATCCATTTGTTTTTGAACTACAGTTCCCATCATCCCTGGCCATTGCCCATGCTAGCTGGGGCCAATGGGAATTGGGAGTCCCAACAAGATCTGGAGGGTCACGAGTTCCCCATCCCTGGACTCCCCCCAACATTGTCTCAGGCCACTGATAGTCCTTCAGAAGCTGATGGCATGTTCTCCTTGCTTCTCTACTTCTGTCTTCCATCAGGGTGCGCAGGTATTTCTTTTAAAAATAACCATCTAAGGAAGATGGTTATTTCAGTAGGCATTTAGCTAACTGTAAATAGATTCCATGCTGCTTCCTTGGGAGGTCTGGTGTTTGGGGTCTTCGTTCGTTGTTTTTTAATCATTGCTTTCGAATGGTGTTAATTCATTGTAACCTACCTGAAGGTTTCCAGACTGAAGAGCAAGATAAAATATATTTTGATAAAATTAACAAACATTGTTTCAGCACATGTGGATATCCTGCGCCTGACTTTTTCTGGCTTTTTCTCACCAGGTCTCTCAATGTAGACATGGAGTGGCTCTATGGTGCCTTGGAGAGCAGCAACATGGAAGTAGATATTGGATACTTACCTCAGGTCAGTAGTGAGAATCGCATTTGGACTGTCTGTGCTGTTGTATTTACAGTACTGACCGATTCCATCTGATACATTTGCGTGCCTGGTTTGTATTGTTCTTTATATTCAGAAGAGTATAAAGTGTATAAAGCAAAAAGTTTCATTGTCTCCTTGGTTTTTGCAGCACATTTTGTTGAGTAGGAGGAGTGGCTATTGATAGTGGTTGGTAATGGTTCGTTTTTAAATATTACAGTGCTTTGAAGTTTACATTGTAGACTACCCTGGGATCACAGTGATGAAGAGTGGCTTAGAAATTGAATAAATACATAGCAAATAGCTAGATGGTTGCAACCTATCTTCTAGCCTTTTAGGAATAGGACAGTAGCTTAGGATCTGCTGGTAGATCATTAAGTGATTTGAAGTAGATTGGCAATGATTTCTGACCCCAGGTTATTTAACAATGGCAATCCCCACCCCTGTTGCACAGCTGAAGTGGGGGGGGGGAGAGCTGGAAGGAGGTAAGCAGATGTGGATTTCTGGGCTCAGAATTTTCTAGCTCCAGTCATATTTATTTGGCACCTTGCTCAGTTGAACCTCAAGCAATCTAGTAAAAAGAAAAATGCAAAGTAGATCCCACAAACACAATGTCTGCTCACCATGGCTCTAGGGTGCATTCCACATCCCTGTATGTGAAATCTCTATGGCACTGTCTGTTTTCTAGAGACCAGTGTATGTTCACTGAGAGTTAAGTGCCTTCTGTCTTGCAGATGGAACTGGAGTCTTTGGGGCCCTCGGTACCTTCCGTGATTCACGACGAAAATGGGAACGTGATTGACAGCAGAGACTCAGAAGGAGAACCAATTCAGTTCATATTTGAAGAAATTACCTGGCAGCAAGAAATAAGCTGGGAAGAGGCTGCCAGCAAACTGGAAGTTGCCATGTATCCATTTAAGAAAGTATGGATAGGGTCTACCTGGCATCTCCTTAAACGTGACTTTGGTGATTAAGTTATTCTGCCAGCGCTCCTGTATGGAAGGGCTAAATGCAGTGAGCCTTCCTAGTCTAATTTGGTGGTTGTGAAAGTGACCAGGCCTTGCAGTTTTTGATGTCTGCTAACACAGCATCACGGGACGCGGGTGGCACTGTGGGTTAAACCACTGAGCCTAGGGCTTGCCGATCAGAAGGTCGGGGGTTCGAATCCCTGCGACGGGGTGAGCTCCTGTTGCTCAGTCCCTGCTCCTGCCAACCTAGCAGTTTGAAAGCACGTAAAAGTGCAAGTAGATAAATAGGTACCGCTCCAGCGGGAAGGTAAACGGCGTTTCCGTGCGCTGCTCTGGTTCGCCAGAAGTGGCTTTGTCATGCTGGCCACATGTCCTGGAAGCTGTACGCCGGCTCCCTCGGCCAGTAACGCGAGATGAGCGCCGCAGCCCCAGAGTCAGTCACGACTGGACCTAATGGTCAGGGGTCCCTTTACCTTTAACACAGCATCACAGCAGTTCTATCCAAGACTCTGGGATCTTTTAAATGACTGTACAGTACATCCTTTTGATGGATGGATGCAAATGTTGGCAGAGGCCACAGAAGAATATTCTGATCGGAACCAGGTTTCTTAGGGCACAGGCAGAACCTTAAGTGCTGCTTTGTTCATCCTTCCTGTTATCTTAAGTCCCTGGTGCCATTTTAAAAAGTTGAAAGTTATGGAGGTGTCATGGAGGGCATTTTTCAGCTGCAAGCAGAGCAGGACACCCAGCAGGCTTAGCACTGTACTTACCTTATCAGCAGGAAACACAAGACATGTGTGGCTTGTGGGGGTTGAAACAAAGAGCGAATTTATAGCATGAGCTGTTAAATGCTATTCTCATTCATCCAGCAACCGGAACTGCCCTTCCACATCTAATTAATCAGCTGAAAAATGTGTAGTAAAAGCAGCCTGTGAAAAAATGTGCAGTTTGAAGTGATGGTTTATGGTTAGCTGTTTCCTTAAGAAGCCTGGGTTTCCTTAAAGGGGTTCATCTGTTTGACCTGTTCTGCGACTTTTAAGGGTTGTGATTAATCCATCTCTCACTTCAAAAAAAAAAAAAGTGCCGTCATAGGCTATAAAGCTTTGTATTTAAGGACTAGCCTAGTAGCCGTAGGCAAGAAGGAATTGGCTCAGATGTAGCTAGAGACCAGAAAAATCTTTTCCTGTACAGCAGCCCAAATGGTATAATGCTCAGAAATGGAAGGAGGGTACAATACCAACAAAGGAGGAATGGCAGACGAAACTGATGGGGTATGCAGAAATGGCTAGTTTAATTAGTAGAATAAGAGACCAGCAAGAAAGAGCTTTCAAGGAAGATTGGAAAAGATTTGTAGAATATTTGAAAAATTATTGTAAGCAAATTGAGGCGTTAGAAAGATTAAGAGTAAATTCAGCACTATAAAGTAAACTGAGATAAAATTGAAAAAAGAGAATACAAAATAACTAGAATATGCAGTGCTAAAGGGTAACCAAATCCATCAATGGGAGGGATCAATGTTAAATGTGTGGTTTGCACTCTGTCCCTCATGTTTTCAACTTTTTCTGTTGCTTCTTTTGGTCTCAGGTTTCCTACCTTCCCTTTACTGAAGCTTTTGAGAGAGCAAAATCTGAGAGTAAACTGGTGCACTCCATACTGTTGTGGGGAGCACTGGATGATCAGTCATGCTGAGGTAAGGTGCATTTCACATCACAGTTTGTTTTTAAAGGACATGTAAAAAAATCCAAAATCCATATTAGGGCCATTATTATTATTATTAGTAGTAGTAATATTCCTTTTTCACATAATATGAAATATTAAAAAGATATAAACATATACATTATACAGAAATATAATAATATTATGTATTGGTGGATTCCCCACCCCCTGCCCCACAAGCAAGTGTCCTTTTTCTTTCTGTCTTTGAGCAGGTTCAGGGCGAACTCTCCGGGAAACAGTCCTGGAAAGTTCGCCCATCCTCGCCTTCCTGAATGAGAGTTTCATCAGCACCTGGTCTCTGGTGAAGGAGCTGGAGGATTTGCAGGTAAGCATTCAGCTACACCAGCTCAGTGCTAGGTGCTAGCCTGTCAATACAAGGTGGTGGTGGTGACAGGTCAAGAATGGGTGCATGAAAACCCCAGAAGCATCCTCACCAGCACCTGTTCTAGACATCCAAAGAAACTAGAGCTGTCAATTTTGGACTAAGTGGGTGCTTTTTACAAGTGAAAGCAGTTTAAGACATGGATTTGTTTTCCACAGGCTAAGAGAGAGAACGAGATCAACAGCAAACTCGCAGACCTGCACCTTGAAAAGTATAACTTCCCCGTGGAGATAATGATCTGCCTGCCCAATGGCACTGTGGTAGGGCTCTGGCTCCCATTTTTTCCTTTGTTAATTCCTTCTTTTATGAATTTGTGATGTCTGCTGGGGATGGCAGTTGTCTCCCTCTGATATGCTTGCAGCAGCTGAGCATCTAACAGCTGCCTCTCAGAGCTGAAAAACAGTTTCATTTTGGAGCAATACAAAGTACTTGTGCTATAAGCAAGGCAGTTACAGATTGAAGCTGTCAAGGCATTTCGTAGTGATTGACTTTTTATTTCCTTTCCAAAAGCTCAGGAAACAAGGCCCACAAAAAGTCAGTAGGTTCACAAAGCGTGTTTCTTAATAGACACAGAATATTTCCGTGGGTACCAAATGGTATTGAAGAACTTGTAGAATGTTACCTTGGAGGAGGAGATAAGACTGAATGAGGTTTAGGAGAGAGTTCTATGCTTCACGTTGCAACGTTTAGTAGGCCACTTCATGTTTTTTTAATAAATTTTAGAATACCCATATCCAGAGCAGTTCCAAAACATTTTTTCTTTACTTGGGAGCTAGGTGCTCTCTCCCTCTCCATCTCCTTCTCTGTCTTTACACAGAGAAGCTAGACCTGATCAGGCAGCCATGATAAAAGTTGTTTTACTAAAACCATACTCTGCTCAGGCCACTTCTCTGCATTTTCCTGGATCCCTGAAGAACCTTTCACATTCCACATTTCACCTCCCGTCCAATAATAATAATAATAATAATAATAATAATAATAATATTTCTACCCCGCCCATCTTGCTGGGTTTCCCCAGCCACTCTGGGTGGCTTTCAACAGAACATTAAAAACAGAATAGAACTTTAAAAATTAAAAACTTCTCTAAACAGGGCTGCCTTCAGATGTCTTCTAAAAGTCAGATAGTTTATTTATTTGACATCTGATGGGAGGGCGTTCCACAGGGTGGGCACCACCACCGAGAAAGCCCTCTGCCAAATTGTACAGGCACACATTTCTGTTCACTTTTTGCCCTCTTTTAAACCATTTATTTTATTGGGTTGATTTGAGAAAGGAATACATGTATTTCCACTGTCTCCATTTTTGAAAGCTGAGGAAGGGAGCAGACTTTATCAGTAGCCACTACAGGCAAATGGGGTGTGGGGACTGGCTGGCTTACCTTGCCCTGTGGCCCCCAAAGAGGAGGAGGAGGAGGCCTCTTTTCATCACCCTCAGCAGCAGCCACCTCTTTAAAATTGAAGTGCATCAGCCACCTTTGCCTTGAAGCAGTAGGTGCTAGATTTAAACGGTGCAGTGCATCCTGCTCCTTGGGAGTACAGGGCAAGTGGGCTTCAGCCTCCATCCACCTGCAGTGACTACTGGGAGAAAAGAAAACAAACGTAGGGATTGAAATGGTCTTTTCCTAAGCACATCCTCCCATTTCCCAGGTCCACCACATCAATGCCAACTACTTCCTGGATATTACTTCTATGAAGCCTGAAGAAGCTGAGAGCAGCATCTTTAGTTTCTCTGCCACTTTTGAAGATCCCTCAACAGCAACTTACCTCCAGTTCCTGAAAGAAGGACTTCAGAGAGCAAAGCCGTTCCTGCATGCCTAAACAGAGAAGCAACCCAATGCCCTCCTATTGATCACCAAAGACACAGGAGTTCTTGTTTCTGGCACTCCTTGAGCTCATGCAGGGCACAATACTGAATAGTAAAATGCTGTCCTTGATATCCAGTCAAGTAAGTGTCCCTCAAAAATATGAAGCTGCTACCCCTGCAATTACACGAATTATTTTCAGGACCATTTTGAAAGGAACTGGTCTTATTCTTCTTCTAGCTATTGGAAACAGATCGTCCTGCAGCCAACAGTAGAGACTGGGAACAGGGCAGCACACAAGTCTGAGATGGGGACTGTGGTTCCTGGGCTGTGGTGTGTGAGGTCAGCAGGTTGCTTCTCACACAAAGCCTGAATTCAGTTGTTACTGTTCCCTTAGTAAAAAGGCTGTGTTGATTCGTGAGTGGGATACCATGTTTTTGCATTGGCTCTGGCGTCTGGTCCCATTCATGGCCCTGAATTGCTCTTACATTGCGAAGGCCTCCACATTGTAGAACTGTTTTTACTAAGCAAAGCACCATGTAGCTTTGGACAACTTAAGGAGATTGCAGGTTGCATGTTCAAGATCAGAGCCTACATGGATGACACTGAGCGTATAGGAGCATAGGAAGCTGCCTTATACTGAGTCAGGCCGTTGGTCCATCCAATATTGTCCACTCTGCCTGGCAGCAGCGCCCTGGGATTTCAGTAAGCAAAGCATTCCCAGCCATGCCTGGAGATGCTGGGGATTGAACCTGGGACCTGCTGTATGGAAAGCAGTTGCTCTAGCACTGGGCTACGGTTATTTCCCAAAGCAACACCTGTGTTATTTGCTACACTCACTCCTGGCTAACAAGGAAAGACCTGTGTGTTTGCTACACTCCCACTCTTGTCTGGAGGGCTGCTCAGGTGGGTGCTATTTCACAGACAGGAGAACCTTTGAAACAAACATTTTAGCATGGTTAAACCAACCCACAAAAGGCTCTGCAGACCCCTCCGGGGGCCAGATTTTTTCCTAGGGCTTCCAGCTGATGATCCTATGCATTTTCATCATTGTGACTTCAAGTCAAGAAAAACCAGTTGCTCTTTCCTAAAGCGCATACAGTCTTAGGGGGCTACGTTCAAAATAATCATGTCACTGCCCAAACCTAAATCGTGTTTAAGGGTGATTTTACATAGGTAACTGATTTATTCCTCCACTACAGAGTTTGTTCTGAGTCACAATCACATGGTTCCCACGCCCATAATCCTGGGCCTGCAGAGTGTTCTAAAATGGGGCTATTTATTCCAAAATTGCTTTTCTTCTTTGCCATACGATGCCGTCCATGCAGTAATGCCACTTTGCATGTACAGGGAGAAGAATCAGATCTAAGAACTGGACAATGTTCCTGAGAGCTCATCCTGTTCAATAGTTTGTTTGAAGAAAGAATGTCCCCTGTTTCCCTACTTCTCATTACATTTCCCAGCATTAATTTTAGTGGGGTGGGAACTTGTGTGGGATTTGCACTTTGTTAGTGACTGATGTGATAGAAACACACTGCAGAATTCACCGACGGGGGGGGGGGGGGGGAGAGAGAGTGGCGCTTGCAAGCAGTATTCATTTCCCTCAACAGCATTATTCTTCAATTGCCTTCTGCGGCTTTTATTAGTGATAGGAAAGGGAGCCAATAGCTAAACATCAGCATTTCTCATTTGGGGGAAAAAGCACTTTTCAATTTCAGCTGGATTTTCAAGCATTTAAGTTTAGACTGTCTCTGAATGCTATTCAGCTTCTGTTCAAGAAGCAATTACTGTCAGGTCCACTTCAGAACGTTAAGTCTACAGCCCTGTAGCCACTTACCTGGGAACAAGCCCCATTGAACTTGGTGGGGCTTACTTCTGTCGGACTGTGTAAATTAATAAACCCAGCTGCTGAGTCTCTTGATTAGAAAAGTGTTGTTGTTGTTTAAACTTTGTCCTACTCTTCTGATTAGATTACCAAGAGCTTTGAGTGCTGAATAAAGATCTCCCTCTTCATTTGCTATGGTCTGTGAAAATAAAGAAAACCATGGCAAACAAAAGCAATCTAGTACCTCCCTAGGAACTGGCCTTCTGGTATATAGGGCTGCTATTGTTGCAACCCTAAATGCTGGCATTTGCCGGCCTGGCACCCTCCAGCTGTTTTGGACTACAATGCCCACCAGGTTGGTGAAGGCTGCTATGCCAAGGGGCCTTGGAAGGGCTTTGATCCTAAAACAAGGATTATAAATACTCCTTTAATAACAATAAGTGAATGGACCTAGGAGGAGTGAGTCTCCCTGAATGCATAAGGACTCCCGAGTAAACATGTAATAGAATTGCACTGTAAAACGCTAACAGTCTAGGGATACAAAAGAGTGCAAGCCAGGACCGATGGCAATTCTTTCTTCTACGCCGCTATTCAAGGTGCAGGAGCCTTGCCCTGTTTTGCACCTGGCTACACTAACCCAGTCTAGTTTTCAAGCCATGGACTTCAAGCAAAAGTTGTGTCTTAAATTTTTTTAAAATGTTGCCAACTTTTTTCATATTATCTCTCTATATATTTCAAGAATTTTATAAATATTTTGATAACTCCAAAGAGAGAAAAAATTAGGTGTTTGTTACATTTTTTTTCTCCCTGTTCATCTGTACTTTGTGATGGTATGATCTTAAACCAAGAGTGGGTCATGCCTGATTTTTGACAGTTGACTGTTGGAGAAAAGGAATCCCTGTGATTTTTCTCTCTTCTTTTTAAAAATGTTTACTTAAAAATGTGTATGTGTTTTTGTTTTTTGTTTGCTAAACATTTACTTAATAGAGAGGATTCATTTAAAATGTGAGCTTTCTCCGATGCTGTACATTCTCTATTACATTGGGAATGTTTCAGACCTAATCAGTGTTACTAGTCATAAATTATATTAGAGGACAATTGTGGGTAGTTTTTTTGTAGCAGTATTGAAGAAAGTTTAAGATTTCCTTAAAATGCAGAAAATATGTGGTCAGTAATGTGTTAATCTACTTATTTTTAAACTTGATATTTTTTTAACTAACTGATGTAATCCATATATTTATTATCTTAACCTGTGGCACTCCTCCCCACTCCAGATCCTAAATGTGTTCTGGTCACTCTGAAACTAAACTGGTGTATTTGATTATTATAATTATTCAGTACAGCATAAAGAAATCTGTGTACCTACAACATACTTCCTTTTAAAAAATTTTTAAAAAGACTTCAATGTGTTTCAATACCTAAGCACACATTTCACTAATACAAGTAACATGCCGTCCAGTTCAGCAAATTTGCTTAATGCTCTAGCAAAACTTTATGAGTATATTCTTGTATGGAATGTCCTCAGCACATTGCAGCTTTGTTTACTTTTTTCAGTAATAAAAATTGAGAACCCAATGTGTGTGTGCTTTATATTTTGATACAGTGGCAATATACATTATATTAGAAATGTTTAAAAGGGAATGGCAAGGCTGACATTTTAGCATACAGTGGAAGATGTATATGTGAGTGATGTCAGAGCTTTTAAAAAATGCAATAAATAAATCCATAGGGGACTGTTACATATTGACAAAGTATTGTGTGTCTTACCCAAATTGTTCCCGGCAGTTTAATTGTTCAGGGGCAGCAGACACACAGCAGATGCAACGCGACTCCCACATTGGCCTGAATACTGTACTCCAGCTGAAGTTTGCCTATACATGCAAGCGGAATGAGGCAACAAAATGCTGCAATAGGGGAATGGGCTATAGGTGCAGGATTACATTTTTGAATGCTCCCCCATGTAAACAACTAGCACATAAAGGAGGGTTTTTTTGTTTTTTTTTAAAAAATTCAGATCACCTCATGCTGTGCTGGTTTTCTACTTGCAGGGAATTGCTTGATCACTAAAAAATTGCATTATCTACAGTGGGAAGTGGGAAAGCTCACTCTGCCATAACTCTACCACCTCATTCTGACCTGCATTTCCTACTTATATAGAGTAAGCTACATTCCACAGAAGATGAGAGCAGAGGGAAAGTGGTTTCCTAACCAAAGGAGGGCAGGAAAAGCTACATCTGTGGACTGGCCCATATCTTGAAGCACCAGATCTATTTTTCAGCTGTGCACCCAAATCCTATGTATGTTTATTAAGAAGTCTCACAAATTTCAGTGGACTGGAGGATCACAACTTTAGACTTGCAACAAAAAGACCAATTTCATAGCATCCCTTCTATTCTTGATGTCCAAGTGTGAGAGTGCTGTCGCTTATGTAGCCAGAGCAGCACTGCCCACACACACACACACACACACACACACGGAGGTAGCAGCAGGCTTGAGGTAAGTCCAAAAATCTTTAGGGGAGAAACACCGCAAGCAATTCAACCAGGACTGAGTGAGGTGGGAGGGAATGGAATGGAAACAGAATATATTGGAGGAAGGCATTGAACACTCCACGCAGCAACATTGTGTTGCGGGACTCACTTTGCAGCACTGAAAGCAACAGAGTGAAAACAACAAAGGGTTGTATCCGACCACTCAGGAGTAGACCCAGTGAAATTAATGGATCTAAGTTAAATTTTGCCCATTAATTTTCAAGGGTCTACTCTGAGTAGAACTAACCTTGTTTACAACCCTGTGGCACCTTAAAAGACCAACAATTTGATTATGGCGTAACGCTCCTGTGGTGCGCGGAGTATTATCCTGAATGGCAAGCGCGCTTATTATATATTATTATGGTTGGGGTGGGAGAGCTGGTATAAGTTAAAATCCGGAGGAAATCAAACGCAGAAAACTACAGACTGTGATCACGGCATGCTTAACAATGCCTAATGAGGCCGTTATAACTGAGCAACCGGCCACTGAAAACTGGAGGCATCCTCCTCCTCGCAACCAAGAAGAGGGATGCATCAGTGGCTAAGCTTGTGCCTCAGGATAGATGCTTATGCCCGTTTCCCGCCCTTTCTTGGAGAGCAGCCCAAGTAAGGGGAGCGCGGGGATCTCTCGTCGCTCCCCTTCCCTTTCCTCCACAGCGCGCATGCGCGGAGAGGGACCCGAGGGGTGGGCTCCGCCGCCGCCGCAGCTGTTTCCGAGCGGAAGGGCGACGCGGGATTGCTGGGAAGCGGCGGCTTCGCCTCGCGGCGTTTCTCTCCCCCCCCCCAAACTCGGCGCCGCTGCCTGTTTTTTTCCGCGGACGGGTCGCCCCCGCCCACCCCAAAGCGACGCAAAGCCCCCCCCCCCGCGAGGTGGGAGAGGAGCGGCCTCCAAGCCGAGGGAAGGGTAAGCAGCTGCAGCAGGAGGCGGCGGCGGCGGCGGCGTTGGTTGTCACAGGGAGAGGCGTGTCAGGAGAACGTGCGAAGGGAGGGAGTGTTTCCCAGGAGGGTTTTAATTTGTGTCATGGCCGAGGAGGAGGAGGCGGGTCTCGGCCTCCCTACCTGGCATCTTTACCTCCCGCCCCCCAGATTTTTAGAAGGCCCAGACCTTAGGGCGGTGTGGCGTCAGCATGGACGGCAGTCCCCCTGAGCAGGTGCAGAGTGCCTTCCCCCTCGCCCCTTTGAGGGAGGGGCAGAGGGGTGGCCGCGTCAGTCCGTTGCAGCAAAAGCCGTAAAAGAGGCGTGTGGCGCCCTGGAGGAGGCCGGCAGCATTATTATGGCGTAGCGCAAGGTTTTTGGGGGGTGGGCTGCAGCTTTCCTTCCTTAAATGCATCTGATGAAGTAAGACTCTCCAGACCATGAAAAGGTTACGCTGTGGTAAATGTGTTGCAGCACAGTCCTAACTATGACTACTCAGAAGTAAATCCTGTTGAATTCAGTGGGGCTTGCTCCCAGGCAAATGGGGATAGGACTGCAGCTTTAGTCTTCAAGTTGCATCACAACATTATTTGGTTTTGCTATAGAGAAGTTATTCTCTTATTTCCGCATTCCAATACTAACTACAAAATTTGGGGCTTCTGGGAGGAACAGATTTTAGATCAAATACTTTAATCATCTTAATAACTTTAATGCTCCTCTTTGTGTGCTACACACACACACACACACACACACACACACATTTTATCTTATTTTAAAACACGGCTGGGGAATATGTGATGTTGCTGAACTCCAGCTGCCATCAGTCCCAGGCAGTATGGCAGTAAGGGGTGAGGGGAGCTTATCCCTGCTTTAAAACTGTCAGTCTGCCGTGAGTGCAGTATATTCAGTTGAAGAGTACGATATAAATTGCCTGAAACACGTTTGTGCATGCTGGTTTTTCTTGGAAGCTTGTGCAGGATTGCAGCCTGACAATGTAGTTCTATGCACATGCCCTCAAAAGTTTAACGGGACTTTTCCCCAGGTAAGTATGTAGTTAATTGTAACATTAGCCCCTTGTACCAAAAATAGCTTACAGAAGTACTTTATCCCTACCTACTAAAAACAAAAAGCCCTTGCTAGGCCTATTCATTATTTAGTAAAATGCTTTAATGGCATAATAAATGTGCTGGTCTTTAAGATGGCATGAGTCACTGTTTTTTGTTTTCCTGTGATGTATATGAGAGAGAAGGGGGAGATTGTTGTGATGGGAAAGCATATATGAATAGACTACATGGGCAGTGTGCATTTATGTTAAGCTGCATTTGGAAAAGGTGTGAGGTTAGCACCATAATAGCTTCATCAGATTTGGATAGAAAGGAGAGGAGATGTCACCTGTGGCTACCAGGTTAGTGCTTAGATGCAGGGCTGTTGAAAACTGATAGATGCATCCAGTATAGTACCATAAATTCTCAATATGGTTCAGCCCATCTCATGGCAAAATTTCGGAGTTCCTGGACCAAAGTGACTCAGTGCAAAGGGCATTTTGCCTCTCTTATATCTTAAGTAGATGTTAACTGTGATTTTTCTTTTTCAAGTGTTTATTTGTTAAAACATATCTGCCCCACCATTACACTTGAAAACAGCACTACCTAGGCAACTCAAAGCTTTCTTAAAACAACTCAGTTGAACAGCAATAAAAAACAAGACAAAAATATATATTGAATAAAACGGCATCTGCTGGTTTTATGCTTGTTGCTCAGAGTGCATTATTAAAAAGCACATATAAACAAAACTATTTTAAAGCAGATGCCTAAGGCCATATAAAGAGACAGCTAGGCAAACTTTCTGTAGTATAGAGTTCCATAACTTGAGTTCTGTCTCTGAGAATGCTATGCCACTGTTGCCCACCAGGCCATACCTCATATGGATGCAGGGCAGAGGCCCCAAAGCATCCAGGCAGGTTTAAGAAGGTGGAAGTGGGCCATTCAGACAGTTCTGTGGGCTATACAGGTGGGCCCATTCCTCCTTCAATAGACAAGGTTGGAGAGCACTTAAGGCATACAAGTCGAGAATCCTTACACACACACAGAGAGAGAAAAACACCCCCTCCTTCCCCATTTACCAGTGTAAAGTGAGCGAAATGTGAGTGCATTATGATTTCTTTTCAGCTGAGAAAGCTGTTGAGTTGTCCTCAGCAATAGATTTTAATCTCTGATCTGCTGTTCCTGCTACTGACCTTGTTTAATCTCTCTCTGGCTTCTCTTCCTTAAGCTGCAGGCTCCTGTGCAGACAGTGCCTTCACTCAACATAAACAGCATGTGAGCTGGGGATAGATAAGCAACAACTCCACTGAACGCCTCTGGCTGAGTGACTTGCCAAAGAGCCCATCACTGTCATGCATGGTTATCCTTGGTTGGCTGAGTTGTGATATCATTAGCCGTGTGTGCCAGTCTGTTGACCTTGTCTCAGAGCAGAGGAGGCTGCTGAAGGCTCAGCTTTCTAACACTTTTATCAGACCTGTTGCTGCTGAGGGGAAAAAATTTGGTGGCTTTTTTCTTCTGAAGAATGTAACAAACATAACAGGAAACTAGAAGTCATTGGTTAGCACACTGGGAGATCTTATTGATGCAGGTACCAATCTTTTAATTAGACCTAATATTACCATCGCTTTTCCTTGTTTGCTTTCCCCTCCTTGCAACTCACTATAACTGGAATTTCCTTCCACCTGACACTCTTGTTTTTACATTGAAGTGCCTTTACCCTGGCTTTTCCCAGTGTAGACTCTTTTCCTTTCCTGCCTCATGTACCTTGCATTTTCCTTTTAGGTTGCTTGCCTTTGCCTTTTTGCATAGCACTTAGCACTGTTAGCGGTAAGGCTATTTATAAAATATTATTAATGGTCATATTGCTTTCTGTAGCACTTGTATAAAGTGCATTACAGTCATACTTCAGAGCTGTGATGCATGTGGCTATTGTTTCCCCTTTAAACATGGGAAAGCTTAGGTTGAAAGCTGGTTTTTGCTTTTGGGGGCTCTATTGGGATTTGAACCCAATAGTCATATGCAAGCCAGTGCCTCTTTGCTCAGAGCTGGAAAGCTGTATTAAATCTGGACAATGTTTCATTTGTAATCACTTCATATAAAACTTGTAATACAGATCAGTGGATTTAAGGGCTAAATGTTCTCATTTGTGATCGCTGCTGCTTACTTGTAGTAGATTGTATATGTAAGATATGTAAGACACTATATTAAATTTCTCATGGCAAATGTTAAAAGTATAGTAGTATACTGTATCCTACTCTAGTCTTGCCCAGTGGTGCATGATTCTGGAAAGTTTTGATATAAAATATTTCCTATGCAAATCAGGTTAATTTGCATTGGAAGCTATCCTGATGCTTTGGGAAATTATTTATTTGATTTAACTTATTTATGCTATTAGTATTTGATAACAAAAGCTAAATATGTTGAAACTGCCAAGTTTGTCTAAATTTTATTTGCAGTTGGCATCCATTTACTGTTACTAATTAACTTGGAAAACAGAAGAATTTCTGCAGAAAAACAGAGCACTGGAAAACAATCTTTTTTGGAAACTTTTCTGCCCCACATCAGTGGTCTTATTTTTGTAGAGGCAAATAAATATCCTTCAGAGGATGAGTTTATGTTTTTAAGGTAGATCTCCAAAACCAAATTGATCTAGCGTCTATTGAAATTTGGTGAAATTGGAATTTATATCACCTTTGAGAAGTTTTATACCTTGCTTATCTGCTTGATTGTAGAAATGGCAAAATTCTTATTCGACAGCATGCAAACAAATAACTGAAAGGGGAGAAACTGGAATATAGTATGTTCTAGACAGCAGAGTAGATACTTTTGGAATATATTTCCCATAGGGAATTCCTGGTGGTCTTTTATTCTTTCAAATCTTTAGGGTTTCCCCCCTGTCTTGGTAAGTAAGTGGGTTTTTCTTTCTGCAGAGTCAGTCGTATGAAAGTGGGAACAACTACAAAGGTGTGGATTGTTGATTTGTTCTACATACATTTGTGGTGAATGTGACATTGGCTAACAACTCCTCCATCATGAGAAATAGCTGAATTCCTTCTGGTTGTCCTGTGAGTCCCATTTTTAGGGAAGGGAATGCTTTAATTCTACAGCAGCACTTGCCATCTTCTCTGGGGTCTCTAATTCTCATATCTCAGTTTAAAAGGGTAGTGGTGACTGAAAGGAAGAAAGGCCCTGCATCATCCCTCTGTTGTGAAGAAATCTACTGTCAGCATCCAAATCTAGCAGACTCAGACAATTTAGGTGCATCAGCCTTATCCTATTGTGATTCCTTTGACAGATTATTAATGCTTATGTTGGATTGTATGCTTGGTAGGCTGGTTACAAAGGGAGAAAACTGGAGGAGGATCTTCAGAAATTGTAGTATATCTGTGGCAGAGCTGCTGGCTCAAGTCCCAGTTTCCATTGTGGTTACTGAACTATTTGATCTATATTTCCTAACTAAGTTGCATCTTGATGGAAGGTACATTAGGGTACCACTTGTTCATTACCTGCTGCAACATTATATGGGCAACCAGCCACTTGCTGGCCAGAAGGGTGGCTTAACTCTCTTTATACAAGGCACTTGTCTTTCTGCTTGGAACATTAGTCCTTCTACCAGGATAATATTCAAACACAAGGATAGTCAATGTGGTGATTTCCAGAAGTTCTTGGACTACCACTCCCATCATCCCTATTCATCAGTCATCCTAGCAGGGTCTGATGGGAATTGTAGTCTACTAGCATTTAGAGGGCTCCCTTGCCTCGTTCTAATTGTAGCAATTGTTGGGCAGTGAAGTAAGCTACCTCGGGAATTCGCAAAATCATTTACATTAGGTTTTAAGACAGTATATGTGCCTGGGTATGGGACGCAAATGGCGCTGTGGGTTAAACCACAGCGCCTAGGGCTTGCCAATCAGAAGGTCAGCGGTTCAAATCTCCGCGACGGGATGAGCTCCCGTTGCTCAGTCCCAGCTCCTGCCAACCTAGCAGTTCGAAAGCACGTCAAGTGCAAGTAGATAAATAGGTACCGCTACAGTAGGAAGGTAAACGGCGTTTCCGTGTGCTGCTCTGGTTTGCCAGAAGCAGCTTTGTCATGCGGGCCACATGACCTGGAAGCTGTATGCCAGCTCCCTCGGCCAATAACGCGAGATGAGCGCACAACCCCAGAGTCGGTCACGACTGGACCTAATGGTCAGGGTCCCTATACCTCTATGTGCCTGCCAGGAACAGTTTCTGTAGAGTGAATTCTGCTGCACCATGTGTATGGTGAACTACATAATTGATGATATTCGTCCTGACTCTTAAGTCTGTGAGCTAGTTTAATCCTAGAATACAGTTACATAACTGCTTAAGATGTAATTGGGATTCTTCGTATCACTGCTTATCTGCTTTAATGAGAGAAATTTAGAGCGTGCCCTTGTCTATGTTCATAATGAGCAGATAATTTTCTTCCAAGGGTGGAATACTATGAAGCTCGTGCACAATCTGGAGCTGCAGTTTTGACCTTCGACTTACTTGTTCCTGTTTGGTCAGAGATGGAAGCAGATTCAGTAAGTACACAGCTGTTAACATCATTTTTTTTTGCAATATTGAAGACCTTTAAAACTTGTGTTTTCCAAAACATACTGTTCACTTTGAGAATACGGCTCTTCTGAATTAGGCTTTCCTTCCAGGGCCTATACAGTTTCTCGTGAGACACTGAAATCATCCTTAAATCCAACTGAAAATTGTTGGGATTTAATTTCCAAAATCTCTTGGGTATCTTTGAAAACTGTACTTTTGTAAAGTCATCATCTTGTGTTCAGTGTGTTTATGACAGTTTTCTATTGCAAAGCTCCCCAGAAGTGAGAAAGTTAAAAGCTTGCACCCATTTTTTTCAGGGATGGCTCTCAGTCTGAATGTACGTTAGATTCCCAAGGAGGGAACGCGTCCTCATTGCTGAGGCAAATGGGCCGCTTCCTTGTTTTGTCTCATGCTTATTTAATTGTCACAGTGCAAAATGACAAAAGGGGTGTGCTAGCCTTGTTGGACACCCCCTCCCCTTAGAGCAATGTGATTGGAACTTAGTGATGTCATCATGTAGCTAAATCTGTTAGACTATGTTGTGCCAGAGTGTCATTGCATTCCAGTTCCCATCAGCCCCAGCAAGCATTGCCAGTGACCATGGATGATGGGAATTGTAGTTCAGCAACATCTGGAGGGTCAAAATAATAAATCTCTTGTGGTGAAGTGAATGCTTGGACTTCCCTCCTTCATGTAGCCTAGTCCACATTTTCAGCAGTATATATTTTAGCACCAGGAGAGAACCTTTTGCTGTCCAGATGTTACTAGATTATAGGTCCCATCAGCACTGACCATTGGGCTTGCTGGCTGGGGCTGATGGGAGTTGGAATTAAACAACATCTGGAAGGTCCCAGGTTTTTTTTACCCCTTTTCTAGCAAAACATTTGTAAATCAAGGTATAAACTCTTTTACTTAAAATGAGAGGTCAGCTGAGTGTCTCTTTGTTAAATAAAAAATGTGTTTCACAGCCTTGAGGCATCAGTAACAGCATGAAAAATAAACATTAAAAAATGTAATAGACAAACTGACAGGTGACCTAGGCCCCAAGGTATGTAGGGGTGTATTTATAGTACCAGCTGTTGACAACTTTCTTAATGGATTAAACAGAAGTTCTCTCTTACTTTAAACAAAGTGACCTTAGCCACTCTAGCAAGGAAAACTTTTTAAAATAATGGATTCAAACCACAATTCCTGGAATTGTGTTAAGGCAGACACCTCTTAATTTTTCACTATCTAATTGCATGGTTTGTATTATTCAGGCCTCCTTCAAAGCCCTTGCCATTTATTGGTTGTGATCAGCATACAAAAATAGGTTGCTGCACAAAGTATTGGTGTTAGAGAGGGTGCAATACATGGCAGGATAGAATGTGGTCAGGAGTGGAAATCCTTGCAGTAGTCTGCTGGTTCATTAGCACAGGTGTCTGTATGGGGTGGTTTTGGTGTCCTCTCCCAATAACAAACTGGCTGCAAAAAGCTTCTGTTAACTGTTTGGCGGGGTAGATGCAGTGACCAGTTCAGCAGGTTCTCCCAGGTCCCTTTATACTGGAGTGATGGGGTTTGCACAAGGCTTCTGATCTCTCTCCTGGGGCTCTGACTACAGTAAAACCCAGTAAATTGCACAGCGCAGCAATTGCTGTGCTTATATTCCTCTGGGCCTGGGCTATTCACAGTCTCATCCACAAAATGAGGGAGACTATATTTAAAAACTGAACTACTGATTATCGGTTAAAAAATCTCATTACATATTTTGTTTCGCCCCTCAGACTGTTCCAATTTGGCAGAACAAACCTCATGGCTCGGCACGCAGCTTTGTGAGAAAGATTGGGACAAACCTTCCTTTGAAACCGTGTCCTAGAGCATGCTTCCAGGTAAAATACTGAAGTTGAGATGAATTTGCGCACCTGTACAAGGCAGGTTTAAATGGGGAGCCCTGCTTTTCAGCCTTACTTTGCTTTTTAAAAAAGGGTTGCTTTTTATTGCTACGTGTCAGTCAGTCAGAATTCTTTGTAGAAAGGCAATACTTACTATCCAGCAGTGGTTTGATGGTTTTTAGCCACTTTCAAGCCCATATATATATTTGAAGACTTTTTCCTGTAATGAAATAAGTGTAGCTTGTGACTTTCAGAACCTACATAGGAAGTGTACTGGTAGCATGCTTCTAACTAAATACATTATTTTTGCTACCCTTTAGGATACGTTGGCATATGATTTCTTGATGTAGGGTGCTATAGCACTCTCATTTACAGCCCAGTACTGTTCATGTTTTCTCAAAAAGAAGTTTCTTTAACTTTAATGGAAGCTACACTCTGGTAAATGTGCATATAGGACTGGCATCCTGGAAAATGGGTTGCAGCTCCTGAGAGAAATTTGGCTTGGTGATCTAAAATCTTGAGAGTCCTACCATAAGCTTTAATTTTTATTTTTATTTTGCCTAAAAGACTGCTTCATATGCTGGTATATGTATGGACTTTATTTGGACACAGCCTCTTCATTCTAGGAAGTCCTCAGCTAGCTATCGTTTTGTGTTTGGTCAGAACTGGGAAACCATGGTTAACAAAGCCTGGCTCGTTTCAAAGCAGCCAACGATTGTTAAGCAGTTCAGATTAAACAGGCAACTACAGTTAATGGAAGACTCAGTTGGTTTGCATGCTGGCTCATGCAAAGGAGCTGCATATGTGGCTAAAAGGTGCAAAATGTGTGTATTGGCTGGCCACTGTTGGAAATTGAATCCTATACTGGGAGGACCCTTGCTTGTCTTTGTATATTGATAGTTCAAGGTTAGGTTATTTTTAGTTTATATAGACTGTGCCCAAAGATCCTTATTATTATTATTATTATTATTATTAGGGAAATATTTTAATGGGTCAATTCATCACTTTTGGGCACATAGGTGGGCGGAGTGTTTAGCTATAATAGAACTTGTTTATAACCCCTAAACTTAGAATTCAGTTCATGTGTGTTCTTGCCTTCTCAGACTTCGGGCCTAGGGGTCAGTATGTCTTCCCTATTGTCAAGCCAGAGAGCTTAGCCTGGGACACCTAATAGCAAAGAAAGTAGGCAGTTCTACATAACCTCTGCTGTATGAGGCTCCTGAACTACAGCATTAATTTCTCCAGCTGTTGAGAAGCTTGCAGAAAGTTATGTTGTGTTGTAGGAACTCATTACCTCATCTTGCCACTTGCACTATTGTAGGCTTCAGAGGCCATACAGAGGTCACTTTTCTAACTCTTATGTAACACAGAGATGCTTGGAGGAGTGCTTATAAAGTATTAAAATGTCTGTACGATGTTTCCCTTTTGGAAATCATAAATTTGTGAATAACCTATCATTGATCACTTAGGTTTGGCTAACGTTTGTCTAGTGCATGATCACCTCTGGTCCCACGTAACACCTCAGAGGAGCGTCCAACCTTCATGTTGATGCAAATTAGCTACAGTCTCTAAATGATCTGTAGCATGATTGTTGGTGCTGAATGAGTTGCCCACACATTGCTCCCTCTATAATAGTGGAATCAGTGCTGCTGTGCCAACAGAGATGGAGCCAAATCAGGGGAAAGGGGGAGGTATTGGCAGGCTCAGGGGAACCCCAAGGTTCGCACAAGGCAATATATATATTTTTTAAAGGTCAGAAGGTGCAAACCCTTTTCCACCCCTGCATGTTCTGAGTGGACACCAGGATCCAGTGAATGTCAAGTGACAGCTGGAAAAGAAAAATGGCAACGCAAACTGAAAGGAGTCATTTGGGTTGCTTGGGTCTGTAATGGCTCATGGTATTCTGAAGGAGGCCATGGCTGGCTGGCTAGAATCCTGACTCAGACCACACCTGTTGGGTAATGAAGGTATACAGTATTGCATTTTGCTGCAGGTCCATTCTCTCTCCTTAATTCAGAACTGATCAGAAAATGATTCTACAGCCCCATGATAATTCTATTTTTTCCCCTTTCTGTTCCTCAGGAATTACCTAATGTTTCAGATCTTTATTTAAATGACACGCCCCCTGTCCCCACTCTGGCAGATGTAGCATGGATAGCTTCAGATGACGAAGAAACATATGCTAGAGTCAGGTACATCCCTTTCTCCTTTTCTTCTCATGCCTCCTGACTTTCCTTCTTTCTTGGCCAGTTATTGCTCGTGTTCACTTCCTGAAAACAGGGCAATATTGAGGTGGCTTCCTATCTTTATCTTTCTTTTAATAGTAGGTCTTTCAATGTTATGAGGCACAGGTGCCATTTCAGTGTGTGTGTGTGTGTGTGTGTGTGTGAGAGAGAGAGAGAGAGAGAGAGAACAGTTGTTGCCTTTTCATATTTCTTGGTAACCAGAGAGCGAGAAAGGTGCTCCAGACCTAAGGGATATTCATGTAAGGTCAGAAACCTGGAGTAGGGGATTGGCTGGTGCTCATGTTGAAGAGAGAGTGACAATGAATTAGAAGTTGACTCTTACACAAAGTGCTAGGGGGAGCTATTGGTGTAGGAGAAAATCCTGCACGAAGAATGGAGCTACTAAAACGGTTTAGGCAGGTACAGAAGGCATTTGCAGGACACACCAATATATGGATTGCGAAGTGGCAGCAGGCAAACAAAGAGGAATAAGCGCTAATTCATACATGCACGATGATTCAGTTTTGAACTGCTTCTATTGGAAAATACTATTTTCAGGTGGTTTCAAGGCTCTGTAGGTGGTGTCTAGGCTAAATTGGATATCTTCAGCCTTTTTTATTGTCATTTGTCTTAAAGCAATGAAAGACGGGTGGTATTTAAGACTTAAATTCTACTCAAGAGTAATGCTATTGAAATTAATGAACCTAATTTAGGGTGGAATTTCATGCTAGGCCTACTCAACGTAGAACCATTGGGATTGATGGACTTGACTAAGTTAGGTCTATTTCAATTGATGTGCTCTTAATAGAAGTTAGTTGAACTCCACCCTTAGTTATGTTCATTCATTTCAGTGGGTCTATACACAGAGTAAAATTTGGTTGAACACTTCTTCGTGTCTTTATGAACTTGAATTGGTCATTAGGGATAGTGTTGTCTAAGAAAACATTGCACCATGGGTACATATTCAGGTTGGTTTGAAGTGATGGGAATTTGAGAGATAAATAATGAGAGAGAAAAGAGACTAATGGGTAGCTAAAAATGGGGTCCTGTAGTGATGAGAAAAGGGCTAGTCACAGCTAGCAAACTGTATGATATAATGAGCGTGGACTACTTTTATTCACTGGGGCCAGTTTCATTTCAATTTCTGGGGTCTTGACTTGTAGGACAGACAGTCGTCCACTAAAGCACAAATGGAAGCCCACGCCACTTTTCGTTATTCAGCGGAATGCCTCTGTCCCAAATTTGAGAAAGCAAGAAGAAAAGCTGCTGGCTTTGAAGAAACCGGGTTTACCCGCTTTGAGTCGGACAACAGAACTCCAAGATGAACTGAGCCATCTGCGTAGTCAGATTGCTAAGATTGTATCAGCAGAGTCAGGTAAGTACCCAGCATCAAGCGCTCAGAGGAAACATCTCAAAATCTTATGCACAAAATTGAAATGGTGTGTGGGTGTGGGTGTAAGCGTTTGTAAGCCTAAAATAGTAGTTACAGCAGACGAGCAAACAACTTGAAAATTATATTTCTACTTTGATAACCAGAAGTTGTGGCAAAGAGGATGGTAAAAATCTGTTGTTTTCTTGTGGAGAAAGCATGATGCATGTTTTGTCCTCTTCTAATTTGGGGTGGAACAAACAGAACAAACACATTAAAATTAAGTGACCTAAGTTTTGCTTATTAATTTCAGTGGGTCTGCTCTGAGTAGGACTAGCATTGGATACAGCCTTTGGAATTGTGTGTCAGGTTTGACAAGCACATACGGTAGTAAGTTTGGAGATTCACTTGGGAAGTGCAATAAGGGTTTGCTGTCTCTCCCGGTGAAGAGTCAGGTTGTTAACAAAATGGTGCAGATATGACTAGTTTGGAACACATGAGAGTGAGCAACATATGCAGTGTTGCCTGCCACCTTCCTTTGTTTGACCTAATTCCACAAATTTCCTTAATTTTCTTGTATGGCTGCTGCCTTTATTCCGTGTTGAGAGGGTACCAAGAAAAGCTTTGCCCCTTTTCATTGCAGTGTCACAGCAGTAGGGAACCTGTGACTCACAGGCAATCAAGGGTTAGGCATTCAGACATAATGTTGAACTGTGTAATGCTCACATTTGAAATGTGTATTTTGTAGGGTTGCCAGACTCAATAGAGGACAGGACTTCTGTGCCTTTAATTGCCCTGCTCTCTTTTGAGTCTGGAAACCTTAAAGAGAAACCAGCAGACCCTTTGTTTAATTTCCAAGCAAAGGGTCTGCTGGTTTCTCTTTAAGGTTTCCAGACTCAAAAGAGAGCAGGGCAATTAAAGGCACAGAAGTCCTGTCCTCTATTGAGTCTGGCAACCCTAGTATTTTGTAAGTCCGAAGGGCAAGACTATGAGGAGCATGGAGCCACAGCTAGAATAGATAAAGGGCCAAGCAATTATAGTCTGGCAGCTTTGAAAGATCACTCTAATAACATAGTTTAGCTTGAAAGGTGGGAAGTTCTTATTCTTTCTTGATATTAGTTCTATTTCTAGGGTCTGAGTAGCTGTTAATATTAGACATTGTGTGGTTTTTCTCCATCATGTAACTTTGGCATTATTCCTTGGGGCCAAAAAGTGTTCTACCTACCAGGCTTATATGCTTAATTTTAGAAATTCCACAGTCAAGTCAGTAACTCATTTCAGCAGTTGGTTTCCCTCCCTAAAGCAGGTTTTGTAGCAAAAACTTTTATTGGTCTTTGCCAGTGCATATCAATCTAGCAGTTTATTTTTTAAAAAAATAGGGGACAGTAAAATTCCAAAATCATTGCTTGTTTAAAAATATTATTCAAGCTATTACTACATTAGATAAATGAAGTCTGCACTAATTTTAAAAAGTTTGACACACACATTTCATAGCCTTGTTTGTCCATCTGTTCCCCAAATCAGAGGAGGCCATACTCTGTACTGACCTGGACATATAGCTGAACCGTAATTGAGTATCATGTGCATCAGCTGTAGTGAGCCTCATAGTGGCGTGTGGACACACCATTCTCTTGCATGCCAAGAGGAAGAGGCTGAAAACTTCCTCTTCTAATTGAAAATAGAGTTACTTGAACAAGCTAGCCTTATCAACCACAATTTGGTACTTTCCTGTTCTGCCCTTCAGCTCTCTATATTGGACAAACAGGCCAAACCCTACGCCAAAGGATAAATGGACATAAATCTGACATCAGGAATCACAAGACAGAGAAACCAGTAGGAGAACACTTCAGTCTCCCAGGACATTCTATACAAGATCTCAAAGAAGCTGTTTTATTACCGTACAGAAAAATTTCAGAAACAGACTGGAAAGAGAAGTTGCTGAATTGCAACTCATTACCAAGCTTAAAACCATGGAGAGACCTGGTCTGAAAAAGGACACTGGATTCTTATCTCATTATACATGATAAAGCTTTCTTTAGCACCTCAGTCCTTGCTTTTTCCTGCAAGACCAATTGCAGTTGATAACAGTCGTTAACAGTCATCAACAGGTTTACCACTCCTATCAGCCAATCACCCATTCCCACCACCCTTCTGAGTAATACCCCTCCCCACCCTCTGACTATACATAAGGGTCTGGTGACTTCTGTTTCAGTGTATCTGAAGAAGTGTGCATGCACACGAAAGCTCATACCTATGACAAACTTAGTTGGTCTCTAAGGTGCTACTGGAAGGATTTTTTATTTTGTTTTGTCTAACCCTAGTTTAGTCAGGGCTTCTGGATTCAGGCATAAAGGAAAACTCCTGGTTAATCTAAAATCCAAGGCAAAAGTGTTAACGTCTCCTCCTACTGGCATGCAAAAGAAGGAAGGTGGGGAGCATGCAAACTGAGGACTAACCATGGCTGAAGCACATAACTCTAAATTATGGTTTATCATTAAGTTTGAACCAGCCCTTGGTCTCTTTGCCACAGGAAGTGAAGTTGGCAGGAGCCACAAAGCAGGGCTCAGCTGTCCAAAGAGACCCACATTGATGTTTCCTTGTGCACTTTGAGAAATAAAGATTCAAAGTTTTTGTTTTATTTACCCATTACTATTATTATTATTTATTTATACCCCGCCCATCTGGCTGGGTTTCCCCGGCCACTCTGGGTGGCTTCCAACAAATATAAAAATACATAAAAATATCACAGATTAAAAACTTCCCTAAACAGGGCTGCCTTTAGGTGTTTTCTAAATGTCAGGTAGTTGTTCATCTCCCTGTCCTCCGATGGAAGGGTGTTCCACAGGGCGGGCGCCACTACCGAGAAGGCCCTCTGCCTGGTTCCCTGTAGCTTTGCTTCTTGCAGTGAGGGAACCGCCAGAAGGCCCTCGGCGCTGGATCTCAGTGTCCGGGCTGAACAATGGGGGTGGAGACGCTCCTTCAGGTAATGCAAAGGTTGGTGCTGACCTTTAAAGCCGTTTAGGGCTTTAAAGGTCAGCACCAACACTTTGAATTGTGCTCAGAAACGTACTGGGAGCCAATGTAGGTCTCTTAGGACTGGTGTTATGTGGTCTCGGCGGCCGCTGCCAGTCACCAGTCTAGCTGCCGCATTCTGGATTAATTGCACTTTCCGGGTCACCTTCAAAGGTAGCCCCACGTAGAGCGCATTGCAGTAGTCCAAGCGGGAGATAACTAGAGCATGCACCACTCCGGTGAGGCAGTCTGCGGGCAGGTAGGGTCTCAGCCTGCGTACCAGATGGAGCTGGTAGACAGCCGCCCTGGACACAGAATTAACCTGTGCCTCCATGGACAGCTGTGAGTCCAAAATGACTCCCAGGCTGCGCACCTGGTCCTTCAAGGGCACAGTTATCCCATTCACAGTTATCCCATACTATTAACTGGGCATCTGTTTCACCCACTTTAAAATGCTATGGTGCTTTTTGGTTCCATTTTATGAGTGACGACTTTATCAACTGATTTTACTGTATTTAAGCTCATAATATTACACTTCTATATAATGTGTGTGCCCCTTACAGCATTTTGATAAACAGACCAGGCATAAATGAGAGAGACTTATATAATGTTAGAAGAATTTGCACAGAATTTGTCACAAATTCTAATTGATAATGGCCAGGATCCTATGATTTCTACACCCCCAGTTTTTCAGGCAAAATATTATATGTAAATTTGCTTGATTTTTAATACAGTGTAATTTGCTTATTTGTATTATTGTTGAGCCATCCATGTGCATGGTGCTGTACAGAGTAACAAACAAAAAGACAAAGTCCATGTCCTGAGGAGTGTACAGTCCAAAATTTACTATGGGGAGCATCAGAGGGAGGGAAATGGAGGTGAGAGTAAAAAGGAAAGAAGATGCATTCTGCTTTGTGCTTCTTCATGCCCTTTTCTTGTAATGGCCTATGACAGGGATGGGGAACCTTTTCTGGCCCAATGGTTATCTCCTCACCCCCTGATGGACCAAATTTGACAGGGTGGTGGGGCCACCCACATCACTTTGATGTCAGGTGACGCTTCCAGGCAGCTTCTGGAGCATCAAATGGGAAGGGGGCTTCTCAAGTTTGTTAAGCCGCAGTTCTTCTTATGACTAAACTCATAAAACAGCTGTGTTTGCACATACTGTAACTCTAAAGTCAGTGTTGTGAAGCACTGATCACAGACTGCCACCGTTGCATTATATTCTCTTAACAGAACATCAAGGTAATAGATTTCCCAAAGATATTACCAGATAGCTTTGAACACAGACAAGGAGTTGCATTTGTACCAGGAACATTTAGATCAGCAATGACTGGCAACTACTCTCCAGGGCCTTGACAAGGGTCTTTCCCATCCATTTTAGCTGGAATGCCAGGGATTGAACCTGGATCCTTCTCAGGTGCTTTGTTCTCCTCCTGTGATGTTGTTGTTGTTTAGTCGTTTAGTCGTGTCCGACTCTTCGTGACCCCATGGACCATAGCACGCCAGGCACTCCTGTCTTGCACTGCCTCCCGCAGTTTGGTCAAACTCATGTTTGTAGCTTTGAGAACACTGTCCAACCATCTTGTCCTCTGTCGTCCCCTTCTCCTAGTGCCCTCAATCTTTCCCAACATCAGGGTCTTTTCCTGTGATATCCATTTGAGATCTTGCAGCCAAGCCACATGAGTTCTGACAAATGTGTGTCATTCTAGACTAAAAGACAGGTATCCTGGTTCCTGAAATTGTTTCAGAATTATGCTTTCCACCCTCTCAAGGGTAGCTCTCAAGGAAAGTGGTTCAGTAGAGGTGATTGTGTGCACAGGGCTGGGTTGGTTCTAACTGGGAAGGCGAGGGTGGGCCTTGGTTGATGCCAAAAGTGGCTTCCTGTGACTCTGGGTCAATTCTCTTCCTATCTGTGATATAAGGTGAACTGCTTCTGAGAACGTTGTGCTCAGTGTTTGGGGTGGCAAGATAGGAACAAGATAAACTTAACAATGTACATTGAAATACTGCCATATAGAAGATTGTGGTTGTAATGGGAGGGTGTGAGATGGGAAAGTGCTTCACCTCTTTTGCTGCATTATAACCAGCATTTGAGTAAAGGCAGGAAGCAGGCTTATGATGTCCATTTGTGGGGAGGTTTGACAATGTATAGGCTTGGGGTACATGTTCTGTTGCAGAATATAAAACCTATAGTTTGGCACAAGGTTTATGTCAATGTGTATTCTTTTTTTTCCAGCTTCCACTTCATTAACACCAGATTTATTATCACCAGGAAGTTCAAATGTCTCTTCTCCCTTACCTTGTTTTGGATCCTCATTCCAGTCTACAACTTCCTTTGTCATTAGTGACATTACAGAGGAGGAGGCAGAATTAGAAAGCCCAGAGCTTCCATCCGTTTCCATGCTTTGTTCTGCAACCTCTGAATGTTGTAAAGCAGACCCAAAGGATTCCGACGACGAAGATTCGGTGTCCCTGTCCAAGGCCAGCAGTTTTGCCGACATGATGGGCATTCTTAAAGACATTCATAGGATGAAACAGAACAAAGACTTGTAAGTTTTTGTTTGTTTGTTTTCTCTTTTTCCATCCCCAAAAGTGTCTCTTTCTTTTCTGATTGGAAGCTTTGCAGTTTTGCTTTGTGTGAAGGTACCTCTGCTGATCTTTAGCACTGTGACTGATATTTGCAAGGGTTAGTTCTAATGTACTTTCCCTGCATCACCACAACACAGGTTTTTAAAGCTTTTCTTATAATAGGCCTTACAATATTGATCTCTAAGGACAACTGTACAAATCAGTTCACCAAAGTTGCTAGCCTGCCTATGCTTATCACAGTCTATTTGGGCTAATAAGAAAAGAATCAGTTTTGGTAAAGCTTCTTTGCCTGACCACCAGGGCAATTTAGTCACCATGGTCAAAAAGACAAGTACTGTAGCTTCTTCTAAACTGCCTCCAGATTGAAGTTGTTATAACCACTGCCCTGAAGATATGAATGTTCTAAACTAGGGATGGGGAATCTGTAGCCCTTAAAACACTAAGGACTGCAACTCCCTTCATCTCTAAGCATTGGCCATGCTTGCTGGGATTGATGGGTCAGTGTGTTTTGACTGTTAACCAGAAGGTGGGTGGTTTGAGCCCACCCAGGGTGGCTGTGGTCAGGATTCCTGCATTGCGGGGGGTTGGAACAGATGCTCCTTGGAATCCCTTCCAACTCTGATTCTATGATAGGAGTTGGAGTCCAACAGCCTTCGGAAGGGCCATAGGTTCCCCATCCCTGTTCTCACTGGTCTGCAAATAAATGCTGAGATTATTGCTATTCTAGCATCTGAGACAAGGGTAACATGAGAGCTACAGGTCGGAGGTTTTGCCTTGTCTCTTCCTGTTTGCCTGCTTCTCCCTCTGCTACCTCCCAGATTGCCCATTGTGTAGTTTATGGTTAAAATTGCCTCACTATGTGTCATTCTAGAGATGGGTATAAAATGTTGTACTGTACTTTGTTAAGCAGAAAACCACTTGCCAAGTGTTCTGCAAGCTTCTAGGCATGAAGCCTCCCTAGGTTGATACAATATATGCATATATGATGACATGATTAGCATGTTGTGGCCCTTCAGATGTTGAACTACAAATCCCATCACCTTTGACTGTTGGCTATATCTGATTGAGGCTGATACGATCCAGGGCGCCAGAGCTTCTCCATCCCAGGATTAGGGAGACTTGAGTTTAAATCCTTAGTCAACCATGTAATGGCCATTGGCTCCAAACAACAAAACCTGAACTTGACTGGTGAATTGTCTTATGGTTAGTGGGTGAATTAAAGCTAGCCATTTTTTCTCGCATAATTGTTGTAAGGGTAAACAGGGATCACCCCCATCCATGTATATCCTCCTGAGCTCACTGGAGGAACAATAGAATATACAGTGGTACCTCGGTTTAAGTACACAATTGGTTCTGGAAGTCCGTACTTAACCTGAAGCGTACTTAACCTGAAGCGAACTTTCCCATTGAAAGTAATGGAAAGTGGATTAATCCATTCCAGACAGGTCTGCGGAGTACTTAAACTGAAAATACTCAAACCGAAGCATACTTAAACCAAGGCATGACTGTATAACTAAAACAGTAAGCTGGAACGCTTGCTAAATAGTGGATAGTTTTTGACAAGCAAGCTTTTGTGTTTTATTTATTTAGACTATTTATATACCACCTTCCAACAAAATACACCCTTTTGTGCATTAATATTGGGCAAAAATTAAAACCTCTTTCAAGCTAAACTTTTCACTGTTGTTTCGCCTGCACTCTGTTTGAACATAGTGTTTCTTGAGTTTTGGAGAGTTCAACAGGCAGATGGTATCATAAGTTGAATTTAGAGAGAGGGAAGTAAGGGAACACATTTAACAATAATTACAATATTTCTTATTCATTTAATGCACAATCCAGTTAGAGCAATTTGATTCTGGTAATAAGCAGCGAGATACCATGGAAACATTGAATTAAAGTGTAATTTGTTTCATCAGCTGCCCTTGGTTTGTCCCTTCTTGTTTCTTAAGGAACAAAATATTATGCAGAAGGAAGAATCACATTCTCATTTGAGCTTTCTAAAAAAAATTGCTTGAGTTTATTGGAAACTCAATAAACCATGAATAATCCATGAAATGGATCTCTTCTCATATTGCATGTATAGCTGACAGATTGCTGCTGTTGAGATTATTCAACTCTATATGTTAACTTTTAAGAAGAAAAATTCCAGTTACAGTAAAAGGGGTGCAATCTTTACTGTTTTGACCCGTTGCAAGAATTAGCAGCAAATGCTCCACCTCCTTTCATAAGTCAGACTCATTTGCCTTCATATTTGAGTAACTTACAACATCCAGTAATGGGGAAATTGCATTGCTGTCCTTCCAAACAATACATAATGCACCTATACATGCACTTGTTGGACACATTTTAAATATTATAATAATATAATACTGGTATAGTATAATAAATTATAAATAAATTGAACAAGTAACTGCTAATTCTTTTATTAGAGCTTATTTTCAAATCGCAGGTCTTACAGAACATGTACAAAGTCTAAACTTAAGCAAATAATAGCAGAAAATCTATCTACATCCATAACAGTGTTTCACAAACCCATATAGTGGTACCTCTGGTTACGAACTTAATTTGTTCTGGAGGTCCATTCTTAACCCGAAACCATTCTTAACCAGAGGCGCGCTTTCACTAATGAGGGCCTGCTGTTGCCGGCACGCCACCGGTGCACGATTTCCATTCTCATCCTGAGGCAAAGTTTGTAACCCAAGGTACTACTTCCAGGTTAGCGGAGTTTGTAACCCGAGGTGCCACTGTATTTGTGACCATGAGTCTTCTAAAAGAGAGCCAGTAGTTTCCATAATCGTGTAAACATAGCCATATGTATCTTTTCTTACTTGAGTTATACTTGCAACAATTGCCTCCATGACTATTTGTTTATTTTTTTCACAATTATTTATTTATTTATCCCTTCAACTAAGACACTCAGGGCAGTCAGTGTACACAGTTTGACTTTAAGCAATCCCTGGCCCATTCTTATTAAATAGCTAGACTGGGAGACAATTGCAAAGGAATACAGCGAGGCATGGGGGAAGAGGGGCCAGTTTTAGCATAGCTCAATCAAGGTGCTCTCTCATTTTTATACCAAAATGTGGCACGGATGTGAATCAATACAAATGGCTTGCCCTGTCAGTGTCCAGTTTGGACCAAAGAGCATAGGGAAGCTACCATATTCCATCTAGCCCAGTATCGTTTACTCTGATTGGCTGCAGGTCCCCAGAGTCTCAGGCAGAGGTCCAGCTCTGCCATCTTTTCTTAACTGGAAATAATGGGAATTGAACCTGGGAGTTTCTGAATGCAAAGCATGCATCTAAAGCCCACTTCCCTAAGGCCAGTGGCTATCATTTTATTTAAAGAGGCTTATCTTAACAGTTTTAAAAAGCAATCCAGATTCTTAGAACTTAAAAAAAATATTCCATTTTAATCTGCCTCTTGTGTCTTCAAATTCTATTAGTTGCATCATATATAATGTGCACATCCCTCCTCGCCATACCCACAATGACCTGAATTGTGAGTGCTGGAAGTCCATGGTAAGATGATGAGATTAGCTTCCTCCTTAGTAGAAAACAGGAAATCCTGCTTTCCCCTTTTCAGCAGCAAATGGGACCCTGCCCTGGCAGAAATGGGTGTCCTTTGTTGCAGGGTGGAAGGAACTTTGGACAACAAATGTTGCAGAGTATATGTAGCTACAGCAGCGAAGCCCCATGACACGTCTGAAACAAAGAGAATTAAGGCGCTTACGAGCTGCCCCCTCCCTTTGTGCTTTGCAGTGAGCAGCAGCAGACAAGGACTACGGTATTATGGGAGAAAACTGTTCAGCTAGGTGCAGCCACATGCTGCTGAGCAGAGGAGACGGTTGCAAACACATGTTGTCAGATGCCCAGGGGAATGTTGGGACTGGATCTCAGCACTACAGCTCTGCACAATTGATCCTTCGGATAAAATTGAATAACCTCTGATACAATGAAATATGAATCAGAGAGGTTTGCCATTATCCATTGTGCCAGCAGTTTGAGGAAGTTTAGTCTAAGCATCTGTGAAAAAATCAAAGAGACAAAGAGGAGTTGAAGCTGCTTCGTCTTACGGCAATGCAGACCACTGCATTTCTCCCTGTGCATGACACAAATTTAGAGTGTGGCGGGTGGGTGGCTATAGCTGGGCTTATTCTTGAATCTTTGAGTTGCTAAAGTGCTATCAGAGTATAACATTCCTTAATCTGTAAGTTGCAGAAGCAAGCAGGGTGTGACACTGTGCAATGAGTGCAACACTTTGGACTTGCTCTTGACCCAGCATATGCTGACTATGAAGAAATAGTGAGAATGATGATAAATGGAAAGCTGTAATTGAATTCATTTTGGACAGGGAGAAAGTAGCCAAGTGGTGCCATTCACTTTAAAAAAAATGCAGGTGCAGTGCTGCGGTCATTCAGAATCCTTGTGAAATGGTTTGCCTAAACTAAGTGGGTCAAAATAAAAAGATTCCTTCAGTAGCACCTTAAAGACCAACTAAGTTTTTATTTTGGTATGAGCTTTCGTGTGCATGCACACTTCATCAGATATTCGTATCTGACGAAGTGTGCATGCACACAAAAGCTCATGCTAAAATAAAAACTTAGTTGGTCTTTAAGGTGCTACTGAAGGAATCTTTTTATTTTGCTTCGACTCAGACCAACACGGCTACCTACCTATAACTAAATGGGTCAGTTCGCTTCCTTTCAAATTTTCAGAGTGTGGGTTTTAGTTTAGGAACTGTATGCTTATGGCTGAAATTTCAGGAGCAATGTGGTAGGGGTCCTAGCATTCACCACATTTCTTATCACTTTTGAAATCTTGAGCCCCATTGTCATGCTTATAGATGAGGTGCTTAAAGAATGGTAAATATACAGGTGCCCCCACTTGCTTTTTAATCACATGCGTATGCATGGTATAAGTTCTAATATACTCTAGTAATGGTGAAAACAAAGGAAAATAATGATTCTGGACTGGTTCCCACAGAGCAAGGAAGTGAATGGGTTTTGTGTGAGAGTATTTATTTATTTATTTATTTATTTATTTATTTATTTATTTATTTATTTATTTGCAACTGATGGTTGCCATGAGAGAGGAGAGGAATGCCAAGTTAAAAGTCACAAAGCAGGTATGATGCGCCTGTGGCGCTCCAAATGTCGTGGGCTACAGTTTCTGCCCCCATTGGCTGAGATCCATGGGAGTTGAGAATCCAACAACATCTAGAGGACCACAAGTTCCTCATCTTTGGTATGAAGGAAGATACAAAAGTTCTTTTGCATGGAGGAAATCCTATGAATTCTGTGCCTCTTGGGCTCAAAATGACTTTTCTTTGTCCCAAAGCATGCTGCTCCTATTTGAGGTTGGCACAGTATGAAGGAACTTGGTAATATATGCAGCAAAACTGAAGAAAAATGGTTGGAGTCCTTTTGGTAGATTTGCAGAATGATGTTGCTTAAAATCATCAGTATTTAAGTCGTTGGGGGGGGGGGGTTGGGAACCACCTCCCCAAGAATCTACCAGGAGAAAATTAATAACGTTTTGTAGAGAAGCCTTTCATTTGCTTACCCATAGGGATTCCCGCCCTCACCCCCTAGTTAATTAAACTGGTAAACAAAATTATCTAGGTATCGGGGGAACATAAGGTGGTTGAAAACCAGAGCTACAACAGATGTGAGTAAACGTGTTTGAAATAAGAGAGCTAAAATTTAAAATTGGACAGATTCCAAATCCTTTTGATGCTTATTGTACAAAGCAATCAATGTTCTTTTGCAAACCGCATACATTTACCTCAGAGACTTTAGTTGTTGCTGTGCGCTTGAAATTGCACACATCCCCCTGTAGTAGCCCCTATTGCAAATCCATGCATACAGACACGGGTGACTCTTCACTTCTGCATACTGCGCTGGGCAGAGAAGCAGGTGGTGAATTGCTTCTGCTACAACAGGAATGAGGGAAACCTCCCCCCCAATGCTGCTGAACTCCCATCAAGCCCAGCAATTCCTGTCTAATGGCTGGGAATTAGGGGCATTGAATTTCAGCCATATCTGGAGAGCCAAAGGTTCTCCACAGAGTTGAGTGCGTAATCCGTTTATCGTGCCAGCTTCATCCTGGTTTTTGTACTTTTGCCAGAAGGTAGGCTTCATCCTTGCAGATTTGCTGGGAGAAGTTCTCTAAATGTTACTACAGTGGTACCTCGGTTTATGAACACAATTGGTTCCGGAAGTCTGTTCATAAACTGAAGTGTTCATAAACTGAAGCGAACTTTCCCATTGAAAGTAATGGAAAGTGGATTAATCTGTTCCAAACGGTCCGCAGAGTACTTAAACTGAAGCGTTCATAAACTGAAGCGAACTTTCCCATTGAAAGTAATGGAAAGTGGATTAATCCGTTCCAGACGGGTCTGCGGAGTACTCAACGTGAAGCGTACTTAACCCGAAGCATGGGTGTAATTTGTTCCGGAAGTCTGTTCATAAACTGAAGCGTTCATAAACTGAAGCGAACTTTCCCATTGAAAGTAATGGAAAGTGAATTAATCCGTTCCTGATGGGTCCATGGCGTTCGCAAACCGAAAATTCGTAAACCGAGGTGTTCATAAACAGGTTCCACTGTAATTCTAATCAGACAATAGAATAGCACTTCGGGTGCAAAAGAGAGATTGCTTTATTGGGTGCTTCCTCTCCTCCATGACATAAGATTCCTTGCACATTGAAAATTAGCCTGTTGGAGGAATCCAGTCTAGCATTTTCCTTGACAGTTTTGTCAAGGGGAGAAGCTATGTCTGCTGCATCCAGTGCATTTTGTGCATGTGGAATGTTGCACGAATAATCATGGGTGCCTGTGGCGTGTGGCATCATTAGGGATCAGCAAAACCTCTAGAAAGGCCTGAAATTTGCTAGGTAAAAACTTGTATGCTGGAATTAATTTTTAAAAGTCTTTCCTATTCATACTGTTTACCTAATATCAAATATATGGGATATACCGGTATATAATATCAGCTATATGGGATTTGATGGTGACAAGAATAATAAAAAAAAACCCACAAACCAGTAAGAGATTTGGAATAATAGCCCCTTTGTTGAAAAACATGCAGTTGAACCACAACTAATTTGTTAGATTTTTTTATTTTTTTAAATCCTGTTGAAGAAAGCAATTGGGGGTGGTGGAACAGAATGTGTTTTGCACTCCTGTTAATACTCTTCATCTTGTATCCTCCTTTCAGGAACAGAACTTTACTGAAAGAGGAGGATCCTGCAGTTCTTATAGCAGAGGTTTTAAGGAAAAAGTTTGCCTTGAAGGATGAAGATGTAAACATGAAGAACTAAAATTATGCTCATTGGTTACCTTGTAAAGCAAATTATCGTGCTCCTCAGATCTTTCTCCACAGTGGCTGCCTTCCTTGAACATCAAAAGTCCTTTAGGGATTAGGTTTCTACTCTGTATGTGCGTGTGTTGGAGGGAGAAATAATTCCTACCCAAGCAGAACTGTGAATTTGCTGTTTTCCACACAGCCAAGAGAGACTTTAAAAAGGTAAATGGTTTTCCACATTTTGAACTGAAGCATTGTTAGCAAAGTAGCGAGATGAAGTAAAAAGGATCTATTCATAATTTTGCTGAAATTCTGAAGCCTGTGATAACTTACTGATAGAACTGTATTCCATCCACGTTCAGGTAGAGATGTTTTTAAAATTGAGTCATTTGAAAAGGCATTTTCTCTTTATCTCCAGACTTTAACCTTTCAAGGCAATCAAGTACCTTATCAAAGTGGATAGTTATTCCAGCACTGGCTGACAAGGAAAGGGAGGCACACCATATAACACTTGTAACCAGGTGGAGAGGTGGTATACTTGCAGCCTTCAACCACATGCTTACCAAGGGTTACCAAGGCTACCTCCCCTCCAGAGGGTTTTTTGGGGGGGGGAACCTAGGAGTGAAAGTCTGGGCAATGTAAGAAAATATTGACTCCCCATTAAGTACATGCATTACAAGTGAGCTTTAGCGTGGCTGTCTGAATCCATCCTCTTGTTGACTTGGGGAGAGAAGCTTCATAGCTGTCTGTGCCTCCTATGGAAGTTAGATTGCTTTTACCGTGCAAATACTAAACTGATACTGTAGCTGAAGGACGCTTCTTCCAAAAAACTTTGAACTTAAGGTATAAAATGTGAGGAGTATTTTTTTATTTGTGTAGGATTTTGAAGAGCAAACCAGCTTTTGCACCCAGAGCAGTGGGGAGCCTGTGTCCCTCCAGCTCTTGCTGGACTACATCTCCCATTATCCCTGAGCCTTGGTCATGCTGCCTGAGGCTGATGGGAGTTGGAGTCTGTTATCCACTGGTGGGGCACAAATTTCCCACCCCTGACTTAAGTGGGGATGCATCTGTACTGCAAACATGTGGTTGAGCATCATGTGTTTTACCTTTTAAGTTCCTTGGCTCCTTCAAAGCTTGTAATTAAGGGATAAGTAATGCAGAATGTTGGAAAGCAATTATGGAATAAGCAGCAGGATTGGACTTTGTCTGTTAAAGGTAGGGTTGTGTTTAAACTCATGGGGACCTTCTCAGCCACTGTTTATTCTATATTTAAGAGCAATGACAGATATCGTAAGCAGTTATATTGTGCCTCTGTCCTCTATACAGCTCTAGGAGCATCACTGCCATTTTCTTTATCCATGTAGCAGAGCAGGGTTCCTCTTTCTGCATTTTTCTCACAAGAGCCTTGTAGGTGGGTGAGGTTAAGAACTCATTGAATGGGCAGTTTTGACCCCTGACCTTCCTCAGAGTTAATTTTGAAATCAGGTCTCCCTTCTTAACGTTCGACAGCAGCCTCTCAAAGTAATGGCTGCACTCAGAACTCCCATCCAGTCCTTTGGGAGAGCGCAGGGACGAGGAGAGGATTTTTGCACACATTAGTGCTAATGTGTGGGTCTGAAAGGGACTCAGTTCAGTTACTCAGTTAACTTTAGAGAAGTCAGCAGCCTTCCTTAAACGCTTGTAGAGGCTTAAGTTGTAGGGTGAGTGACTGACATGCTGTCACTTAACCTGCCTAAGCTGTGTCCTCTATTAATGAGGCCTGTTTGGCAGATCATTCAAGGTTTTATATATCATATTTTATAAGCCAGGAAGTTGCAGTCACTCTCACATGAACCTGGGATAGCTCAGCTGGTACAGCATGAGACTCTTAATCTCAGGGTTGTGAGTTCGAGCCCCAATGTTGGGCAAAAGATTCTTACATTGCAGGGGGTTGGGCTAGATGACCCTGGTGGTCCCTTCCAACTCTACAGTTTTCTGATTGCTTTGGCATGAGGAGCTTGCTATATAGGTACAAAGCCAAAATTCTCCATTATGTCAGTTACAGACAAGGGCCATAAAAATGCTTCCATTCTGGTGTGTTGTAAGCTCAGTGCTCGGAAGCCATCCAAGCTTTCTGGAGCTTCCACACAACACCGTTAGCATCAAAATGCTAACCTGTATTCTTTTGTCCTTTATCTTTTCCAGGGGAAAATCTGATAAAAACAAAAAATAGTAAGAAACCAGATGAAATTTGCAACGTTAAAGCAACCTCCCCCCTGCATACAAAGAGCCAAAAAATTTAAAAGGTACCAATTCATTTTAAAACACAGAGAACAGAGTCCAAGACAGCCTCCACTTTAATTCTACCTCCATCTGATAAAACAATTCATAGAAAACTGAATGGTAGGTAGTTGGGAATTGTTGCAAGGAGCAGTGGGGAAGGCACAATGTAACAATTAGGAATACAACCCTTATCCCACAAAGCAACAGTCTTCTTGCCTAAGACAAAAATTCCCTAAGACCCTGCTTGTTTAGAATGTAGTCTGGGTTTTCTTCTTGACACAGCTGCATATTTTGCCAATAGGACCTTGCAGCTTCTGGAACCATTAACAATAACAATACTCCTTATGATATCATTTCTTTATTAGGCAATGTAAAAGTTATAAAGAAACCGGCATGCAGAATAAGTATGAACACTACATATCTACCTAAGGTCTGCATCAGTTTGTTTTGAAAGTCTGCATTAGGGGCATTTCTCACTCACTGAGCAATTATGAGTTAGTGTTTAATGACTCTATTGCCTTCCGAATCCTCTGTGAATAACAAGTCATAACATGACTTCTCACTACTGTCTGTTAGAACAGACACGCTCCCACCTGGGGATAGGTGGGTCCCTCTCTCTGCGGAGCAGCGGGCCCTCAAGCAGCCATGGTAGGATGGGCTCATTATAGAGTTGCTTTCATTGCAAAGAAGCTTCTTTTGTAAAGATGTTTTACTTCTCCCTTGAACAGGGAGGTGAGAAATGACTTTGTGACCCTCAGAGTCCTGCGTAAACATTGGCAGGCCAACCAAGGCTACCTGGCTGTCCTTAATCCCTTTATCAGAATTGCAGGCGGCCTCGTTGATTTTCAAACAGAGCCCAGCAACAGATTGATTGATTCTCTTCAAAGGCTTCACTTCCGTTGTACTCTGCTCGAGCTGAGAATTTATGTTTTCAGAGTCACAGGAGCTATAACAAGAGGGTGGGCACCTGTGTCTTCTCTGAGTCTTGGTGTCCTTGTTTGTAACTGTCAGGCTTTGGCTGCTTTGAGGAAACAAGGTGGTATGTTTTTCTCTTTCCCAACCACTATTTTTCTCTCTCAAAGCCAAATCAGAAAGAGTTCTGTGATCAGGATCCCTTTTCTCCTCTAGCTGCTGAATGAAGTTTAGTGACTGAGGATCTCTCTCTGCAACGGAGTCTCTTCTTTCAGTTGGGAGGATGCAAGTGGTAGTCTGGGCTTCGGGAGGGGGAGAAATGTGTAAACCTGGTGTTTGTTGGGTCCCTCCTCCTCCTTCCTGAAGCATGTCACCTGGCAACATGGTTTTTCTACCCCTAAACAGTCCATGGGTATTCACCTTGGAGACTCGGTTTGATGCAACAGCCAGCCTTCTGTTTGGATTGGTTTTCTTTTCCTCTGCAAAAAACAAACAAACAAACCAAGCTGAATCTGAATATAACCAGACAGATATCGCACACAGCCTGTACAAAAACTTACTATGATGCTGGAATGGCAAATACAAATCGCAAGCCTTCCATGGGCAACTTTTTTAAAAAATGGGTATCACACATTGCTTCCATGACAAACTGCTCAACCCTTGCCTCTGGACAGATTAGTAACACTACAAAACTACCAGTCCCTTGTGGAATCACTATTGCCTAAAAGACTCAGAAGAACTACCCACCCCAGAGGAATCCACATGGGCACCTTTCTTTGTCATGGGTTTCTACTACGAGTTGTGGGGGGAGGCCCAGAACAGTGACTTAGCAAACAACTTGCACATGGACTCTGACACATGCAAGTGGATGAGTATATAAGCAAAAGGTACCACAGGTTTTCATAAAAAGTGTTCCTTAAGCACCACAAGTTTGGGAAAGCTTGATGTATCAGTTGCCCCCCAAAAAACCCCACCACTGTTGATAAGAAACATTAGAAGTGTTGTTGTAGGCTCCCCCTCTTTGCAGATTTGTATCCTGGAAATGAAGGATTGTTGCATGCAAGGTCTATGTTTCAGTAGGTTTTAAGTTACTTTAAATTAAAAGGGTAGGAGATTTCTGGTGTTTCAGGATGGCCATGTGTGCAAGCAAGATTTTTCCCTATTTTAAACAGGCATTGGCAAACTCGGCCCTCCAGATGTTTTGGGACTACAACTCACATCATCCCTGACCACTGGCCCTGTTAGCTAGGGATGCTGGGAATTGCAATCCCAAAACATCTGGAGGGCCAGGTTTGCCTACACCTGATTTAAAATGTTGACTTCTCTAAACTCACTCCACTGGCTCTAATCAAGTCACTATTCTGCATTTACCCACCCACCTGCAATATGAGGGCAATTGTTGTTTAGTCGTGTCCGACTCTTCATGAGGGCAATAGGTTTGATCAATATTCTGCCTAAAAGGACTGTTCAAGGAATACCAAGAAGTTTGTTGCTGCCTGGCAAGTTAATCCTCAAACTGATACCAGCAGACCACACATTTATTTCCCCCCAGATCTCTGCAGCTCTCCAGTCATACCCTTTTCATGGGATTGCAATCAACAAAACAGCTGGTCTGTCCTTTTTGAGAAAAGTGAAGTGAAAGCAAAGTAGGGTCACTTTTTGCTGCTCTTCTCAATTACCTTTTCCCATCTGCCTCCGGTTCCTCATACGATTTTTCAAGTGATTCTAAATTGGATTTAGAGTGGGCAGTTGCTACCTCCTCTCCACACCCTTGTTTGCAGACAGTGGAGAAGCAAAGCTTCTTAAAGGACATTGTGTGGTTTTGTATAGTGTTTACACAATGCAAGGTGCAATGGAAGTATGAAATAATAAATCCTCTTACAGAAAGCATTGCAAATGTTGCACAAGTTATTAAACCCTACTCTTTTCTTTTCATTGCTGATAATGTGCAAACTACTGCACCTTAAGCATTTCGGCCAGCCTTCGCCACGCTGGTGCCCTGCAGATGCTTTTGTATTGCAAGTCCCATCAGCCCCAGCCAGCATGGCAGCAGGGTGACAAAGGCAAGTTTAAGCTTTCCACTCAGTGAAAAAGAGCTTTGTGATTGCACAGCAAGAAAAGTTTCTGAACAGAACAGAAAAGTCTCCAAACCTCACAAAATAAACATGATGATAGCAGTCTCAGTATAGTAATGGAGAGGTGGTCTACATTTGAGGAATGGTACAAGCATGTTAGAAAAGAGTACAGCACATCTACTTTGGAAGCTGCATTTTCCAAGCATTGTACAGCAACAAAGCTCTTTTAAGAGTTAAATATTTAGTCAAAAGTAGCATGGGTTGCATACCACTTATATGTGCCAATCCAGCTAGGACATGCGTGCCCAAATCTATCCACCAGGCATACCGTTACAGAGCACTAATCAGATATTTCACCATCTGTCACAATCAGTCGTGCAGAAAAATGAATGAGATTGGATTTGGTCACTGTGCTCTCTGTCCCAAGATGCTTGGCACTATCACTGTGTACCTGACCAGAGGCCAGACGTAGCTGGATCAAGTCAAAGTGTTTCTCTCCTCACAAAGTCCAGCCTTGGTGTATTTGACTGTAGTTCCAGCCTATACATTTTCACTCACATGAGTAAAAATCACACCAAAATTTTAGAGATTTGTTTGGAATGGGGTTTAAATTTAAATAGGGGATCTAACCTAATTTGCTATAAAAACAGAAGCTGAACACCCAGTGCTCCGCTTCTTGCCAAATCCAATATTGTAAACAGAGGTGCTTTCATTTGTTTTCAGCATCTGGAGCCAAGTGCAGCAGAAACCCCACTCACGCATTGCTCATGTATAGGGTGCAAAGGTAAAGCAAGGGTAGGAAAACACTCGTATCAGACCCTCAGAACTCTGCCCGGGACTTGCGTCTCCATGGCCCTGCTTTGCACCCAGGTTCCTACTAGAAATGCACCCTTGAACTCTTAATGCAGGCACCCCCAAACTTCGGACCTCCAGATGTTTTGGACTACAATTCCCATCTTCCCCGACCACTGGTCCTGTTAGCTAGGGATCATGGGAGTTGTAGTCCAAAACATCTGGAGGGCCGCAGTTTGGGGGTGCCAGTCTTAATGCTTCTTGCTTGCCTGATGAAGAACTGAGAGGGGTGTATGCAGAAACTAGCCTACTGCACAAAGGTATCATTTACATTCATTGCTCAGCCCACTTTACCTCTGGCTCCTCCCACCCCTGGCATGTGGCCCTTAAAAAGTCCAATGAGGCACTCGGACTGAAAAAGGCTCCCTGGTGTAGAGCAATGAATGCTTTAAGCCCTGTTGCCCACCCACAGAATAATCATTGCATATGGTTGTGGAATCAGAAATCCCCATGCACAAACCCCTGCTTACAAGTAGGGGCTCTGCCCAATTGGGGAACTTGAATATTTGTCCTGATAGCATGTACCTGCTACTCATGAGTGGGAGCTCCTGCTTTGAGCTTTTCTGCTCACACCACCACATGCAATGGGGTTATTTGCAGGGAGAGAAGAACTATTATGTCTAGAGGCAGTGCTCGGTGTGCAGCTCTGTACCTTACTCTAGACATGAATAGGGCTGCAGACTGATCTGGAAGAGGCTGGAGCTAGACTAGGAAACCCACATCCCTGCAGATGTTGCTGGATTCCCAGTTCCCACCAGCCCAAGCCAGGAGGGCAAGGGTCAGGGATGTTGAGAATTGTAATCCAGCAACCTCTGTAGGGGCGGCACAAACTCCCTAGCCCTGACCTTGAGTATTTTGAGCATCACATCCAGAATTCCAAGTTCCAGTTGCCCAGCTTCCTCCCATGACATGTTCTGGCTTTTGCCCTCAGCTAGAACACAAAAAACACCAACATACCTGCTTGTTGTGTGCTGAAGAAGGTGGAAATGGTGGTTTGCTTGGTGCATGGAAGAGGTGCTTTTGTTGGAAGAGGACAATGCGAAAGTTGGTTCAGTGTTCTTAATACTGGCTTAGCCATGAAGCTCTGGGTGGGAAAGTAGAAATTATGTGTCAGAATTCATCACCATGCAGGAATTCATCCCTTTGAATAGCAGTTGTTGGGAGTCACAGGTGGGGAGTGTTGCTGTCGCACTCAAGTTCTGCCTACAACGCACCATGAAAACATAGTGCTGGGCTAGATGAGCCTTTGGTCTGATCCTGCAAGGTTCTTATGCTCTCATCCTTATTGTTCAGAACTGATTTATTCCCATAAAAGTTAGTTCCATGGGAACAGGACTTGCAAGTGGGGCCTGTGACAAAGTGTTGCAGCACCTATTTAGGGGTCCTTCCAACCAGTCATGGCGCTCCTCCAGGACAGTGTTTGTTCCAGGTTTGAAAGGGCCCTCAGGCGAGACAGCCTGCATGATGTCTACCTCCTCACTGCACATTTCCCAATATTAAGTGATGTCCCAAGTACACACCAACCACAAACTCACCAAGTAGTCTTAAAATTATCAGCTGGCACCCAAGAGTGACAAAAAAATTCACCATATGCAGATCTGGCACCTTATTTCCAGGCTTGTTCCTCCATTACCTGTATTTTGCGTTTTTTAAGGGTTGATGTATCCAACCAGACACCACAAGACTCAGGCTGCTTCTGCGCTGGGCTTTTGGCCTTGTGTTTCATGAGCAGTTTGTCTTCTGTGTTCAGATGATGCAAGGCTTTCTGCAATCTAAGAAGAGAGGAGAGGCATGCATACTAATTTATACCAGTCTCTGTGGCTACAGAGGAATGGTTGAAAAGTATACACCTGCCCCAATAGCTTCAGGGCTGAAATAGGCAAAGGATAAGGCCAGCCTATATTATTGTTTCAACACACTGATACATAGCTGCCAACTTTTCCCTTTTCTCGCGAGGAAGCCTATTCAGCATAAGGGAAAATCCCTTAAAAAAGGGGATAACTTGGCAGCTATGCACCGATACCATCTGCTTCCACACCCATCTCAGTGGTTGGTTGGATGCAACCTTCATGGTAAACAATTCTGCGTCTGACAATGAATGTGGAAAAGCAAACTTCCCAGGAGTTCAACCCTCCCTGTTTTATCCTCATATGAACCCAGCCAGGTAGGTTAAGCCAAGAATATGACTAGCCCATGGTCCCCCGCCAAGCGCGTCTCCCTATTCAGCTACTTAAAAGAACCTGACTGCCTGCTGGATTGGGGACATGTAAATTCCACAGCAGCCACCCCCAGCCCCAAAATGCTGCAGACCTCCCCACTATCTCTGTCTGTTACTATCGACTACCAAATCTTTTAAAAAAAACTTTAATTGGTTTTATATTTTTTACAGCTTCCCGCCTTTGAAGGGAAAGGATTCTCTAAGAGCAAACTCAGTTCCCCAAGCACTGACTCTTACGTTGCCATCCACATTCAGTGAAGCCCCTGTGGTGTACAGTAGTGGGAAGGGGGTTGGCCTGAGACCTATTACGGTAGCTCACTTGAGCCAGTCACTTCCTCTTAGCCTAACCTATCCCACGGAGGTGCAAAGATAAACTGGGGAAACGGAGAGCCACATACACCACATGGAGCTCCTAGGAGAAAAGGTGGGATGTAAGAAACAAGACGGAGGGAAACCCAGAGTTTTGCACACACAAACTGCTGAGGGCGTGAGGGAGGGCCTATAGAAAGACCAAATTACCACAGGAGAACTGAGCATGCTCAGTGGGTACTGAATGCTTCCTGGTAGAGAGGATGGCTGGCAACATTTTGACGGTAGTCCTACTTGCAACCTTTTGTAAAAAAATAAAATCCCCACCATTCCTCCAAGGAGCTCAGAACAGCGTGCACAAAGTTCTCTCCTCGCCATTTCGCCCCGGGGAGGCTCAGAGAGAAGGAGCGGCCCAGGTTTTTCTCAGTGAGGGCGGGATTGCAACCTGCGTCTGGGAAGCACTACACCGCACTGCCTCTCTCCGTTCGCCCACCTTGCACTGCAACAGCATTACCTGCATCCGAGGAAGCGCCAACAAGACTCTCTCCCACCAGGAGACACTGCGCATCGGCCTAGACTTGCCCTGTTGCAAAGCGATTCCCAGAATTCAACGTTCCCGCGACTCAAGCCCCGCCCTTCGCCCTAGGAAATGTCCAATAGCAGGGGAAGCAGGAGCCTTGCCCCGCCCACTAGCCTCTTCCCGCCGCCTTGCCACGCCCCCTTCACACACACACACACTCTCTCTCTCTCTCTCTCGCAGCTGCGCCCATGGGGCCTTTGTGAATGTTTTGCGACATTCCGAGCTACCGTAGTTGGCATCCCAGGGAAGAAAAGCGTGGGAGGGAACGGTCGTCATTATCCCTCCTCACACTCTCTCCAAAACACACCCCACCCCACCCGCTGCCTATTTACTTTGCAAGTAAACTTAGGCCAACGGATGCAACAATTGTAATAGCTATAACCACGGAGATTACTCACAGGGGTCCAATACAACTCTCATTGTGCCAGAGATCTGGACAGAGACACACACCAAATACGAAAGTGACTGTGTAGTTCAGATTCAAAAGTAATCCCACAAAGAGCCAGTGTTATGAGAGTGTCAGATTATGCCCTGGAACCTGATTAGGACTCAGCCATGAATCTCACCAGGTGAACTTGGGTCACTACCTCTCAGCCTAACCTACCTCACAGGGATGTTGTGGGGATATAAATGCAATAAACAAATTAAAAAGTCAAAGAAGACGTGTTGATCCAGAAGGTGGAGCCAGGGGGGTACAGAATCCACAATCCATACTGGGGCAATATCCAACATATGACAGTCAATGAGTGTACAGCTCAGCCTGTGTACGCAAATAGCTGAGCTGTACACTCCTATGTTATTCACATGTAGCTTTCGACTAGTGTAGTCTGTACCAGTGTACACAACAGACTGGGACAAATCAACTGAAAACATTATTTCAGTATTTTAATATTTTGTTGGAAGCCGCCCAGAGTGGCTGGGGAAACCCAGCCAGATGGGTGGATTATTGTTGTTGTTGTTGTTGTTGTTGTTGTTAATAATACATTATTATTATTATGGGCAACTGGGAAAACATGAAGACAGGAAGCCCACATTTGGCCAGTCTTAAGCCTAGACTGTGGGGCAGAAATTCAAAGGAGGCTCTGTTAGGTACTGCACAGGTTTCAGGTAGCACCACCAAAGGCTGCTTTGAAGTAAGCCCAACTTTCAAAAGCATTCATTCATTCTTTATCAAACAAGCTTTACTTTCATGATGTATGACACCGGTATTTATACTTTTGTCTGTGCTGTGGGTTTTCTTTCCTGCATATTTTACCATAGGTTTTGATTATATTTTACCACATTTCACACAGGACAGAGAAGAAAGTGCACAGCAGCACAAAGTTAAAAGATGTAGAGACAGCAACCATCAACCTAGATGACTCTAAGGGGAATTAAGACAAATTCATGGAGGATAATACTATCAAAGGCTGCCAGTCACAATGGGTATATATTACATTCAGTATTGGATCCAGGATATGCCTCTGGATCCCAGTTGCTGGGGAACATAAGTGAGGAGAGCCATGCTGCCCTCATGTCTTTTGTAGGACTTCCCATGGACATCTAGTTGGCCAGTGGAGGGATGCTAGACTAAATGGGTCCTCTGGTCTGATCCAGCAGGGCTTGTGTTATGCTCTTAGAACAGGGGCTCCCAAGCTGGTCCCTGGAGCATCAGTGGACTGAGAGCTTCTTTCTTCACTATCCCTAAAGTTGTGGAATTCCCTCCCCACAGAGGTGCTACAGCTTTCAGTGACTGCTGAAGACACACCCATGTACCCTGTCCTTAGATGTATGAGGTGTGTTTCCAGGACCCACCCCATTCCTCTGACTGGAATTTGTTTTATCTGTTTCTAAGGGCAGGTACTGTTTCTAAGTATATTTTAATCCACATGTGTATCCACTACCCATGTGTCTCCCTGGCCCTAGGCACCCTCCCAAGGCAAACAAATACTATTTATTTGTTTAGCCAAAGCCATCACAAAAGACAGAACACTCCCAAGAAGTTTAGGATCTTTCTACTGGAGTTGTAATGAGCATCTGTTATGAGTACAGTATGTGTTTACCCTTAACCTTATGCCCACAAGAAGTTCACACACCAGGAAATAAAGGAAGATTGTATTGTTACCTGAACTGAAAGTGACAGAGTACAGCATGTGGGTGTTGCTTCAGACAGCAGAGGGACAAACAGAAGCGGGCAGCAAATCACAGAGCGTAGGCGTCTTGATCTAAAGGGTAGAAGTCTCCCTAGCAAAAGCCTAGAGCAGGCATCCCCAAACTGCGGCCCTCCAGATGTTTTGGCCTACAATTCCCATGATCCCTAGCTAACAGGACCAGTGGTCAGGGATGATGGGAATTGTAGTCCAAAACATCTGGAGGGCCAAAGTTTGGGGATGCCTGGCCTAGAGTGAGTGAGTGAGTGAGTGAGTGGGTGAGTGAGTGAGAAAGGGAGGGGAAGGGTGTATACCAGATCTTGAAGCAGGGTTGAAATTAGGCTTTATGTCACCCAGGTCAAAGAGCTAATTTTGCACCCCCTCCATGCACATTTGCATACACACATGTACAGGCTGGGAGCCTCAATGGGGCCCCTCTGGCTAGAAGCCACACTGGCTAGAAGCTACACACACACACCATAGCTACACTACAGCTCTTCTTGAAGCCTAAAGGAACACAAAGTCTGCGGTGAGAAACAGGCAGATCTACTATGAAACTAATGAAGCTTAAGCTTCAGAGCCCCTGATCCCATGGGGGCCCCAGAAGCGACTTTAGACCCAATTTGAGTTGCACAGCTCAAGTTGATTAATTTTCTGTATTTCAAGCATCGGGGCCAACTCCCACAAACCACAGAAGAGGTTCAGATTGGCACACACCATTATTATTATTATTATTATTATTATTATTATTATTATTATTATCATCATCATCATCATCATCATCATCTGTGGTGTGGCATCTGTAAAAATACAATTTAAATTGTAATAAAACACAATAAATGAACTATTGGAAGCAATGAAAATAAAATGAAAAATCATACAGCATCTAACACATCCCATTACAACAGAAAAGTCATTAACTGACCCTCAAGAGTCCCTTAGCAATTTTCAAGTGGTCCATGGAGAAAAAGTTGGGGAACAGCTGTCTCAGAACTTACAGGAGAGTGTTCTTTGCCAAAGCTGCTAAGAGAGTCTTTGCGATAAATTGGGTGAAATAATTAGCTGTTTCTTGAGCTGAAGGCCAACTGACGTAATAGTAGTGGTATGTTACTGAAGTCTAACTACTGTGTACAGTATATTTGTTATTTTCCACTGGAAAGACTTCCAATGACCTTTACTTAATGTAGATAAACTGGCTTTGAACAGAGAAAAAGAAGCAGCTTGTGAGACTCCTCGATTTTATCTCCCCTCTCCTAGCCAGTGGCGAAGCTGCATGCTCCGCTACCGGGGGCAGAAAGCAGGCAGGGGCAGGGCACGCATCGGGAGGGGGGCATAGTACGCTGCCCGCAAGGGCGTGGTGCACCGCCCACAGGGGCATGGCTTACGTTCTGGGGCGTGGCACGCTGCCTGTGGGCAGTGTGGCGCTGGCGCAGAGGGGGTGCGCGGCTCATGTCCTGGGGGGCCGCCACAATGGCACCCTACCGGAATAGTGGTGCTGGGGGCGGTCTGCTCCCTCCGCACTCCCGTTCCTCCGCCAGTGCTCCTAGCAGGTTACTCAGGATGCCTTGCCAGGCAGTGCTAATCTTGGGAACAGTACTGCCTGTTATCCAGCGGAACTGAAGAGTGTCAGTCCTTGGCAGCTATTTTCTGATCTCTAGTCCTCCATAGGAAGCTGCCCTGTACTGAATCAGATGGTTTATTCATTTGAGTCAGCATGGTCTACACCCAGAGATGGGGAGGTTCCAGATGCATTTTAGGCATCTTAATCTGGCCCGCAGGACTGTTTTCCCCAAGCCGATCTGTCCTGGCCCTGCTGTCGTATGACACCAGCTGTGGGACAGGCAAAAATGCAGCTCCCTGCCAAAAGTGGGATTTGCCAAACCCCTGAAGCCTTGGCTTGATTGCAGATTGCCCAGGGGCAAAGCAATGATGGCATGATGACATCAGGTAATTGACAGATGGGCAGCCGCATCCACCTGCCCAAATGGCCTGCAGGCTGGGCCCAGCTCCCCGTCTTCGACTCTTGATCTATGCTGACAGTGCTCCATGATTCCAAAGAGGGGACGTTCCCAGCCTTACCTGGAATTGAACCTGGGACCTTCTGCATACAAAACAGATGTTCTACCACAGAGTTACAGCCCTTCCATGGGATCTCTGCAGTTCTTGCAGTGGGGATGGTTGGAGCAGGCATGGCCAGCCCTGCCATTGGGCACAGTGAGTCACAGGTATCCACATTTTCCTTTTCCCTCCTGGCTTCCCTGCAACACACCAACCTCTCTGCTCCTCTAGCTTGCAGGCTTGAAAAGTCCACTTCGCTCTTACGTACCCAGAGGTTGGGAATAGGGCTAGGCACACTTCCACAGGTGAACTTGCAGCAAAATCCTCTCTGCTCAGAAATAAATTTCAGCACAGGGATCTCATACTCCTAATGGCTTAAAGAGAAGAAGGCGGAAGGGGTGTTCCAAACCACGGGGGCAACTATGGAAAGCGCTTTCTGTGACATTCTTAGTGAATCCAACAGGCCTGCATATGGGGAGGTAGTCTTTAAGAAGATAATTCCATCTTCTACACAAGTTTTTTTAAAGAGCAGGACAGCAGAGGTCCTCCTTTGCCTCAAGTCCCCCTGCCAGGAAGAGAGAATTGTAGCCATTTGGAAGATGCTTTCAATACAAAGTCCAACCATTCGCCTACCTATTTCAGTCAGGTATACCTGGAGATTTATTTATTTACTGTGTTTCTATCTCACCTTTTTCTCCAAGGAGTTTACATGGTTCTCCTCGTCCTCATTTAATCCTCACAACAACCCTGTCAGGTAGGTTAGGTTGAAAGGCAGTAACTGACCAGAAGTTACCAAGTGCCAGATTAAACCCTGTAGAGGCCCGTAGGCAGTCAAAATCTCAGGGCTCGCAAATTATCTCCTAATACGTTTTTTTTTTTACCAACCAACCATTTTAATAAACTAATTTTATTACACACTATTTTTTTTTTTGATACATTATTGTGGGGGCCCTAAAAGGTATTGTATTTGAGAATCTGGTATATTTGAGAATATATTTGAGAAGGTATATTTGAGAATATATTTGAGAAGTTACCCAGTGAGCTTCATGGCTGAGCAGGGATTTGAACCCTGGTCTCTCAGTCCTAATCCAATGCCACTGGCTCTCTGGTACCAGGGACTAGGGCTGGGACTGTCTGCAGGCTCTACCACAGGGTAGACTAGGGCTCGGACAGGCTCTACCATAGGGTAGCCCTAGGTCTAACTCTAATAGGAATTAGAATTAAAAAGCAGTGCATTCAGGATGCACAGTTTGGGGTGAGGTATTTTGGCTCCCCACCTCTTAGGCCCCTCCCCATGTCTTGGCCTGTCTCTCTGTCAGGCATCCAGCCCAGACAGGGTCAAGAGACCTCACAGGCTTTTTATCAGCTATTTAAACATGGCACACATTTAGCCTCGCATTGGGCTGTCTGGCTGGACCTTTGCACAGCAGGTGAATAGAGGACGATGGACTCAGCCATTGGGGGCACTGATAAAGCCAATTCAAAAATCAAGGTCCCTCTCTGTCCCCAAGGTCTCTGGTGCAGGGACTGTCTTACGACTTGGCAAGCTTGGAGGACTGCCCCATTATTAGACTTGGGAGATTTTACTCCCGCCAAGTTCCCTTCCAACCACCAAAGAGGAAGATCTCTTCTGCACATTGGAACAGGGTTTGCTCACCTGTGGCCCTCCAGATGTTTTTTGACTCAAGCTCCCATCAGCCCCAGCCAGCATGGGCAATAAATTGAGGGTTATGGGAGCTGGACTCCAGCATTTATCTGGAGGGCCACAGAGCACCCCCCCAAAAAAAGCCTTTGATGCCAGGGATGGGGAGCGATTTTCAGTCCAAGGGCCACATTCCCTTAAGCCAAACTTCCGAGGGCCACATGTGAATAGTGGGTGGGATCAGAAGCAAAAGTGAGCAGAGCAATGAATTTGACTTTTGCCTTTGTCCAGTACGTTGATTTCTAAACACACTCACACATCCCTCTCTATCCTCTGTCCAGACAAGGAACAGCCATCATCAGATGGACACATTCCAGCGATGCAAAAATACTTGAGTACAAAGCAGAGTCTGTGAGGGGTGTGGCTTGTAGAAAGTCCTGAGGGCCAAATGGAGAGGCCTGGAGGGCCACAATCAGACCCCAAGCTTGAAGCTCCAAACCCTTGTTAATAGGGGATTAGACCAATTGACAGAGGATGTCTTTCAATGCCCACACCATATGTGGATTAGGCACAAGACATTGCACTCCCTTCCTCCTGCACTTCTACTTCTGTTGCTGCCTCTCCCTCTCCCTGATCTGCAGAGTTTTTGCTGCTGCCACCAGCACTCTCAAAAAGTGCTCACAAAATTACAGGGGCCATGTCACCTCCCGCTCCATTGCCATGCTCTGAGGAAAGGGTCTTACATGGGTGGTGGTGAGGAGCAAAGATTTAGTCTGCTGAAGCAAACAGAAATGACTAAAGACCCTAGCAGCTCCCTAAAAGAGGAACAAATGGCATTTAGCAAATTAACTTTTAACATGTCTACCCTGAAATAAATCCCCTGGAATTTAACAACGTTTTTGCCCAGCTAAGTGGGTATAGAATTAAACTATTAATAGTCTTTTAACTAGTTGTTGTTTTTTAACAGCATTTTCTATTTAAAGTGGCCCAAGATTATTTTGTTAATTTTAGACATGGGATTTATTTGTGGAGCTAATTAGTCCCCTTGTTTTTGCACAATTTCTGGACTTTTCTGGATCAATCAGGCTGCAGAACAGCTGGTTTCGTTTCACTCTGGCTTCCTGCTGTGGGTTGCAGAATGGAGGCAGGGTGCAATCCCTTATCACATGTGAACAACAGGAAGGAACGATCCTCTGTGGTATATACAATGACGCACCCTCCACGCCACATCTGCTTTGAGAAGTACCAGCTGGAGTCAAGGCAAGGAATCCAAAAGGGGCCAGAGGCGCCGGGAGCTCTCCTGAGCAAGCTCTGGGCACTCTGGGGGTCTCTGCCAACCCAAGGGCCTCAATCCTTTATGGGCAACCTTCCAAGAGACACATGCCAGTGATGGGCAGGGGAAAAAAGTTGCTTCTCTATGTACAATAGGTGATAGTCCAGTCACACAAAAAGGAGGTGTTTCTACAGGCCCATCGCAAGCTATGTGTTTATTTTTAAGCCATGCAAGGGCTAAAAATGCAGATAACATCATGTCTAAGTGGGCCTTCATCTGCTTGCAGTAGCAGGCAACAGAAGGCAAGCCCCAGTTGGACACTTTAAAGAGCCCTCTGGTCCCAACAAAGCTTTCCCAGCTTGGATGAACAGAGGTCACATCCTTACTATACATTTAAAGCACTCTTAGTCATGGAGAATCCTGGGAACTGTAGATTATTAAGGGTGTGTGCACACTCAAAGAATGACCTCCAAACCCACTTAAACATCTTCGAGAAGCTTACGAAAAGCTTGGCCTATCGCTCAACCTTCAAAAAACCAAAGTGCAGCACCAACAACCACAAAACAACCCCTCTGCAGTGCCACAAATCCAACTCAATTATGTAACGTTAGAAAGTGCCAATCACTTCTCCTACCTGGGCAGTTTTCTTTCCACAAGGGCTGACACTGATGCCGAAATCCAGCATCGCCTGAGCTCTGCGAGTGCAGCATTCTCCCGATTGAAGTGCAGAGTGTTTGAGGACCAGGACATTCTCAGGGAAACCAAAATGCTCATTTACAAAGCTATTGTACTACCAACCTTACTGTATGCTTGTGAAACGTGGACCACTTATAAATGCCATCTCCAAGTCCTTGAAAGGTTCCATCAACAATGTCTCTGAAAAAAATTACACATCACTTGGGAAGACAGGCAAACTAAGGCCAGTGTACTGAAAGAAGCAAAGTTCACCAGTGTCGGATTCTTCAACATCAACTTCATTGGACTGGTCATGTTGTTTAGGTGCCTGATTATCGTCTTCCAAAGCAACTACTCTATTCCGAACTTAAAAATGGAAAGTGTAGTGCTGGTGGTCAACAAAAGAGGTTTAAAGACTCTCTCAAGGCAAATGTTTAAAAATGTTGTATAAACACTGACAACTGGGAAACACTGGCCTGCGAGTGCCCCAGTTGGAGAACAGCCTTTACCAAAGGTGTCTTGGGCTTTGAAGACACTCAAACTCAGGACACAAGGGAGAAACGTGCTAAGAGGAAGGCATGCTTGGCAAACCATCACCGTGATCAACTCCTGCCCGGAAACCTATGTCCCCACTGTGGAAGGATGTGTGGGTCCAGAATTGGCCTCCACAGTCACTTACGGACTCACTGTTAAGACCATGTTCATGGAAGACAATCTTACTCGGCTACGAGTGATCGCCAAAGAAGAAGAATGTGGGCCAGGCCTACCAGGGATGAGCTGCTGTGCTAATTAGGCCTGACACTCTGCCTAGTCGGTGCAGATCATATTTTTAGCAATAAAGATTTAACTCCAGCTTACATGGTGTGATTTACTGCTGGCTCGCTCGTGACAGTGGAAATCATTCAGTTAAAAAAGCCTACCATTTTCAAGCTTTTGGGCCCTTCCAGGCGACCTGTTAGTACACATCCTGAATTGCTTACTTGGATATTAGATTATTCTGATTTGATCATTGGGAGGTTATGCAATAAGGAGCATTTATCCTGACTTACTTGCATGCTATGTTTACACGTCTTCTCATTAATCATTAGTTCATCCCATACTTTTCATTAAATTTCCCCGTGACGTTCCTAACCACAAAAGGTCCAGATGTTATTTTTAAGTGGATTTGTTGGGACCCAGGGAAAACAGAGAACCTTAATTCACTTTAATTGCACAACCCTAGTGTTCAAAAAGAGGAAGGGGAATGGAGAAGGGGACGACAGAGGACGAGATGGTTGGACAGTGTTCTCGAAGCTACGAACATGAGTCTGACCAAACTGTGGGAGGCAGTGCAAGACAGGAGTGCCTGGCGTGCTGTGGTCCATGGGGTCACGAAGAGTCGGACACGACTAAACGACTAAACAAGTGTTCAAGTATGGGCTTGAATCCTTCCCTTAAAATATTGACAGTCTAGGAGCAGCTTTTATGACTTGAAAGAAAGAAAAATAAATCTGATAATGGTTCTTCAACATCAATATCAATATCTGTATAAATACCCTAACAGTCCAAAGCTCTTTGGGGCTTTTGGCTGTGATCAACAGACATTGTCAATCATTTTGCAAATGTCATGTGTAATCTGCCTGATAAATATCTGCTTTGGTTTCTTGGGTTTGGAATATACACAGGAAACCTCCAGGCTAAACAGGCTAAACAGCCAGCAGGTTTTTCTTGCTCAGCAACCACATGCATATTATACAAACAATTCTTTCTGAGAAGAGGGATTCTTATTAGGCAATAGTCCTGATCTTCACCCAAACCAAGCTAAGCCAAAAACATAGCATTAGCATGTATTTTTAAAAAAGCAAGTCTGGATATCGAGAGAGAGGGCTACAGTTTGCAAGCTTGGTTTGCATGAATAAAAAGTGCCAAATTCAGAGCCTGGCATCTCCATTCCAAGGCTGCCTCTCAAGTACCAGAGCTGGGGAAATCTTCTGCAAAAGCTCCTGCAGAGCCAATCTGGGTATAGTATCACAGAATTGGATAAGGTTTTGTAGGTGATCTAGCATGGAATATTTGGTGGCTCTTAGACAAAATTCTGGCAGCTATAGACTGAAGTGGAGATACATTGTGCTAAAACTCTATTTGAAGCCCACCTCCTAGTTTCAAAATGAGCTGCAGAGATTATCATCTAATTTTCCTCCACACACTCCATCATCCAAAACATATGGACTAGAAACATATTTGTTAAAAACATTATCCAAATGTAAACAGCTATTTACAGCATGCTGAAAAACAAAAAAATCCCTTAATTTCATTAGAGGCCATGCTTCTATTTACTCTTGAAGGAGCTGCAAAATCAACATCACTTGCTTGACAGGGGGGGTTGGACTGGATGGCCTTTGTGGTCTCTTCCAACTCTATGATTCTATGACTTCCTGAGCCTTACAATGTAATGGTGTTTTTTCCAAGACAGAAGTATTTCAAGCTTGATATGTCTTGTAATATTTTTGTAGCATGGGCCTATTTTTAAGAATCGTCCCATAACTATTTTTTAAAAGAAGGTAAAAAAGCACTTGAGATATATGCAACGGATAAAAGAAGACATTGCATAATTGTGCCTGTGGAGTGTGACTGGTAAAAATTGGGGTGCATTAAGAATGGGTGGTGCACTGGGACGCGGGTGGCGCTGTGGTATAAACCACATAGCCTAGGGCTTGCTGATCGGAAGGTCGGTGGTTCGAATCCCTGTGACAGGGTGAGCTCCCGTTGTTCAGTCCTAGCTCCTGCCAACCTAGCAGTTTGAAAGCACGTCAAAGTGCAAGTAGATAAATAGGTACTGCTCCGGCGGGAAGGTAAACAGCGTTTCCATGTGCTGCTCTGGTTTGCCAGAAGCGGCTTAGTCATGTTGGCCACATGACCTGGAAGCTGTCTGCGGATAAACGCTGGCTCCCTCGGCCAGTAAAGCGAGAGTCGTCCGTGACTGGACCTAACGGTCAGGGGTCCCTTTACCTTTAAGAAAGGTTATGAACTGTTAAGAAATAGTATTGCTGAAATCCCCACTTCTCAAATAAATTACTCTTGCTCACAAGTTGCTGAGCAAGAAAAACCTGCTGGCTGTTGTCATCCAGAGGCTCACGTGTAACATGTCTCCCACACATGTAGAAGCAACTCTTAGCTTTATTAAAACTGAAAAATAGCTCCCAAAGGCTGCCAATGGGAATGGAGGACCAAGGGTGCAAGCATCTGCTTAATCCTTTCCCTCCAGCTGTTTTTCTGCTCAAAATCAATCCCTCCAGCTGCTTTTCCACCCAAAGGGAAAAGAGAAGTATGCTGCTGTTCCCCACCAGTCTCCTGTGACTGCTTTTTCTTACAAACAAAACAAGAGACTGTTGCGGACATCTCTGATGGAGCCCCAGGAGACTTTGGCCAAAACCAGACAATGGCTGGCTGGATTTTCATTGGAGCTGGCTGCACATCTGAGGGGGTTCTTGGCAAAGGGTTATTATATAATAGGTTTCCAAATCGAAAGCCTTAATGTGGGTTACCTGTAGGAGGTTCAGTAGCGCGGTCATACCTCATTTATGTATCCCTCTGATGCCTTCAGTTTTATATTTTTTTAGATTTGTATTGAGAAATGTTTTTCTTTCTGGCTATCGGTCGAATAAAGTACATTGAAATAATAGGTTTCCCTCCCTGCCCCCCGATTTGTGGGATAGAATACCATATAACAAAGCAGTGGGTTTTATTTTTTATTTTTTAAAAGTGACAGAGCCCCTGTGGGTGCCTGCCTCCCAGTAGCTGCCATTTAATTTTTTCCACAATGCCCCCAAATACTGTGTTGGTCTAAGTCTAAGACATTGTGGGGAAAACAGAATGGTAGCTACAATAAAAACTTTAGAACATAAGGTGAGCTTGGTGGGATCAGACCAAAGGCCCAGCATCCCGCTTTTACAATGGCCAAGCAGATCCCTATGTGAAGCAAAGGAACAGAGCCAACAGCAACTCTCTCCAATTTCAACTCCTAGCAACTATTCAGCAGCATATTGTCTCTGACACTGGAGGCAGAACATAGTTATTATGTCTAGCAGCCATTGACAGCATTATCCTCCATAAAGAGGATGGGTATCATATCACAGGTGGAACAGACTCCCTCAGATGGAATCATTGGAGGCTTTAAAGCAGAAATTGGATGGCCAACAGTCATGGATGCTTTCGCCGAGATTCCTGCGATGCAGGGGGTTGTACTAGCTGATCTTCAGCGGCCCTTCCAAGTCTACAATTTTATGATTCCTCCCTTGCAATGCTCTGGACTGCCTGAGGCATTCTAGCAAAACAAAATGGCAGCCACCAGCTGAATTATGACTGCTATACCTGGGGAGGGGGGGGAGGCCATGCAGACAGCAGTATGAGGGGGCTCTGCCAAGGTGCAAGGGCCAGATGTTGGATCTGCTTCTCATCTACTGTATGCAGGAATATTTTCCTCCTCAGAAAGCTGCCTGTACACTGCAAGCATCGTGGGAGACTCTGCAGAGCCTTTTCCTCACCAGTGGCCAGATTGTGACACCCCCACCCCCCAAAAAAGACACAGCTGACCACAAATTGGGAGTGTCAAATGGCAGGTCAAAATTGCCTTCCTTAGGTCTGCCTTTCACAGAACTGCTTGTTGATTTCATTTCCTTCTGGATTCCCCTAGTTTGGTTGCTGGTAAACTTTGTTACCGCTGCTGGATAATTATTTGTCATTTTGCTTTAAACTGCATTTTTGTTTTAAATGGTGTTGTTGCTAAGTTGTTTTCATTGAAATCCACTCTCCGGGGAAGAAATGAAAGTTATGAGTTTGCGGGTACCAGAGTTTATGGGTGCCAGACTCTCATAGTTCATGGATTTAGTAAGTGTTAGAATTTAATCAACGCTTGAAGAATCACTGGAAGTCAGATTCTTAACAGCTGGACAACTGTGTCAGGAGATTGCCTGAGAAATAGGTCATTAATAGAGAACAAAGACAAGGAGATGGGCTATCAGCAAAGCAAAGACCCTGTGCCAGCCCCACCCTGAGACAGTGAGCAGAGACAAAAGGAGAGCAGTTGTTTAAGGTTGCAGTGGTGATGATTTGCCCTAGCAGAAGAGATTCCAGTTTGTTGCAGCAAGTTAGAGAGGGGCTGGAGCACAATGTGGACTCGAATCGGAAGGTTGCAGCAATGGGAGAGAAAGGACTCTCTTGGAGTATGGTGCTCTGAACCCCTCCTTCGTAGGCTCAGGTCATATATATGTACAGTGGTACCTCTGGTTACAAACGGAATCCGTTCCAGAGGTCCATTCATAACCGGAAACCGCTCGTAACCCAAGGCGCCATTAGCAAAAGTGTGCCTCCCGATTTCCGCTAACATCCCGGGGCAAAGTTCGCAACTGGGAGCGGCTACTTCCGGGATACCCGAGCTCGTAACCCGCAGCGTGTGCAACCAGAGGTAAAGGTAAAGGGTAAAGGGACCCCTGACCAGGTCCAGTCGTGACCGACTCTGGGGTTGTGGCGCTCATCTCGCGTTATTGGCCGAGGGAGCCGGCATACAGCTTCCGGGTCATGTGGCCAGCATGACAAAGCCACTTCTGGCGAACCAGAGCAGCACACGGAAATGCCGTTTACCTTCCCGCTGGAGTGGTACTTATTTATCTACTTGTACTTTGACATGCTTTCAAACTGCTAGGTTGGCAGGAGCTGAACCCCAGCAACGGGAGCTCTCCCCGTCACGGGGATTCGAAGCACCGACCTTCTGTTCGGCAAGCCCTAGGCTCTGTGGTTTAACCCACAGTGCCACCCGCGTCCCCACAACCAGAGGTATAAATAAACTATATTTCATTTATCATAAAGACATCATGTTCTCCACTGTGCCTCATTTCCCAAGGAAAAATGAACCCTGGAATCTCACACTGCTTGGAGACTGGGGTGCCATGCAACACTACTTTCAGAAATAAATATACTACTCTGGAAACAAGCTTAATTGTTGCAAAACGTGACATTATTATAACCATTCCTTCTTTATCCAATGCCCAGGCAGTTTGTGTTGGTCCTCATGTAGCCTAACCATCCATGGACAAGAAAGAGGTAGCAGAAAACTTGAGGGGACCCCAAGGTTTGCAGAAGTACAAAAATACTACAGGGTGGAAAATCATAGATAGGAAAGGGAACATCGCCCCCCCCCCCCCAAGAGCATATCGGGAATGAGAATGCCCAGTGGTCACAATGCCTGTTGAGAGGATGGAAACCCAGGAGGAAACATCAATATGTGTTTGTGACTATTTTGTACCCCTACAAAAGTTGTCTCTACAAACAACGTCCTTTACACTAGTTATGCTGCTGTCAAAAGGGTTGGTGTGGGGATGAACGAGACAGAAGACTATAAAACATTTAGCTTGTGAAAATTGCTTTATAGAAACAAATGGCAGAAACAGGCCCATTAAAATGTATAAAATATAAGACGGACAGGGGAAAAACCACACACAACCTTCCCAGCCTTAGTCCCTGCAAAACTCTGCATAACTCCCTGAAATTTCCTTTATATGATACTCTGTATTGCATCATATTCATTAGGTGAACACCAAACACATTCAGAAATAGTGTATATCTGGTATATCTCTCTTGAAAGGATACCGCTTTAGAATTCCGATGTGGGTTCATGTTGCAAGGCTCCCCCAGAGAGAGAGAAATCACTGCCGTGTGGGAAAAGAGCATGTTCTGGGCCAATTTGCTCCCTAACATGATAGGTTTTGTTCTTTAAAAAATGTTCATAATTAAGTATGGCCATTTGAAGATATTAAGATCATCTTTCCAAAATGTTGTACAAGACCAAAAGTGGCTCTGTTGAGATATAAACAACAACCCCCCAACACACACAGGGATGGGAAACCTTTCCTAGGGGGTCACATGCAGCCTTCAAAATAATGCCATGCAGCCCATAGGGTTTTTGCTCCTAACACCTCTTCCTCTTCTGTGCTAACTCTACAGTCTAGAATGATGCCACATTTCTGTGTCCAGAGAGGTTTCTCTCCCCCCCCCTCACTTTTAAGCATCAGAAATAACTTGAAGAAGCAATTCCATCAGGTATTCTGAAATGGCACTCTTCCAAGAGGTCTAGTTTAAAAGCAAGGGCTTTTTAGTCTGACTGAAAGCAAGACTCAAGTCAGCTAAAAGCCACACCTTTGATTTAAGAGGTCTGAAGAGCACCCCATTTCCAACCAGGCCCACCCCCACCCCTTTAAGGAAGCTCATAAGCGCCAAACCACACAACTCTTCCGACAGGGCCAAATCAGATGGCTGCATTTTGAAAAGCAATGAAGATTCCAACCAGGTGGGTGGCCACATCCTGTCTCTTGCCACATGCCACTGGTAGTGGGTTGTTGTTGTTTAGTCGTGTCCGACTCTTTGTGACCCCATGGACCAGAGCACGCCAGGCCATAGCTGCCAAGTTTTCCCTTTTCTCGCGAGGAAGCCTATTCAGCATAAGGGGAAATCCCTTTTAAAAAGGGATAACTTGGCAGCTATGCGCCAGGCACTCCTGTCTTCCACTGCCTCCCACAGTTTGGTCAAACTCATGTTCGTAGCTTCGAGAACACTGTCCAACCATCTCGTCCTCTGTCGTCCCCTTCTCCTAGCGCCCTCAATCTTTCCCCAAATCAGGGTCTTTTCCAGGGAGTCTTCTCTTCTCATGAGGTGGCCAAAGTATTGGAGCCTCAGCTTCATGATCTGTCCTTCCAGTGAGCACTCAGAATGGATAGGTTTGATCTTCTTGCAGTCCATGGGACTCTCAAGAGTCTCCTCTTGAGTATTGAGTAGTGGGTAGTATTTCTACAAAATTACTTGGGGCACTGAAGTACAACATTATCAGCCTCTTTAGGCTGCAATTCTATGCATGTTTACTTGGGAGTCAGGAGCCCTACTGGACACAGTAGTGCCTGCCTCTGAGCAAATGAAGGAGGATGTTGACAGGCTGGAAGGTGTGCACAGAAGGGCAACCAAGAGGATCAAGGGTCTGGAAACCAAGCCTTATGAGGAACGGTTGAGGGAGTTGGGTATGTTTAGCCTGGAAAAGAGGAGACTGAGAGGAGATATGATAGCCATCTTCGAATATCTAAAGGGCTGTCACATGGAGGAAGCTTGTTTTGTCCTGTTCTGGAGGGTAGAACTCGAAGCAACGACTTCAAGTTAAAGGAGATTCTGACTAAATAACAGAAAAAATGTTCTGTCAGCAAGAGCTGTTCAACAGTGGAATGGACTCCCTTGGAAGGTGGTGGACTCTCCCTCCTTGGAGGTTTTTAAACAGAGGTTGGATGGCCATCTGTCATGGATACTTTAGCTGAGATTCCTGCATTGCAGGGGGTTGGACTAGATGACCCTTGGGATCCCTTCCAAGTCCAACTCTACAATTCTATGGTTCTATGAAATGTGCATAGGCTCTTCCTGCTGTTAAATGCCTTTAAACCAGTGGTGGCTGACCTAATGTCCTGACTGTTGTTGAACTAAAGCTGCCATTATCACTGACTATTGCTGCCTGGGGCTGATGGAATTCCAGTAACACCTGGAGCGTTACAGGTGAGCCACCGCTGCTTTAAATCAGGGAGGAGAAGCCTTTTTTCATCAACTGCATAATTAACATGGGGATTTATCAGCACATGGGGATTTCTCAATGGCCACAAGCACAGATTGTCTTTTAAAACAAGACACACACAGGCTTGCAAATCATAGAATCAGAGAGTTGGAAGAGACCACGAGGATCATTTAGTCCAACCCCCTGCAATGCAGGAATCTTTCTGCCCAACGTGGAGCTCGAACCCACAGATTAAGAGCCTCATGCTTCACCAACTGAGCTGGCACTTCCAGGCAAAATACACCCTGATGCTCAGGGAAGAGCTATCCCCAGAACACCCCACCAAAGAGCTTTAAAGGGATATCTGGCTGAGGATGGAGCAGGTGCTCAGCGGCAGAGCAGAGGGCAGTAGGTCCCAGGTCGAATCCTGGCTGCCTCCAGTGAAAAGGAGCGGCTACCAGTCAGAGTAAATGCTGGGGTAGATGGTCACATGGTCTGGCCTGGTATGGCAACTTCCTATGTTCCTGCTGGGGACAGAATGTTGCTTTAGATTAGGGGTGGGGAACGTCAGACCTGGGGGCTGAATGTGGCCCTATAGGCCTCCCTATCCAGCCCCCTGGACTGTCACCAGGCCATATGCACTCCTAAACTACACCCATCGCCAGCTGAGCTTTGCATCCTCCTTGAGTGTCTTTGGTTGGCTGAAACATGCCATTTGACTCTGAAAATGCCTCTTTGCTTGCCTGGATGGAGGACAGAGGGGTGTGGGTGTTTAGGAATTAGCATCCTGTACAAAGGATGCCCACTTTTGTCTCTGGCCCTGGAAAGTTGCCCAGAAAAGAATTCAACCTCCAAGGAGAAAAAGGGTCCCCAGCCCTGCTTTCATCGGTCCTTTGCCCTAACCAGTGTGTGTGTGTGTGTGTGTGTGTGTGTGTGTGTGTATGTATGTGTATGTGTGTGTTTCGTTTTACTTTTAAAATCCAGCCACAAAAGCCAGCCCTACTCTAGACAAACACATACAAGACACTCATTTTTTCCTGGATGCATCACATTTGCCTAAAGTACCAGGGTGAGTTTTACTCCAAATATTACAATTCCGCTTTACCCCATCCAAAGGGTTATGGGGTTCCACTCCTTAAGGCACGTACACATGGCAGCTTCCCAACTAGCTGGATTATTGTTGCTGCACCCGACAGGAATGATATTTTTCTCTGGGACACCCCTACCTTGTGGAAAGCCAGAAGGCAAGCTGTGAAGGCACCAGAGTCTGACCCAACCTTGCTAGGGTCCCTTCCCCCAGCAGCTGTGGAGATGCACCAGGGGGGGTCTGTGACTGCATAGGTCAGGCATGCTGAAAGAGCATCGAGGGATGACTTCGGCATGGAGCAAAGTTGGCATGTGCCCAGAGGCCGTTGATGCTTGAAGGACCCTCCCACCTAGTCAGGTATGGATTTGGTGCTCACCTTCGTCCGTCTCTCCTGGAACTCTTCCACCATGGAGAAGACCAGAAGGGAAGACATAATAAGTGTATGAGAAACTGTCTCTCTCAAAGGAAGGCAGGGGGGGAAACAGAACCACCACCTGGAAAGTCCTATTGCATCCAGGAAGCAGGCCTCTTCCTCCCACAAGATGGCTGTGCTCATGTCACTTCCTTTCTGGTGCAATATCTGACCCCCCCCTCGCTGCTGCTCGGATGTAGTAAGCAACCCAGACGTGAGCAAGCAACGTGCTCTTAACTATAGGAAGAAACACCAGCTGTGCCAGGCAAAAATGTCCAGTCCCCTGAATTACAGTGACACGGGCACACCCAAAGCGAGAACAAGGAAACTGGCAGATCAACACCCACCCACCCTCTATTCCCCCACTCCGTCCTTCTCACTCCTCTTTCTGGTGCAGTTTGCGCTGTACTCTGGCAGTCATGTGGAGGGCCGTAAAGAAGCAGACGGTCGCCACGAAAAGGCATAGGGAAGAAAAAAGGGGAGCCAGGTTGCCGTGGAGCCGTGAGTAGATGGGCCGCCTCGTTTCGTAATCCAGAAGCACCGCCTCCACCTGGGTGAGGGTGCAAAGCATCAGGAAGACATGGAAGATCTGGTGCCCCTGGCCCACAAAGTGGCACTTCCCGGGAAACCACTTTTCGGGGTAGGGGTAGGCAAAGAAGAAGGCCGCAATCAGGAAAAAGAGGACGTGGCACTTGTGGTATAAAACGGCCACGTCTGTGAGTCCAGAGGAAGGGGAGACGTAGATGCGGTGCAGCACCGGGCTGATGTCCAAAGCGTACGCCAGGGCAGAGGGCATTTCCTGGCAGAGCCTGCCCTGCAGGGAAGAGAGGTGAGGGCTCCTGTATTTGGCATAGCAGGAGCCGGCGCACGAGAGCCACGCAAGCAAAATGGCTCCCGGGATGTAGAAGCCCGCAAGCCTTGCGTGCCACTCTGGCTCAATGGCGTAATAGTAATGAACCAAAGCACTGCTGTACTGGTATGTGGATACGCCCACGTAGTCCAGGAAGAAGAAGGCACAGTGCCAGAACTCGGACTTGGCCTGCAGGAGGTGTGCCAGGGTGCTGAAGGTTGTGTAGATGACCGAAGAGGCGGCAATGACAAAGAGGGGCTGCGTGTGAGGGTCGCCAAGGAAATCCACCGCCTGCGAGAGCCGCCAGAACCTCACCACCAGGACCAAGGCAGCCACCAGGTGCGTCCAGACATTGACGGCCTCGTTGTGCCGCTGGAAAAGCGAGAGGAAGTAGTACTTCCAGGTCTGGTTGAGGGGCCGGTAGCCGGCCTGGATGTAGGGCTTCTGGAAAAGCCGGGGCACGTCCGATGCCTCCACCGTGCAGGAGGCTGAGGGGAGGGCCTCCTCCAGCAGCCGAGGGACTTTCCAGAAGTGCTGGGCACTGATGAAGAGGCGGCTGAGCTTTTCGGACACAATCGTTGCCATGGCAGGAATGGGAAGGCCCTGCAGAGCAAAACAACCCCTTTCAGGAATAAAAGAGGAAGCAGAGTTGGGTTTGTGTTGGTTTGCATTTTGAAACAATGGGCACAATATCTGACAGTGGTTGAAACAGGAGCCACTGGGGGAACAGGGGGAATTGGCAAAGCAGATGGCTGCTTAGAGGAGAAGCTCAGCAGTGTAATCCTAACCCTACTTACCTGGGAGTAAGCCCCACTGCAGTCAATAAGGCTGAGCTCTGAGCAGTCATGGTTAGATTGTAGATTCTTCGCTACAATCCTAGGCACAGTAGGAGGAAGCCCCTTTGAGCAAAGTGAGGCAACTTATAGGTAAACATGCCTAGGAATTCCACTGCCTGGCCCTATACTTAGCTGCAAACAAGACGCTTTGAAGGAAGTGGGTCTGAAATGAAATGTGGCTGGAATTGGCATTGGAAAAAGGAGCATATTCCCTTTAAAGTAACATTTTCACTCCTGCTTCAATTGCATCAAGCACTTTTGCAAGGCAAGAGGGGAGAAGCTGTGAATGAGCTTGCGAGGAGGCACACCATGGGCAGACTGTCAGGCAGAGAAGCGTAACAGCAGCTTATCATTGGCCCACTGTTTGCAGACTAAACTTAGTGGCCTGGTTCACAAATAAAGCTAAGTCATTATTAACGTTAAGCAAAGTTCATAAACCAAGAAGAAGCCATGGATTGCAGGTGTACCTTTTTGTAGTTAATCCACAGGGATTAAGCCATTGGGTTGACTTGAGCACTCAAATCATGATAGAGGAAGAAGAACACTGGAGAGATGGGATTCTGGCCAGCTGGTTGGCAGTAGCCAGCAGCTTACTTTGTAAAACAGCATTCGAGCTAAGTCCATTGCAACAGGCTACCTGAGCAATGGAAAATTAGGATTCCAACACTGTATCCTTAAAGAACCAAGAACAGGTAGGTAGCCGTGTTGGCCTGCCGTAGTCGAAACAAAATTAAAAAAATTCCTTTCAGTAGCACCTTAGAGACCAACTAAGTTTGTCATTGGTATGAGCTTTCATGTGCATGCACACTTCACAGCTTCCGTCCCAGAGTTTACCAAGGTCTTTCACCAAACCAGAAATAAATCCTGTTTCATGCTTCTAACCTTTGTAACTACAACTCTAGACTTTTGCTTTTGGAAAGTTATGGATATTTATTTAATACAATTTATATATCAGTTGGTTATAAAAACAACCTCTGCCATCACTGCCTCTGTTGGGCCCTCTGTTCAAAATCAGTACCTTACCAAGTTGCACTTTGGGCTGCAACATTTAATCTATTAATCAGTAGATCTTTGATTAACCCCCCCCCCCAGTAGTTCTAAAATATGGAAATGGCAAGTGCCATCTTAAAAAATCCCTCTTGCTCTCTCTCTCTCTCTCTCTGTCTGTGTGTGTGTATGAGAGAGAGAGAGAGAGAGAGAGAGAGAGAGAGAGAAGGCAAATGCTACTTCTAAGCTACAACACAGGTAGGTACATCATCTAAGACAACCTACATCAAACTGGTGCCCACTCAAGGTGTTTTGGACTCCAACTCCCATCAGCCCCCACCAGCACATGGTCACATACCTGGAGGGCAGCAGGTTGGCAAAGGCTCCTCTAAGAGTATGCGTTTCTCTCGGGAACGCCTGCAGTTTTAATCACTTGCTTATTCAATAAAACCCATGTGGTTAATCTTTAACTGTATGACAGCCCCAGTGATGGAGCTGGATAAGTCTTCTAGCATTGTAAGTATTTCCTGTTGCTGTATTTCGCAGTCAGAAAATGCCACTCCCCATCAGGGCCAGTGAGGGGCATGGCCTGGAGAGAGTTCTGAGGGCCACAGGAAACACAGGTGGCCACATTTGGACCCTGGGCCTGAGGCCCCCCCCTGCCCAAGATAAACATTTAAAATGTCCAATAGATCCGGGGGGTGGAGGTGGAAATTCTTGTTGTTGTTTTTTGCAAATCCCCAAAATGAATGTAATAATTAATCAACAACAAAAGCATTGTTGGCCTTGATTTCCAACACCGTTAAACTGCAACCCGCTCAACCTCCTCCTTCCAGGAAACGCCTTCTGTTCAAAGGCATTTTGTCATCTGTTGCCAAAGATGGGCTTGGTCAGAATTCCTAGCACCCCCTCCTAGCCAAAGACAAAGATTTGTCTGGCTGAGATCACTTTCTTAACATAACAAACATGGTTGTGTTTTTTTTTTTTTGCAGTGCTCAGAGGGAAAATACCAGGCTCTCTTCTGACTAAATACCAAGGCAGGCAATTTAGCAGTCTTAATTCAGGATGGATATACCGGTAGTGAGAGAGATTAGGTGGGAGCTGAAGGGACCCTTCTCTCTGAAACCCTGGAGCCCCCTTTCCCAACCTGGTGCCCTCCAAAGTTCCAGGTGAAGGGCTGGCTCTCCCTTCAACTACTAACTGATTTCGCCACCTGGCACCCCAAGAGTGCCTGTTCCTCAGCACTTTTGAGCAGCCCTTGTAGAGCGAGGCTGTGTACCTGTTACTGTTAAATATGCTTACAAAAATAAGATGGCCAAGTCACCTCACTACACCAACTCTTCTAAAAAGAGTAAGACATCCTGCTTATTCAGTGATAGGTGGCTTTGTTGAGATAATGAAAGTAACATGAGGGAATATGCACATGTTGATCTTTGAATCAGCTGAAAGTCTGATGATCATTAGCCTTCCAATTCTTCCACAGGCTGCCAACAGCACTAATACGGTAGCAATCTCCTCCCAGTTCCCCCCCCCCAACCCAACAGCCTGGATGTACATAACAGAACCCCATTGTTATATAATGCAAAGGGAAGAAGGCGGGGTTTGAATTGTCTATATAGGAACGGGCCTGTAAGCAGCCGCTTAAGCCGGAATCCATGTGAGAACTTGTTTATTTTCCTGCATTCAGAAATTCCAATACCACCTCTTCTTTCTTTTAAAAATAAAGATGCCTGCGAGACTTCGCGTTCTCTTTAGCACCCCACGCAACATTTGCAAGCCCTGGCTGGTTTTGCCTCTGCCTGTACTCAAACGTTTGGTTCCATATTTTAAAGTTGTGCAACACTCTCTCTTCTTCTTTTTAAAAAAAGCCATAGACACTGGCTGACCGACGCTCTTTTTCCAAGCAAGGTACTGTACACGCACCCCGCCAGCAATGGAAAGATCCACAGGCTAATTGCCCCATTTTAGAGCCCTAATCCTGGAAAAAAACTCACGCCCATTTTAGAAGAAAAACTGGTCTCCCCACCCGCGCTCCCTCCTATTAAGGAAGCTCCCTGATCACCCCACAGTTTAAACTGACTAACTTTTATTACGAACTACCAAGATGTTAAAAAGTTTGAGCCGGTAAAAGCTTGCAGACTAATCCTATGCACGTTTACTCTGGAGCAAGTCCTAGTGAGCTCAGTGGGGTTTATTCCGAAGTGTAGCCAAGCTGCAAAGGAAACCGTGATCCTGTGCACACTTGCTCGAGAGTAAGTGCCGCCTAATATCTTTGGGGCTTAATTCTAAAGCAAGCTTGCATAGGACCGGGGAGCAAAATAAACTGGGACTCCCCCACCCACCCACCTTAACTGACAAGCGCGCGCACTTTCCTCAGTTTCTTTAAACGCCTCCCGGACTCACGTTGCATTATGGAAATAATTGCTCCCCGCAGAAATCTCTCATCCCCGGTTTGCTCTATTACTACACAGTCCCGTCGCACTGGGCATCTTGTCCCTTGAAAGGAGGGGGACCCCCATTTTCTCATTCTGGCACCCCCCCTACTCCTCTTACCGATTGCCAGCAGCTTCTTCCTGAGGATGCTCGTCTGAAAGCGCCGAAGGAAGAGCAAAAAGAGAGAGGCGCCGACCCAGCCTAGCCGGGCAAGGCCGCCCCTCTGCGGCAACAGCCGCCTCTCCCCGAGAGACCCGCCTCGTCTGTTTTGCTTTTTCCCACGCAGCTGCAGGCAGAAACCAAACAGAAGCACCGCGGAAGACTTTGGACCAACGAGGCGCTGCGCCCCCTGGAGGTTGCAGCCGACACCCGAAAGTAGCGCCGGGCGGGAGAAAGTGGGGGGGGGGACCCCAATGCGGAAGCTGCAGGAGGGAAGGAGACGTGCATGCTGCGTTTCCCTCCCTCAGTCGCCGAGGGTAGATGCATGCAGGGAATCCCGGGAAGAGCAGCTTTTCTCGCCTCATTTGCCAAAAATTCCGTCCTCTGTGCAGTTATTAAAGGCAGAAGAGCCCTGTTCTCCGTGTCCTTATCCCAATCGACTGTTGCAAAACATGAGCTGTCATAAAGCATGGAGGAGATAACCTGAGATGGTCCAATGCAGGCTTCCTCAACCTCGGGCCTCCAGATGTTTTTGGCCTACAACTCCCATGATCCCTAGCTAACAGGACCAGTGCTCAGTGATGATGGGAACTGTAGTCTCAAAACATCTGGAGGGCCGAGGTTGAGGAAGCCTGGTCCAATGCCTGCCAACCCATCAGATCCTGCACTAGGATCCTGCACTGTTCCTCTGGTTACTGGGCAGCTTTTTCTGCTTTGTTTGCAAGGACCCCAATGGGAAGCAGCAAAGAATCATAGAATTGTAGAGTAGGAAATGAACCCAAGGGCCATCTAGTCCAACCCCTTGCAATGCAGGAATTCTGCCCACCACCATCCTTGAGTGGGCTCCAACCACCAACCTTCTGCCTTAGCAGAATTTGACCAGTGTAGGGACTCCCAGAAAATGACTGCTTTGCTTCTCATTGGTATTTGCTGTTGCATCACTGTGTCAACTTATCCAGACCCATGGACATAGCAAAGAGGGGGCAGGGGGTAGCTGCCCCCCATCAACAAAAATATAGTGAACTGAAGCTCTGCCCTCCCCCCCCCAAAAAAACATGCCTACACCCATGTCAACCCACTGTTTTTCTCTCTCCCTAGACTAACTGCAAGGTTTGTCAAGGAAAGCTAAACCAGCCCAGGTTCACACAACACACTAAACCAAATCATAGCTTAGCACAACAGCAAACAACTGGGGAACAAAGCAGCCACAATCACATTTCATGGATCCTATGCTTTCATGCCAAGACAGATGTGGAAAAGCTCTGGGGCACAGGCCAAATTAGCCCCAGCACAAACCCCAAGTAGGTTCCCTAAACCAGTGTTTCCCAACCAGTGCCTCCAGATGTTTTGGGACTACAACTCCCATCATCCCTAGCTACCGGTAGCAAGACCAGTGGTCAGGAATGATGGGAGTTGTAGTCCCAAAACATCTGGAGGCACACTGGTTGGGAAACACTGCCCTAAACTACCCTCACTTGACTCAAACCAGTCATCATGTAACACAAGAATGCAGTAAATGCATGGCTGAAGCAGCTGTGACCTACTTGTGCAAGAAACCTTTCACAGCCAATCCCTGCAGAAAACACTTTTGCCCAGTTCAGGTCTAGCAAAATCCCATGCTGTGTTTCTCCAGTGCCCAACACCCAGCAGGCTGTTTGGGAAATGCTGCAGAAGGGACTTCTGATAGGAGACACCACCCAACGGCTAATTTAGTCATCCCCCTACCCTATGGAGAAGCCATGGTTTGGCTTAGTTATGGGCAAAAGCATACTATTAAGTTGTACAAATTTCACTTTTTGAGTTTTATGCTATCAAACATTGCTTACCTGCATTAATGTGCTACAACCATTTGAATATAAATGTGTACTGCATACTGGTAATCTAATTTGCCCAGTTTGTAATTCATTGATATTTTACTAGACTAGATAGCAAGCTAAATCTGAAGTACTGAATAATGCAGAATCTGTGTTAAAAGTCCAAATGGCTGCTAGCAAAGGCACACAAAACTGTATTTAGTGTTGGACCATATGCAGCTATTAATCATTGAGAAGTTTTGAAAACTTCTCAATAGTCTTCCACCACCCACAGTACACACAACCTTTATTATTTATTTATATACTGTCTTTCATCAAAGATCTCAGGGTGGTCCACAAAATATTCTTAATTCATTGGGGTGGAGAATTAAGCCACTGCTGATTTGCCCCATTAAGTTTTAAAGCCCTGCTTGCGCTTTTTTTCAGAGCAGCCTCTCCTGCATGCCTGGCTCATCCCTTCAGAACGTCAGCTGCATTGTGCGGTTATATTTACTATATAATACATTAATTAATTTACCCATTTCTAGTCTCTGCACTCAGGACTTGACAGCAAAAAGTACCAGAAAGCCATGTCAACTGGTATGTTTCTTCACCATTACCTTGTGAACTTTGGTATCAAACTTTTTACCTGCAAGAGGTCTGTTAAGCAAGACATTTCCATCTGGTGCATAGCTAGAGGACAAGTGATGCAAAATACTAAATTATTCCAGACTATGGGACAGAGTGTGTGCCTCCAGACTAGTCACTATTTTGCAGGAGTGATTCAAGCACATACCAGAACTTTAGCTTTGGACAATTGTGGTCTGTCACCCTAGTACATTTTCATTTTAAAAAACCTTGTTTTTTTAAGTGATGGGGAAATGCCCTGAGAAGTGTGGGGTGGAGAATCAATGAACAGTAAGACATGCAGACAACCGCACAAGCAAACCGGGATACTCAATAAAGACCAGATGTCTAACCACCACATAAGCTTTGTGCAAGCAAATCAAATTGAAAGTTCTAAGGAGCCCTTAGCAATAGAACAGGGACAAGACTATCCTGGATGCACTTACCTCAAAGCCCACTGAGGTAAGCAGGAATGCACTGAGGCCCTATTTCTCCAAGAAAACTTGGGAGATGTGTTTTAAGAATACTTCCAAGTTAGCAATTACACACGAAATCAGCATGCATTTTTCTCCGTCCCACACAAACGTTTTAAAGCATCACAACCAATTTCGGTGGCAAGGTATTTACTATCTATAGGCAGCAAGGAAAAGAAACCAATTTAGTTATGTCTATTTATTGATGGCTAACTAAATCTAATAGGTTACAGAGTAATGTTTATATGTTGATGTAATGAGCAAGTTGACCAAGCACACATCTGTACAGAGACATGCACAGGAAGCAATTTCATATTTATGCCATTAAAATACAACTTGAATAACCTGGTACCAGTCACACAACTAATAAAACATTCCAGAAGCTTTGGGGGGTTGGAGAGAAAAGGTCTGTTAAGTGGCTCTCATCAGAGTAGGTTGGTTATGAACACAGTACTAGCTAGGTTGGGTGTTCTCCGTACTGCAAGTGAAGAAAAACCATCTATCCTTTAAAATATTTATAATTTATTTTCTGAATTAAGTATTGTGCCTGCAGTAGTTGTTTGTGCACTGAAATGTTAAGTATTTATTACAAGCCCATACTTCAGAATGGAATATTGCATTCCATACTGGGACTATGCAGTTGCATTTTTTTGCCACATGGGGGAGTTGCTCCAACTGGCAAATACATTTTACAACACTAAGATACAAAACAAGCACAATTTGGCAGACACTCTTTCAGATCATTGTTTTGCTATCATTCCCCACACCCAAACTCCCAAAACCAATTTAAGGCTCTACAATGCAATCATTTTGCAAGATCCACAAGTTCCTTTTTAAAAGTATCAAGTCAGTATGTTTCAACAATAAAGTCTCTAATATCAAGGACCACCTAAGCTTTCTCTTATCCCAAGCACTATACTTGAACCTAGAGCAGTTGCAAAAATGGTGACTTTGGAGCTTGAGGCTGTATGGACACCCCTAAATTTTAAATGAAACTTAAAAACTAACAGGGAAATGCTTTAGAAGTCAGATCACAGTCACATGTTAACAAGAAGTTATTTGTTACAAAGTGCAAGCCTATCTAGGGAGGTGGTTCTTAATTGTTTAACAAACCACCAGCTGACAACTGCTGAGGTGCAAGACAAAGCTCTTATTGTGAAACTGGAACAATAGGCAACAACTCTAAGGAAGCTGGCTACTGTGAAACATCACTAGCCATTATATATATTGCTTGCAAGCATTTTTTGTTCTTTATTGCATCAAAATGTTCTAGCCATAGCTATGCCCAAGTTGCATATTTAGTCATGCTAGTCTCAGAAACAGTCACCTGTGATAACAGCACTGTGCAGCTTTTATTAAGTCACTTGGTTACAGTAATATGTTTAAAACCAACAAATTCAGCATGAGCATTACACTACATATTTCTTTCACAAATATGTCAGAGCTGAATACAGCACTAGCCATCAATCCAGGAACAAATGCACTGGAATAGAAGAAATGCAACAAGATAGCTACACTGGAAAGACAACATTTTAGAAAAAGAGTGAACATGAAAAGGGCTCCCCTCTAGCTCCCCAAAGCATGTGTACAGTTGGATCTAACTATACAGCTCTACATCAGTTTTCTAGAAACTTAACAAAAACACTGGCCAATAGTCTTTGGATATTTAGACAAAGGGGAGAAAGTCAGTTTCCAGGATGAAGTCAGTCGCTTTCGTTGTCACCAGATTCTTTCCCCCCTTCTTTGTTCTTCCGTACTTCTTCAATATGCTTGTCCTGGTAAAGCAAAGTTAAGATAGTGAGATAGAACTTGGTTCTTCGGGGTTTTTACTGCAACCAAAACTGTTTTGTTTCTATAAACACAATGCAAAGTTTGGACTAAAATAAAGCTTACAATTTTCAGTTTCTGCGGAGCATTATCCTGGGGTTTTACATAGTGATGCACTCAAGCAGATTGGTAACCTATAGTTTATTGACTTGAGAAGCATAGTTTTCATCCCAACTGGTTATCATTTAAGCTTAATGCAGCCAAAAAAATCGACCCATCCAGTTTTTAAGTACCTCCAGCTCTGTGTTCTCATTTATCAAAAGCATTCTTTAAACTCTACCACTAAATACCTATTCAGCACAGTATTTAACACAGGGACAAAACAAAGGACTAACTGCAGCTATTTTGTTTTAGTCAAATGTTAGGGAACTAGTTATCAGTAGAAACCTGTAAGTGCAGCTATTTGTTGACTTGGACTTACCTTATTGCTACTTAGGAAGTCCAGTGATTCCCTCCAAAATTCAATAATTATATACAAATTCTGAGCAATTAGGTGTGAATTATTCTTTTTTTAAAAAACCAAGGTCTACTGGTCCTAGTTTGTTAATATCACTGATGGTCCAAGTTAATATTCCATTATTTTATAGAGAATCTTAAATACCAGACTTACTTTCTCTCTCAAGCGCTCCAGTTTAGCAGCAATTTGTGCTTCTCTGTTCTCTTTGATAGCTTCCATTTTGTGGGTCAACTTTTCCTCTGCCATTTTGCTGAAGTTGTTATTTTCTTCAATTGCCTTCTGCAGCACCTCTTTCTCGTGCTCTCGTTTTTCAGCTAGCTGCTTCAACACTTCCGCTTCATGGGTCTAGAATATAGATACATTCCATGTTTAGTTGAGAGTGGTCTGTATGTAATTACAGTTGTTGTATCACCTGTCATTGATAGTGGCCTCAGTCTACTAGCAGGTAAAGGGATGCCTGACCATTAGGTCCAGTTGCGGACGAGACGGGTTGCGGCGCTCATCTCACTTTACTAGCCGAGGGAGCCGGCGTACAGCTTCCAGGTCATGTGGCCAGCATGACTAAGCCGCTTCTGGCAAACTAGAGCAGCGCACGGAAACACCGTTTACCTTCCCGCCAGAGCGGTACCTATTTATCTACTTGCACTTTGACATGCTTTCGAACTTGTCAGGATACTGACAAACTGGAACGTGTCCAGAAGAGGGCACCCAAAATGGTCAAAGGCCTGGAAATGATGCCTTATGAGGAACGGCTTAGGGAGCTGGGTATGTTTAGCCTAGAGAAGAGAAGGTTAAGGGGTGATATGATAGCCATGTTCAAATATATGAAAGGATGTCATATGGAGGAGGGAGAAAGATTGTTTTCTGCTGCTCCAGAGAAGCAGACACAGAGCAATGGATTCAAACTACAAGAAAGAAGATTCCACCTAAACATTAGGAAGAACTTCCTGACAGCAAGAGCTGTTCGGCAGTGGAATTTGCTACCAAGGAGTGTGGTGGAGTCTCCTTCTTTGGAGGTCTTTAAGCAGAGGCTTGACAGGCATATGTCAAGAATGCTTTGATGGTGTTTCCTGCTTGGCAGGGGGTTGGACTGGATGGCCCTTGTGGTCTCTTCCAACTCTATGATAGGTTGGCAGGAGCTGGGACCTAACAACGGGAGCTCACCCTGCTGCAGGGATTTGAACCGGTGACCTTCTGTTTGGCAAGCCCTAGGCTCAGTGGTTTAACCCACAGCACCACCCGCGTCCCAATCAGGGCAGACATGGAATAGACAAGTGTGTCTCCCCTATTTGTCCTGGAATCTCTTTCTCCACTTCCAGTATAGTTAAATTCCAACAGAACTGCAGCAATTCTATTTGAACTATTAATTTTCATCTAATCCTCAATTTATTGTAACTATTAAGGTGCTGTAACATTCAGTTTGAGGCATTTTTCATGGGCTACAGTATTCCCAATGGTAAATTCTATAAACTGGCTACCATTTCAAGTATACACTTGTGCACAATGTAGTGTAGTATTTAGAACTAGAAAAATAATGTTTACCTTGCGCCTTTCTTCCGCTGCTTCTAGCTTCCTTTGAATTTCTTCCAGTGAGAGATCTTTTTTCTTTGGAGGAGAGAGGGGAAACTCTGGAACAGCTTCTTTTGAAGGAGGGCCAAGTATCAATTCAAATGCCTGTCCAGAAGCACGTTTTTCTAGTTCTTTCACCTGAATGTCTAGAAGAGACATTGTAAGTTAACAGTCAGTATCCTTGAACCACATCATGCTAACGCACACACTTCTGCTTAAAAGTGCCCTCAAGCTGAAGGAAGCAAATCAAATTTCAAGTCTGCATCTGCAGTACAAACTTTAAAACCTGCTTGACTAGTTAATTGAGGCTCCCGCTTCCCTCCGCATCCTTAAGTAAATGTTTGAGGTCTCTGGGGGCCTACAATGGAATACAAAGTACCTCCACAAAGGCACAATCCCTATGTTTCCTTGAAAACATTAAGAAATCCAGTTTAAAAGTGCCTTATGTTTTAATACAGGCATTTGCTAGATATTCACTTAAGATCTGTACAGTTATCCTACCATCAATATTTGGGCACCTACAGCAAAATTTAGTTTCACACAGTCAAACTACAACCAAAATACCATCTGAGAACAGTTATAGACATTTTAATAGTTGTCACAGGATATAGGTGTGAACCTTATATCGCATCTGACAAGAACACTATCATTCAAGCCTAGACTTCATCTGTGCTTTTCAGTACGTGTAATAGCTGACATAGCCTGGCGTGCTATGGTCCATGGGGTCACGAAGAGTCGGACACGACTAAACGACTAAACAACAACAATAGCTGTAACACTGGCAGATTAATGCTGATGCGTGTGAAAAAATTACATTGCATTTTAATATACAATATTACATTTAATATACAATATTACATTTTAATATACAATACAATATACCTCGAGTTACAAACGCTTCAGGTTACAGACTCCACTAACCCAGAAATAGTACCCCGGGTTAAGAACTTTGCTTCAGGATGAGAACAGAAATTGTGCTCTGGCAGCACGGCGGCAGCAGGAACCCCCATTAGCTAAAGTAGTACCTCAGGTTAAGAACAGTTTCAGGTTAAGAATGGACCTCCGGTACGAATTAAGGTCTTAAGAGGTACCATTGTACATTTTACTGATGTTTAAGTATTAAGTAACTTAGAATTGCTTTCAATTTATTAAAAATGTATCTTGAGAAATCATTATGTATTAGCTCAGTTGGTAGAGCGTGGTGCTGGTAATGGCAAGGTTGTAGGTTTGACCCCTGTATGGGACAGCTGCATATTCCTTCATTGCAGGGGGTTGGACTAAAATTTTGTTGGGAACCCCTGGACTAGATGATCCTCTGGTCCCATGATTCTAACCCAAGTACAGTGGTACCTCGGTTTAAGTACACAATTGGTTCCAGAAGTCTGTACTTAACCTGAAGCGTACTTAACCTGAAGTGAACTTTCCCACTGAAAGTAATGGAAAGTGGATTAATCCGTTCCAGACGGGTCCGCAGAGTACTTAAACTGAAAGTACTCAAACTGAGGCGTACTTAAACCGAGGTATGACTGTGTTAGTACATAATAGTAGCACTTACCAGAAGAAGCCATGGCTAAACAATTTGCTGCAGGAACTCCAATAGGTGAGCACTAAAGAAGATGAAAACGTTACATAAGTGTTAGGACTACTTGAACTTCTCTATTCAGTGTTTTCCTTCTACCAGTTTCTAGTCCTTATTTAGGTTTGGATGACAACATACAAAATAACACATCTGGAAAAAAGAAACCAATCTGCTTTACATAGTAAATATCTAGAATGCTGTACTCTGACTTAAGTTATGACCTCAGATTGGCCCCACCCCCCAACACTAAGGATCCACCACTGTTAACTCACATTAATCAAAACTATATTAAAAGAAATTAACCAAGATGCCACAACACTATCTTGGTGCTTTACTAGAGTGAAGCAGACCCATCTTACTGCATTACCGATATACACAATGAAGCAGGGACTGGTCCTGTGTCTCAAGCTAAGTGAATATGAATGGTTTTCAAATTACTTATGTCCATTGCAAACATCCTATTATTTATGTCTGGGATAAACAATTCTGTGCCCCAAGCTCTTAAGTAGATAGTGTGCAACCAGAAGTAGTGCAAGTATTTTGTAAGAAGGCACACCAGATTTTCCTTACCAGCTACTCAAATGAAGGCACCTAAGGCTGGATAGATTCCTAGAGTGCAGGCTGCTTCAGCACCAAGTAGTAGTTTGATAAGAGCACCTGAGAATTTATTGCCTCCCCCTCCCTCCAGCTATATCCAAGGGGTACCTAAAAGTAAGACACTATGGTTTGAAATTTATTTCCAGCAACGAATACTAATCCACTGGGCAGATGTGCTCCATCTGTCCCTTCAACATTGATGATTAAAAGCAATCAAAGCCTTACATATGTGCTACTAGATTCATCAAAACCCTCCCTCAGGAGCCTCAGAAGGATGACATTTTTTTTTTTTATCTGCTAGCCTAGGACTGGTATGCGCCATTGTTCTTGCTACCTCAAGACACAAAGGGCAGCTCACTATAATCGAGATCTAGAACCGTTTGCGCTAAACCCAGTATTAACAAAGCAAGGCGGCATACATTAAAAAATAAATCCGAGCCTTGCCCTATCCTAACCTCTGTCACCCGTGACCTCTTGAGATAATAGCTAATTAAATGTAGCACAATGGCACCCCTATGTATGTTTGTATTCCCAGGCAAACAAAGCTCTTTTTGGGGGGAAGGATAAGAAATAAACACGCACAATAGCAAAAAGCTGGGGTTCTTAAGGGGCACCTCTTCTGCGGTCAGGCTGAAAAACCAAAGGCTAGCAACGCCCAAGATCTGAAAGCGGGGGTGGGTGGTTTTGAAAAAAGCCCTCACTGGCTTTCTACTACGGTACATACTATGGGGCGGGACCAGGAGAAAAGACTCACAGCCAATAAGGATCAGAGATAATGCAAGATAATGGAAGGGGGAAAAGATGGGGGAGGGGGAAGAGAAAATGAAGAGCGGCGCCTGCCTCGAAGCCCCGCCCACCCCACGCGCCATTCTAGAACCGCACCGAATTCAAACAGCCCGAGAGCGCGCGCGCGCTTCCAACCTCAGGGGGAAAAAATGAGGGGAGGGAAGAATCTGAGCTATAACGGTAACATCCGGGCACCTGCTGCTCGCGCGTTCCTCCACCCTCCCGTCTTCGGCGCGCCAAAACAATCCCGAGCGAGACGGCGACACGCACACACACAAAACCCGCCTCAGCCGCGAGCGCGCAGGCCTCTTGCCTCTTCTTTTCGTATATTTAGGCTCGGGGCTTCTCGCTTTTCTCCCGCTGCACGCGGGGTCTCTTCTCTTTCCCGCGCTCTCACCTTTTTCCTAAGTCACATTTTTAGCCCCTCACGCCGCCCTGAGGAACGCGCCTGCCGCCCCCTCCCTTTAATCCGCGTGGGCGGGCGCGACAAGGTGATGGCAGTCGAAGCTTCGACAACAACAGCGGCGCCGCCCCTTTCCCTCCAACAATAGACGGGCTACTCCTGTCAAGAAGAAAACCAGTGGACGGGGAAATGGGAGCGGGCGGATGCTAAGAGAGCCGGGGAAGCTGTCGGCGGTGTCCGCAATCGTTAGAATCGCTGTCCCAAGCGAACAACGGAGCGCCGCCCGTCATTTCAGGAACTGGGGTGGGCGCGAGCGAACAATAGCCGCTCCGCGAGGAGAGCACGCGCCCCTTCTGCCTTCCTCATTCGCGGTGCTTTGTTACCCGCTCCTACCCGCTGGTCACCACCGAACCACCCACTCGCTTAAAAAGAAGCAGCAGCCCATTCAGGTGACAAAGCAATGGAGCCGTCTGAGACAAATGCGGATTTTTCAGGGACCCCGCCCGAGAACCCCCCTTCGCTCCTCTTCCCCAACAACGCATTCCGCTGCCGCCCCACTAAACGAAGCCCCATTTGCCCCTCCCAGTGAAGGACCGACCGCTCGTTATCGCCGTTCCCGGCCCCTCTTCGGATTCAAACCAGCTCCTTAGGCAACCCACCTGCCTCCAGTCACTGCGGCGGCTACACACAGACTCAGCTCCTAACCGCCCAGCGCTCCCCACAAAAGCAGCAAACAAAGGCACGTGACCTGCATTGGCCACGCCCCCTATTGGCCGAGAAAGGCGGCACGTGCCGCGCAGCGGGGAGGGGGAGAAAACGAGGGGAGCGTTCTCTTTCTCTAGCCCCTTCTATTGTGATGGCATGATGGGAAATGTAGTGCAGGGGAGTGTCTCTTGGTGCAATAAAAGTTTAGTTTTTTTTTAAAAAAATACGGGTGGATGGAGGCAATATATGGGAAACTGGCAGGCTCTTGGTTTCGTTCTCCAACCGCCGTGCAATCTTTGTGGGCGTCACGGTCCATTCCTTGCCTGGGGCAACAGAAGAGTGTCTCTTTGTTCTCATTCTCCCTCCTGTCTCCGCTGCTTACATGTCAATCATTTGACCTTAGAATAGAAACACGCCCCCCCGCAAAAAACGAGGTCTAATCACACTGCCTTCTACTCAAAAAGGCCTTGCAGCCCCTGCATGTGGCCCTTTAACTCTCAAGCAAGCTTCACTGAGCTCAATGTAGCTTCCTCTCTAATAAGATGTATATGTAAGTTTTAACTTTCAACTCGTGCCTGAACATGCTTACCTGGATTCACTGGGTCTTGCACCACTATAAGACTGCAAGTGTGTAATGTTAGGGTTGTAGTCCCAATCTTTTTAGAATCATGTAGGTTTTTATCTCAGAAAGCAATACATTACCAATAAACAGTGCCAGCCCAAGATATCTTCATGCCTTTATATAAGCTGATTCAGTTAGAAGTGGAATCTTATTGCAACACTGACCATTGGAGTAGCATCCTTTACTACAACAGAGAGCAGCAGGTTGGCTTCAAGATCTGTCCTATTCCTTGCCACCACTCTTGCTGCTCACTATCTGCAGTCTGCGGTAGGACTCACACTCTGCCTAATGGTAGGCTCCACACTGTGTAGGGGAAGGGGTCACATTCATCCTGGTGGAATGGATCTCATTTTCATCTGTGTACATATCTCTTGCACTACTGAGCCATTAGGCCCCTTTGTATATTATATTATTCCCCTTCTGTCTGTACTCACATTATATATCTTTTAAATGGTATTGTTCAGTGCTTTTTCTGGGGGGGCGCAGGGCTATGCATACCCCTAAACATTTTGTGAATGTCAGTTTCGCCTCACTGAGGGGCAATATTTCAATATGAGTAGGAAAATGAGAGTACCCACACACAAAAATTGTAGAAAAAAAGCACTGGTTTTGTTGTATTTGAAAGCAAGTTGTGTGTTGTGGTGCTTGCAGTTTCCATTGTAACGACTCTGAATGCTAAACCCAAGGCTGAAAAAATGCCACAGCCAGATTCCATGGGAATAAGTTCCATTTGTCTTATAGGCTGATCCTGTTACCCTGGTGTGCTATATACCAGCTTTTGTGGGGATTCCCAAAGAATCCTGCTGAGGCTCATAAGTTCAGCTGCACATTGCAGGCTGATCAGTGGATGGATTGGGAACTAGTTTGTTTCCTCTTACGTAAGTTATGGGCAAGGCTATGTCACCATTTGATGGATGTGTGTTTGTTCAGGAGGTAACTTCAGTGATCCTGTGGGATGCAGCTATTCTACAGTGGTCCTATTAGACACACACCAGTCTTTATAAATAAATAAAAAATAAAAAAATTGTCCAGTAGCACCTTAGGGACCAACTAAGTTTGTTCTGGGTATAGCTTATACTGTACCCAGAACAAACTTTGTTGGTCTCTTAGGTGCTACTGGACATTTTTTTTTATTTATAAAGACTGCGTCAGACCAACACGGCTACCTACCTGAATCTAGAATCACACCAGTCTTTAATTGAGCAGTTCCGCCTCCTTTAGCTGAAGTTATCTGGCACCTCATCTGATGATCAAGAGCTCATTTCGGTGGAATCTGGCCATATAACAGAATATAGGATGTCAAAATCTGCTAAAAGGAAAATGAGAAGGAAGGTTTAAAATGTGGGTAAGGAACTTGTGGCCCTCCAGATATTGAACTTCAACCACTGTCAACTTCAGCCAGCATAACCAATGGCCAGGGATGGTGGAACCCTGAGCCCAATGGCAACACCTGAAAGGCCACAGGTTACCTACACAGATTTAAACAAAATGAAACCTCAAAATATACACAGCTTTATTGTTAGGGAATTTTCAAACACAAACATTAAAAGTACTTCTTGCATTTCATATTTCTAATTCAAATGTAAAACTGGCATTGGCTCAACATTGTAATTTGCAACACATGTACACCATGGGATTAAGGCAGTGTAACTGTGAACAACAGCCAAAGGTCCTGTGCCATCTTAAAGATTATTATGGTATAAACTCTGGGGGGGGGGGTTTCTGGGAAACCAAAACCTAGTTGCAAAAAGCTTGTGCCACAATACTGTAGATGTGTTAGTCTTTAAGATGACCCAGTACAGTATTCTAAGATGTTTGCATTCTGGTTAAATCGTTCCTACATCCCTTCTCCAGGAACTGCAGTTCTGTGCAATATATAGCACATCTACCCTACATCTTTAAATTAAGCCCATTTGGAAATTGTTTTAATTCACTGGTAGAACCCTAGCCATACATGTACACTATATTTAGAAAAATAAGCACGTGCACACAGCTCAACCAGTCCTGTTTCCTAGTGTAAGGAAACAAACCAGCACTCATGGGTTTTTTTATCACATACAAACTATGAGCAATCAAGGGGGATCACAAGTGCTGGTTTGCATGTAACATTAAACCAGCTGTGCCATGGTTTGCTTCTCTAGAAAGAGAGCAGCAAGGCAGAGTGCCCTTGAGCTGCACACACCCACACTGGCTAATTTCCCTAACCATGGTTCACAGCCAACATTATGTTTGAATGATGTCACTTTCACATCTTTTGAACAAAGAAGTTGGATACACGTTTGCTCTAGAAGACTGCAGAGCCAATTCTAGCCCACTTCACGGAACTACAGTCCCCAGGATTCCTTAGGAGAAATGGCAGTGAAACAGGCTTGAAGCTGATTTAAGTTTGTCACACAGCCAAGCCCCAGAATCTACCGTACATTTAGTTTGGAAATAGCTATTTTCTGCTTTTTTAAAACCTACGAACAACATTCTGACCATTTTCCTGATTGACACTAAAGCAGCTTCTCCTGTGCTGTTTGTGTGCATGGGTTAACTGTATTCCCTGGAGAACCTCTGCCTCATTATTTTTCAGCAGGTGTCCCTGACACATTTGGAGGTCTGCAACAATAGGAAGTGAGTCTGTTTAGTCACGCCCTGGAGGCTCTTTGCATATCGGCAGTTCTTCCATTTGGTACATTCTCTGATAGAAGTTCATAAATTACGGCTAATTCAGAGGAGCATTGTTAGAGTTCATTTACTAATGTTTGTAAAATGCTGGCAGATGCTTTAGTGGAAGCTGCTATAAAAATACTAATTATGAACTGAAAACCACTCGCGTGTGTTACCATAAATTGTATGCTGTAACTTTAACGAGGATGAAATATACGAATTAGACATCAAATAATAAAATGCAACTGCTATATCAAAAATGTACAGTCCTTAACACATATTTTGTTAATCTGTTAACTGATTTATTTATATATTTTTTCTGGCAGAAAAGAGAGATAGACCATGATACATCCAGAATTAAGGCATGTTTAAATCCCATTGATTTCAGTGGGGGAAAGTTCCCATTAAACTCACTGTGGCTCTAACTTCTAAGTGTGCACAGGATCAGCATATTTACTCCTTGCCTTACCTCCAAGGAGCTTCAAGCTGTACATGGTTCTTCCCCCTCCACTTTTTATCTTCAAAGCAATCCCATGAGGTAGATTAGGCTAAGAGACAGCGACTGACCCAAGGTTACCCAGTTAGCTTCATGGGGGTGGGGATTGGAATCCTGGTGTCTCAGGTTGTAGTTTAACACTACATGGTACCTATATCAAGGCCGGTGCAGAGCTTGTCTGAGGCCTGGGGCAAGAGTCTTATTAGAATAAAGTTATAAACTCAAACAAAAAAGCAACTGGTCCCTGGTCCCATTTTTAAACATAGCACTGGGTGCTTGGGATTAATTCTGTTCACATGTAAATTTCTCATGCTACATACATGACTTTCTCATGCAAGTCTATGCAGGTTACACAGAAGTAAGTCCAACTATGCTCAGTGGAACTTGTCCTAAGTAAGTGTTGCATAGGATGCAGCCCCAATTCCCTGCCCCTTCTCAAGAGTTCAACATAGAAACCATTCCAAACGTCTCCTTTTTCTTCTCTGACTAGTTTTGTAGCCACAGGTGTGTGTGCCTTATCCCTGTTTATTGGTAGAGTTAAAACCATGCTGGCAATATCTTATCCAATTGCTTACTAAGGCCACATTATTATTTATTAAATTTGTATATCACAGGGCAGTTTACAACATAAAAATACAAAATGAAAACACAAAATACTAAATAAAATAAAAACAGAAGCAAAACAAACCAATAGCACCCCCCACTGACACATAGAAAGTTAAGCAGCCTAACACCTGGTTGAAGGGAAATGTTTTCACCTGGCACCTAAAGATATGTAATGAAGGTGCCAGGCGAGCCTCCTTGGGGAGAGCATTTCACAAATGGGGAGCCGCTGTCTCTGTTATGTGGTGATGATTCCTCAACCCATTAAATCCCATTTCAAGACCATTTCTGGCTATTGGCTTGTCTCTGTCCCATCCCAAATGTCATAACTATCTGAAATAAATCATGTTTCAATTCATTTCAGTATTGTAGGGGGTTGCTTTCTGCTGGGGTGACAACTTTGCAGGAAAAAAATCCTACTAGTATGCCACTGTGCCTTCAGCAGCAGCATCATAAGCAAAAATTCACAGGTGAAAACTTTGCAGCACAGAGATAAGCTGAAACACTGGCTAATGCCTGTAGGGTTAAAGGGCTTTTAAATACATAGTTAAAGGTTGGTTTACAAATCTGACAACCTTATGGCTTCCAGTTGTCTCAAAACAATAGTCTCCCTCCCCCCCCCAAAAAAATCTCCCAGGCTTGACAAAATGATCAGAGACAAAGCACTAGCTGCTGAACTAGAGCAGAGGTGGCCAACTCCCAAGAGACTGCAATCTACTCACAGAGTTAAAAACTGGCAGTGATCTACCCCCTTTTTTGGGGTTCAGGTCAAAGTTGTTGAGCTTTTTTTAGGGGAGCCACAGTGATCTACTGGTAGATCACATGATCTACCTGTTGGACATGCCTGCTTTAGAACACTCGGGACAAATGTCCCATTTATTCAATAGGTGGCTGGGCTGGATCCACAATTCACATAAGCCAAATGCTTGAACTGAAGCCCATTTAGTGCTGTCTGGGCTGTGGAATGGTAAGAGGACCGTAGATAAAGCATGTACATAAATGATATGTATGGTTTTTTATTGTTAAGCGATTCTGCCTTTTTCTCCATCTGTCCCCATCTCAAATATTACCTAAACACATGTGTGTGCACACTCAGGCACAGCACTTTCAAAGGTTTGGTTTCCTACTGGTAATGGATGGGTTTTTTATGACTTTTTTTTCTTTTAAATCACAGTAGAAATCAATATACATGTCAAGGACAAATGACCATGGACTAACTGCACCAGTGGTGATAAAACCAAGCCCTTATTTTCTGAGCTCTTGCCTTACATTACCATGAACTGAGCTATATCATTAGGACCCTGATGTGTTACGTATCTCTACTTTAAAAAAGCACAATGATTTCTGCACATGAATTTCTAGATTAGAGTGGGTTAATATTGTGACAAGCAACAATAGATCCTTCAAAGCACACATTACCTTAAAGCTGGGTTGTTTTTTCTCCTCCCAATCGGATGTCTGTTTCCATGGAAACAAGCATCCGGCAGCCAAACATGGGTAGATTTTTCAGACTGAATAATCAGCAGTAGATTTTTTTTTCAAGCAGATGTTTACAACCCGTGGTATTTTTGATGTGGTTCAGCTTCTTGACCCCTTGATGAAGATTTCTGTGCTAGAAATAACCATAATATTAACTAAGTCCTGTGGTGTTTAACCTGCTGTGTTTGTAGTATAAACCCTCCCTAGTTCTACATGTTGTTCATCGTTCTAAACCAGCATTCACCAACTGTGGCTGTTGGGAGTCGAAGTCCAAAATATGGGGGAGCACCAGGTTGGAAATGGGTGTTCTAAATCAGGAATGGGAAATTTGGGGCCCTTGAGATGTTGTTGGACTAGAACTCTTAACTCTTAACCACTGGTTGTGCCAGTTGAGGCTCATGGGAGTTGGAATCCAACAACATCCGCAGGGCTACACATTCCCCGACTCCCATCTATGAAAACAGCCTAGAGATTTTTTAAAAGGCCTTCTAGCATTAAAAAGTATTCAGTATCTGTCTAAAAACACAGAGAGGGAGCTTATAGGATCTCTCTGGGAACTGAGCTCCATAACTGCAGTGGCACCACCGACATCACCCTATCATTTGATACCCTTTAAATCAGCTTTTGCCAACCTGGTGCAACTCCCATCAACCCTTAGGCCCCTTGACTGCAACAACATCTGTAGGACCACAGGTTCTCTATCTCTGGCTTATTGCTTGTCAGTTATTCCAGTGCCTTGACATTCATTGGCCAGAATGATGGAGGGTAGAAATAAGTATAATTTTTTAAGAAAGCTACTGGGCAGAATAGCCTGCACAATTTCCCTAAGAGCTACATGAGGCAAATGGTATAGAGACTTAGAATCATAGAGTTGGAAGAGACCACAAGGGCCATCCAGTCCAACCCCCTGCCAAGCAGGAAACACCATCAAAGCATTCCTGACAGATGGCTGTCAAGCCTCTGCTTAAAGACCTCCAAAGAAGGAGACTCCGCCACACTCCTTGGCAGCAAATTCCACTGTCGAACAGCTCTTACTGTCAGGAAGTTCTTCCTAATGTTTAATGGGAATCTTCTTTCTTGTAGCCTGAATCCATTGCTCTGTGTCCACTTTTCTGGAGCAGCAGAAAACAACTTTTCACCCTCTTCTATATGACATCCTTTTATATATTTGAACATAGCTATCATATCACCCCTTAACCTTCTCTTCTCCAGGCTAAACATACCCAGCTCCCTAAGCCGTTCCTCATAAGGCATTGTTTCCAGGCCTTTGACCATTCTGGTTGCCCTCCTCTGGACACATTCCAGCTTGTCAGTATCCTCCTTGAGCTGTGGTGCCCAGAACTGGACGCATTATTCCAGGTGAGGTCTGACCAGAGCGGAATACAGTGGCACAGTGGACTTATTTTTCCTGATTGCAAATTATAGAAAGTGAACTAGAATAACCTTGCAGGACCAGACCTTTACTGTTCCTCAGTGGCACAGGCTACAGCCCTGTATCCTACCTCTGTTTTAGGTATGGGTGAATCAGTCAATTTCAGTTTCTCATTTGTCCAATCAGTTGGACAATAAGTTCAGTTGTTCATATTTCCACATCAGTTTGCACTTTAAATCAAATTCTGGTGAAAATTCATCAGTGTTTTAGTGCATGTTTTTCTTTATATTCCCTATAATAATGCATTTTGTATGTTATTTTCACGAATATGTGCATTTTTATGCACACTTTACCCCAGTTTATGTACTTTTAAAGACATCAGTTTGCTGGAGAAAAACATGGCAAAATTTGGAGAAGTATGAATTTTGAAGAATGATTGTCTTTCAGTTCTCATATTTTGAAAATTGCAAATTAGGTAGATTTGCCTTTAAATGTGAACTGAATCACATTTCTCCCCCATACCTACCCTCTACCCTAACTCAACAGATGTTGAATAAAATATAGATTTAGATTTCTTTCTTTTGACCCATCTGGGAAAATTATAACTTTTGGGGGCATCAAGAAGACCCTCACAACTTCTAGTGACAGTTTAACTCTCTCTCTCTCTCTCTCTCTCTCTCTCTCTCTCTCTCTCTCTCTATATATATATATATATATATATATATATATATATTCTCAGATATTCTAGAATTAAAATTGCATTATTATTAATTGTGATGTTGATGAACAAGACAGGAGGGGGTGCAAATAACCAAAATACCCCTTCAAAGTCATTGTCCAATAGCAAGTGAGAAAATTATGCAGCTCACAGAGAAGCAGAACACAGAAGGGCTTTTATTTTTGATCAAGGTAAAAATATCTTTGGGAACAAAATTAATCTGTGAGTGAGAGGAGGGTGTGCATGTGTGAGAGACAGAGAAAATGTGCAAAGCTGTTTAAGCATCCAAGCTGCATTGTTCATACCAGCAGCAAACTTGAGTCTTTTTGATATTGCAAGCCACATATTCAAATAGATTTAATATTAGATTTGCCAAGTCCAAGGGTGGCCCCTGGTTATGACACAGGGACAGGCCCTGGATACAGAGGCGGTTGTTATATTTTCTATACCATCCTTCATCGAAAGAGCACAGGGTGGTTTACAATATAAAAACACCAAAATGCATACCCTAGTAACAAACAAAAACAATAACTCCCCCCCCCCCGCCGCCCATACAGTTTCAAAGCAATAGCTGGCATCAGGTCCGTACAGATGTGAGAGCAGCCGGGTACATATACCCCAAGCCTCAGAGGGCTAAGCTGGCTGGGGGTGCTGCTTAAGGACCTGTCGAACTTACGCTGTCTTGCCAACAACAAGACTCCCACCCTGGGCCTCAGACAAGCTCTACACTAGCCTGGCAGGCAGCTCTCCAGCCAGCAAAACAATGGGGGAAGGCAGTAGGCCAATAGCTGTGGCAGGTGGCCTGAGGCCAAAGCATTGATCTGCCACACCACCTGCTCTGCCACCTGAAGCAAGGGGCTCCCTTTGTTACAGTTATCCAACCCGTACCCTCTTTACAGGGCTGGCACAGGAATAGCAGAGATAGCTGCCCCGATACATCGAGTTGGGCCTAAAAACTGAAACATAGTACTTGTGCAGATTGTAAAAAATGGTCGAACCTTCACTTTAGCACTTTGAACTAGTTCTAATCCACCACCAGCAGTGTTGTGTTTACATGTGATTGTTGGGAGATTCATTCCCCGTGTGCAGTCATAGGTTTGACTGTACAGTATGTGTTTTCATTCCACAGAGTGGAAGTGATGTAGACAGGATGTTTGTCTTACTGTGTTCCTGAAGTGGAACTGGTGTTCCATTGTTCTTTCTCTTTGCTGTGTGATGCTAGAGAGAAAAGGAGCCAAGATGAAGAGCTCCGTGTGTGTTTATATGTAAATAAAGTAGATTAGCCAAAATGCTGTGCTACTGAGTTCTGTTACACTACTGTGCAACCCCTGCGGATCCCTAAAGTGTGCTGGTGTCTTCTGGCACCAGTCGCTGTGATGTTTGGGCTGGAGAATGCTTATGAAGCTCCCGAACGATCGCCCAGGGGGAGAACATGCCAGCCGGGCATGTGTCTCTGCCAGGGTCCTACTCGTAAGTAGGCCTTTTCCTGACAGTGATATGTATGTATGTGTTTGGTAGAGAGCGGGGTGCACATAGCTTAATTATGACAAGATGTGGTTACGGCCACCAACTCGGCTTTAAAAGGGGATTAGTCAGCTTTGTGGAGTGTAAGGCTATCAGCGGCCTCAGTCTAGGCATGATAGTTCATATGCTTTCTTTGAATGCCAGTCACGTGGAAACCATAGCCAGATGCTCTCACATCCTGCTTGTGGGCTTCTCATAGGCAATTGCTTGGCTACTGTGGGATGCAGAGGCTAGATGGACCTCTGGCCTGATCCAGCAGGGGTCTTATTATGCTCAATAATTACTGAGAACCCTGGGAGAGAGGCGGTGCACGTCCCACACAGGACGAAAAATACAAACAGGAAAGGTTCATAAAATAGTTGGGCCTTGCTGCAATAGATGGAAGGGCATTGCTTCTCACTACACCCGTTCTGTTACCCCTTCTAAAAGGGCTTTGTGGCAGTGTCTTTGCTAGAGTGGTATTGATGGGGACTGCTCAGCTACAAAAAAAGTGGACTAAATATGTGAAGGATGTCACAGTAACACAGTATGGGCAGGAAGCGGGAAAGCTGCAGGGCTAGTGTTAGGGGCAGCATAACCTAGAAACAGCCAAGGCTCCTTCCTCATCAGCAGACATACTGCTGACCTCTGGTGGCCCTGCAGCCTTGCTATTTTCCCGTCTCCTTTGCTGCCACTTCCTGCTCACCTCACCTGCCCTAAGTAAATGAGCAGTGACAGGAGTGAGAAGGATCAGCAGCCTGTGCTTGCCTCCCCTACTGTCCTGGGTCCACAGAAAGAGGGCAAGTGAATGGGCAGTAGTGGAGGAGGAGCCTTTTCAAGGAGGGGGACACAAATGGTATCCTCCTCAAGGTTGCCCCCACCCCAATCTGGAACCAGCACTGGTGGCTTGTGTACTTATGATCAGCAATGTGGCAGGAATGATCTTTGGACCAGTAATGTTTGTATAACTGCTTTGCAGTCAGTACTCCTAACTGGAACAACCTTGTTAGCTGGAGAAAGGCGCTGCATCCCCCCAAAACCACATATACAAGGCTTAAGCACCAGGAAAATGCCTGATCCATGAACTGGAAGCATCTTATTTATGGAAGATTCCTGGATCTTACGCAACAAATGAGAAACAATCATGCAATCGACTGAATGTCTGGGGAAGACAGCAAGGTGTTTAAAGTGGCAAGAAGAAATGCACATCACAGTCTCCAACCACCTCCACTTTGTGACATACCTTTGCTAAACACACATTGATGCAGAGTCATTATAAGGTAGTAGTTAGAGTGTCAGACTAGCACCTGGGACACCAGGGTTCATATCCTCAGTCTGCCATCAAGCTCACTGGGTGACTTTGGACCCGTCTCAGTGTCTCAGCCTAACCTACCTCACAGGGTTGCTCCTTGGAGGAAAGGCAGGATATGAATGTAATAAATACATAAACAGTATTTGAATAGTAAGAACAGGGGTGGGAAATAGCCCACAGTAGTTAAATCAGGGATGGGAAACAAAAGACTGTTCAGGCTTCATTGTCTGGCCACAACTCCTCCCCAGCCCACCCACCCCCGGCCAATATGAAGTAAAATGCAAATATCCAAACAGATTATTTCTTATAATTTTTATTCAAAGTCATTAGAAACACAGTTCCTCAATGTGTTTCGCTTACACCTCTTCCTTAGAGGTCTCTTGCCATTCTTGAGCAAGCTTTGCTACTTGTACATTGCCAAAGAAGAGGAAATAAATCACCAGAAAACAAGACAAAGGAAGACACAGATATGCATAAGTTATTTTCACCAATATATTCATTTTTATGCATGCTTTCCTCTAATATAAAACCTTTGTGGTAAACAGTTTAGTTGGAGAACAGTATCACAAAATTAAGAGAAGTGCTAATTTCGATGGTATGTTTAGGTTCTCACATTGTCTTGGGAGGTGTGAATTATGTAAGTTCACCTTTAAATGAGAACTGAATTGAATTTCTCCCCCAACCTTAGCTTAAAGGTGTGGTGGTGGGGAACTGGAAGAGCTGAATGAACTATTGGCCTGAATTTGCATAAGGCAATTTTGTACGTTCGTAAGAGCTTGGTGCTCTTAAGGGTCTGTCTTAGATCCCCCTGATCTAAGTGCCTGTTTCCCCATGCCAAATTGAATTAATCTGTATAAAAGCCAGCCCCCTATCCACATACAGCATATATTCACTTCTGTGCTTTGTCGCAGCAATGGCTGAAGGGAAAAAATGCAGCTTGTAGGGCAGCTGTTCAGGGACATATCAGTCCCTTAAGAAGAAGATTTATGTAATCACAGAACCTTCCCAGATTCATAGAGGACCACCTCCTGCTTCTGCCATATATGGTGTGCTTATGTAAACCCCAACATTTGCTTGACTGTTCTGTTCTGGATGCCTATATTAAAGATGGAGAGCTGCTTCTCCCCCAGTCTTCAGATCACCTCTGCCTTTGCCTCTATGTATCATTGCCTCTATGGAGTCCCATGAAATTTCTAGGCCAAGTGTAGAAAACAACTGTTTTGGGTCCCAAAATAACCAATCTGCTCATTGTACATCAGGCTTCTGCTCTCTAATAACCAAACAGCTGCTGTGAGGAGGGGGATTTCTCCCCCCCTCAGCCTTCATCATAGCTGACATGAAATGCACTAATTGGATTTCAGAAGTGTCAGGAACAGCTCCCTCAGCTTGGATCTAGAGCAAAGACAATGTGATTCTTGACAACCAGCAGCATAGTGATGCAATGCGGAAGAACCATAAAATATTCAACACATACAGAAAAAAAGAGTGTGTGTTTCAATCGGATATTTGCTTTTGCTCTTTGAAACTGAAATAGAATGAACTAAAAGCATGGGGTGACGCACTAATTATTCCCCAGTCTCTAATTAGTCTTTGGGATTCAACAAAGTAGGCTCAGGCATAACAGAAGCAGCAATATCCTTTGTATTATTAACACCACCTTGCGATGAGATGGTTAAACGTACACCTCTGGTACAAGAAATCAGGGCCTCAGTGGGAGGAGTTCTTACATGGAATCCCTCTTAGGTGGCATGTCCTTTGTAAGCAAGATCATTTGCAGTATTGATCGGTGGTGGTGGGAATTAGCTACCGATCCTGCTGCTTTGATTAAAATGAGAAACCATAAACTGCTTGGCTTCCGATTAGCAAAGCAGTTGTTCGGGAGGTCAAAACCCTGCAAACAGACCGCAGCATCCATCTCTTACTATGAGTAAGCCATTCACTGCATGGCAGAAATATACGGTAATGCTAACAAGAGCCATCGAGTGAAGGTAACGGGGCAACAAAGAAAAATAAGAAGTACAAAAACGAGTTGGATATTGCAGACAAAAAGTCACTGTAAACTCAGGCTTGCATTCAGTGAAGTTCTACTCAGAGCAGACCTACTGAATTTAATAGACCCAAATTAGCATTGCCCATTAACTTCAATGGGTCTACTGTGAGTAGGAATAACAGTGGACACAGCCTTCAGTTCTAAGATATAAAATGTATGCTATATATGTAAGTCTTTTCTAAGTGTCACAGTTATCAGGCTATACAGATAAGGTTTTGGGATAGAAACAACAACGGGTGCTCCCCATTTTTTAAAACATAAAAATCGCTGTTACTGCAATCTGTCCCTAAAAGTAGTTCTTGGTGGCTTGAAGCAGAGGTGGATTTAGGGGAGTGTGACTGGTTTGGGCGAACTAGGTGCAGAGCCTCAGGGACACTGCAGTGGGTGCTGCAACTGTGATTTTGAATGGAGCACAAGGGGGGCGTTGGATTTTGGTGTTGCCCAGGATGCTGCTTAATTTGAGCCCCAAAGTCCACCATTGCTTAAAGATGCTTGCTTAATGGTCCTTGGTACCCAGTGGCTACTAGCTAGCTGCTGGACATCCCTATCAGACAGGATGTGAACTAAGGGTATGTTCACATTAGCAATTTGAAACTGTGAGGTGGTTTCCCTTCTTCTGTATTTTAACATCACTTTCTCCTGATGCTGTTTACACCAGAGTGGGGATCTCCTCACCAGAGGATTTCTTTCCCTGTGCTGAACCCCAATTCAATTATGCTTTCATGTGCACATGTGCTGTCATCTGTGCATGTGCAAAAGCTGCCTAAATTATTTTCACCGCAATGGAGCCATGACTTTGGTTTTTGAATCACATGGAAGTCTTAAAAAATATATAGATAGATGATAGATAGATATTTAAAGAGTGCATCACAGAGGAATACTTCTCTTAAAACCACTAGATTCAGATGGATTGTGGTTAACGGCGTGTGAACCTTGATTAAAAAAAACTGTGGTGTTAGCATGCTGGAGCTGCAGTAAACAATAATTAGAAGATACTCTAAGACTAGCTGCTCTGTGTAGGTGTGGCAAGAAAGCTGGGAGTTGGCATGTAGCCAGAGAAAGAAAGGAGAGTTTGGGTTATGCAGTTGGCTTTATGGCTTCCAGGGTGTGCCATTTCCTTTTGGAGAAATCTATAAAGCATCAAGATGGCTTCATCTGTACTCTCTTATGCTCAATTTGCATAATGCAATTAAGGAAATGTTATGGGGGGGAGGAAAACACCCTGTAAATCTCCAATACTTTCTTACAGGGAAACTGTACTTGGAAATTCCTACCGTTGAAGAAAATAGAAAACTTCAGCTGTATGTTACAGCCTGTGGTGTTGAAGGTTAGTGGGCTAAAATAAAAGCCCCTTTTCTTTTTTTTTCTTTATCTCAACGTGGTGTTCTCTATAAACCCTACACAGCTCACTTCCTGGAAGAGTTAGGGCTGCAGCGAAATTGGGGTCACCAGCTGCTTAGTGGCACAATTTAGTGTGCTCATTACATTAGTGATCTAAGCTTGATATGTTTTGGGTCTGCTGTATCTCTGGGGACACCGCTTCCTTTACCAGTCTTCAAGTTTTTAAGATCTCAATGGGAGGCTCTGTTATGTGAAGACTTCAGAGAAAGAGACAGAAAGAAGAGGGAGACAGAACAGCCTCTCGCTTTCACTTTTTGTTTTCAGCAGGGTGAATTCTGAGGGCAGGGGACAAAACTCACCAACAATGGCCCTTTAAAACAGGGGTGGGGGACCGGATTTGGCCATTGGGTTAGGTCCTTATCTCTCTGAGTTTCCTGTGGGCCAGGTTTGATGTCACAATGATGTCATGTGACCTGTTTTTGCCAGGTCAGCTGTCAGATCTTGTCAGTCACATCTTAACTGCCCTGCTGACATCATGTTAAGAACATAAGAATTTGCATTATACTGAGTTAGATCATTGATCCATATAGCTCAGTATTGGCTGCACTATTCTTCAACCTTGGGTCCCCAGATACTGTTGAATACAACTCCCATATTCCCCAGCCCATGGCAGGGATGATGGGAATTGTAGCCCAACAACATCTGGGGATCCAAGCTTATATAGAACATCAGTGTTTCACTGAGAATTTCTCCTAATATAGACTTTTCCATGCAATTCCCCCTAATGAACACTTTTTTCAAAGCAATTGCTTTGTTGCTTTTATGTATTTTTCACAAATTTATGAATTATGTACACTTTACCCCAATATATGTATTTTTATATACATTACTTTGTTGGAGAACTACACTGCAAAATTTGGAGTGAATTTCAAAGGAAGGTTGTCTTTCAGTTGCTTATTGTTTCGGAAAGGGCAAATTAGGTAGGTTCATCTTTAAATGGGACCAAAATCAAATTTATCCCCCATACCTAACAGAGGTAAGTCTGTGGGTGGAGCCTAAGATTCTCCTATGGATGCTGAAATATACTCGGAGTCAAGAGTGAATTTCATGCTCTTTATTCAGCTCATAGTCATCAAGGAGGAGAAGAGAAGACGAATGACTCTTTTCCCCAAACCATCTGCTTATATACATTATTTACACAATGGGCCTTGCGTGATTGGCTACTTCAGGGCTACACCTGTGGGCCAATTATATTGTGGATTGACTTCTGCCTGCAGCCTGATTGGCTGCTCCTACAGGCCAATCAGGTAGCAGATTCACTTCTGCCAGCCGCCTGATTGGCTGCTCCAGCAGGCCAATCAGGTTGAGGATTCACTTCCACCTGGAGTTGGATTGGGTAGCTCCCGCTGATTCTGAATCCTATTGTTCTAGGATTCAGCTCAGTACATAACACCCCTCCCCTCTAAGTTCCAGTCCTGCCCGGGAAGTTGCATTCGTAGTCCCCAAGGTCTGCTGGCCGCCTCCGTGTGCGTTGTGGCCTGGGGTGTTCCTTGGTCAGGGGTTCTGGTTCTGGCTCGTGTTCCGAGGCTGCTGGCTGTGCCAGGGCTGTCTGGTCTGGCGCCACTGAACCACTAGGTTGTAGCTCTGGTTCCGGTGTCCTTCCAGCCTCGGGGCGCCCCTCTGTGCCTACTGCTTCTGCTTCCCCTGCCCACCCCTCTCGCTCTACAGGCCTCACTGCCCTGCTGTCCCCTTGGGACCCCTCTGTCCCGCTCTCCTCCCGGGTTCCTCCTGGGAATCGTCGCCGTAGCTGGTCGCAGTGGCGGCGCCAACATTGCCCCCCTTCCGTTAGTACCTCGTACGACACGGGACCGGTCACCTTGGTGACTGTGGCGGGTACCCATGCTGGGCCTGCCCCAAAATTCTTTGCATACACTGGGTCCTGGGCCACAAATGTCCGGGGGTTCCTGCCTTTCCCCACCACTACCTCATCCTGAGCTCTGTCGGGGTGAAGTCGGTCCAGTCTAGTTGCAAGGCGCCGGCCCATTAGTAATTCAGCTGGGCTCCGGCCCGTCGTTGTGCTTGGGGTGCTGTGCTGTGCTAGAAGAAATGCGGCAAGGCGGTATTCCTAGTCCCCTTGTGTCATGCGGCGGAGGCTGTCCTTGGTGGTCCGCACCATGCGCTCCGCTTGGCCATTGGTGGCAGGGTGGAATGGTGCTGAGCGGATGTGGCGGATGGCGTTCTGCGCTGTGAAGGTCTGGAACTCCTCTGACGTGAATGCGGTTCCATTGTCCGAGACAAGGGTGTCAGGGAGCCCGTGGGTCGCAAACAGCTTACGTAGTACCCGGATGGCTGCTGCCGTAGAAGTGGATGGTACCAGTGCGACCTCCAGCCATTTGGTGTAGGAATCCACCACTATGAAGAATGTTTTTCCCTGGAAGGGGCCAGCGAAGTCCACGTGCAAGCGTGACCATGGATGTCGGGCGGACTCCCAGGGCTGGACTGGGGCCCTTGGGGGATCCGGGTGGGATTCTTGGCAGGTCTGGCAGTGTTGGACCCAGGCCTCTATCTCTCTGTCAATCCCCGGCCACCACACATAACTCCTGGCAAGGGCCTTCATCCTCACTACCCCTGGGTGTGTCTCGTGTAGGGCTGTGAGGACCCTTTTGCGGAGGGGCTGGGGAACAACAACCCTGCTTCCCCATAACAGGCACCCCTTGTGGGCCGACAGTTCATGTTTGCGGTTTGTGTAGCCAGCGAATTCTGGCCCGGGGCTGCTGCTGGGCCATCCTCGCCACACCCAGTCCAGGACCCGGGAGATGACCCTATCTTTTGTGGAATGGTGCGCAACTTCTTGTGCCTGAATGGGTCGGTCGGGAAGCAGCTCCAGGGTCATAACCTCTTGCGCAGGCGCTGGGTCGGGGCCTGTTTCTGGTAGTGGTAGCCTGCTGAGGGCGTCTGCGTGGCCCATCGCCTTCCCAGGGCGGTGGATTAGTGCATACTGGTAGCCGGCAAGGAAAATTGACCACCTGAGGACACGTGGAGACAACACTTGGGGGGTCTGCTTCTCAGGGGCAAACAGGCCAAGCAACGGCTTGTGGTCAGTCACTATGGTAAAGGGCCGCCCGTACAAGAAATCATGGAATTTTTTTACGCCCTTCACGATTGCCAGACCCTCCTTGTCAATCTGTGAGTAGTTTCGTTCGGCTGCAGCAAGCGTCTGGGAGAAGTATGCCACCGGCACCTCTCTTCCATCCGGGAGTTGGTGTCCCAGGACAGCGCCGATGCCATAGGGAGAGGCGTCGCATGCCAGCACCACTGGCAGCCTCTCGTCGAAGTGTGCTAAGACCGAGTTCGAGACGAGCAAGTCCTTGACTGCCTGGAATGCGGCCCTTTGTCGCTGGCCCCACACCCAAGGGGCCCTTTTATCTAGGAGTCTGTGTAGGGGCTCCGCTACCGCTGCCTTATGGGGAAGGAAGGCATGGTAAAAGTTCAATAGTCCCAAGAATGACTGAAGTTCGGGCTTGCTCTTGGGCGCTGGGGCCTCACAAATGGCCCGTACCTTGTCACTGGTTGGATGGACCCCTTCTGCGTCCACCTTAAATCCCAGAAAGTCCACCTGCGGCACTCCCAGTAAACACTTTTCCCGCTTCACCTTGAGGCCCGCCGTCTGGAAACGGTGCAGGACGGAGCGGAGGCGGTCCTCAAATTCCTCTGGTGTGGGCCCGGCGATCAGTACATCATCGAAGAAGGGGGTGACGCCAGGAATCCCTTTAAGGAGAGAGTCCATTAGATTCTGGAATATGCCTGGTGCCACGCTAACGCCAAATTGCAGCCGCTTAACTCTGAATGCCCCTCTGTGCGTCACAATCGTCTGAGCCTCTGCTGTGGCTTCGTCCACAGGCAACTGTTGATACGCTTGGGCCAAGTCCAGTTTGCCAAAGATTTTTGACCCAGCCAGGGTGGCGAGGACATGGCTGACCACTGGCACTGGGTATGCATGGGCCGTGAGAGCCTTGTTTATGGTGCATTTGTAGTCTGCACAGATGCGGACCGAACCGTTAGGCTTGACGGGTGTGACAATTGGAGTTTCCCAGGGGGCGTTGGGCACCGGCTCCAGCACTCCTTGCTCCACGAGCCGGTCCAATTCCTCGTCTATGCGGGGTTTCAGGGCGAACGGGACCCGGCGGGCCTTGTGCCTGATGGGTCGTACAGCGGGGTCTAGCTGTAGGGCAATGGGGGGTCCTGTATATCGTCCCAATGCCCCATCGAAAACCCCTGGAAACTCTTTGCATATGGCGTCCACGTCCACTTGTAAGCTAGTGCGGTTCACCCCGGTAACGGCTAGCCCCAGAGGTCCAAACCATGCCAGTCCCAGTAAGCTAACGTAGGGGCCCTTAACTACCAGAAAGTCGAATTGTTGCTTTCGCCCTCGATATTGCACCCTGAAGGTCCCCACCCCCATAGTAGGGACCTTACGTTTCTGGAAGTCCCGGAGGGTGAATGGGGCCGGCCTTAGTTTGGGACCCCCATTAGGGCACAGTTCCCTTAATGTTCGGGCCGAGATTATGGATAGAGTTGAACCCGTGTCCAGCTCCATGCGGCATGGGGCTCCCTCTATCTGTACCTCTATATAAATTTTCTCTGTGCTGGGATGGGGCAACTGGAATACCTGGTAGTCCGTGATCTCCGTCGAGTTGCCTTGGTGCATGGTGCCGTGTGACCTGGGGCTCCTGGGTCGGTCATCTGATGCTTGTCGACGGGTGAGTCGAGCCCGACACACCCGGGCGATGTGTCCCAATTTTCTGCACTGCCTGCACTCTGCGTTGCGGAAACGACAGGTCCTCCTCTCGTGGTTCTCCCCGCAGCTTGCACAGTTCCCTCCTTCTCGTCGAGGCTGCTGTGGTGTGTGTGCTGCTTGAGTGCGCCGCTGTACTCGGTGTACTTCCTCCCTGTCAGATTCGGATTCGTCGGTGAGGTCTTCGTGGTAGACCCTCGGTTGGGATGGCGGGGCCGGTCGTGCCTCTTGCGTTGACCTCTCGGCGGCTTCGGTTGCCAGGGCTTCCTCCAGAGCAATCTGGAACGTGAGGTCTTTTTTGGCGTAGAGGCGTCGTTGCAACATCTCGTCCCTCAGGCCACCGACAAGGCGGTCACGAAGCATGTTCTCCAATTCTGAGAAGTTGCATAACCGGGCGGCTTGGCGGAGGGAGGTCACAAACCCAGTTATGGTTTCCCCCGGGGCTTGCCGCTTTGCGTAGAAGGCATTTCGGCAAGCTACCACCGAGGGCTGTGGTGAGAAGTGCTCCTTCAGCCGTTCCATTATTGTTTTGTAAGAGACGGTAGCGACATCTCTAGGTGCAAGGAGAGCCCAGGCGATTTCAAACGTCTCCTCTCCACAGACGCTGAAGAATGTTGCCCTCTTCATGGCATCGTTGGTGACTTCTTTCGCTTGCAGGAGGAAGTTGAAACGGGCGGCGTACCCTTCCCAGTCTCCTGATGCTGGTTTGAATGGCGAGAAGCTGCTGTCGGTTGCCATTCTGGGTTCCTTGGGTCCTGGAGCTGAAGCCTGGATGCACGGTGCGATGCAGCGGTGCAGCAGGTGGCGGTGCTGCGGTGCAGTGCGTGGTGGCGGTCAGCTCAGCAGGATCCCACCTTCGTCGCCAGTGAAATATACTCGGAGTCAAGAGTGAATTTCATGCTCTTTATTCAGCTCATAGTCATCAAGGAGGAGAAGAGAAGACGAATGACTCTTTTCCCCAAACCATCTGCTTATATACATTATTTACACAATGGGCCTTGCGTGATTGGCTACTTCAGGGCTACACCTGTGGGCCAATTATATTGTGGATTGACTTCTGCCTGCAGCCTGATTGGCTGCTCCTACAGGCCAATCAGGTAGCAGATTCACTTCTGCCAGCCGCCTGATTGGCTGCTCCAGCAGGCCAATCAGGTTGAGGATTCACTTCCACCTGGAGTTGGATTGGGTAGCTCCCGCTGATTCTGAATCCTATTGTTCTAGGATTCAGCTCAGTACATAACAGATGCCTTCTCATTGCAGTGGTAGAAAGCTCTGCTAAAGCTCCTCCAACAATGCTCCAGCAGTAGTAGCAGCTGAAAAAAGATCATGTTGAGTGCAGGTCAGGGCAGGCCTTGGATCTTTCAAGCAATGGAGACAAGCTGTGCTAGCTTTGGACCTGGTGCCATTATATTCCCAATAACTGAAATCTATTAAGGTAGCTGTGGGTGTAAAGCAGCATATAAGTATTTTAAATAAATATAAAATCAAGGCATCAAGGTACTTATTCACATAGTTAAGGAAAGCATTAGAACAAGCACAGTATAAATCTGTATTAAAAGGAGAAATGTCACATCTATAATTCCTTTATCAGCAGCTACAAATCTTCATGCTACATATTTGTACTTTTTTGCAGCATCAAATAAACTGTCCAGAAATTTCATTTAGCACGAAATGAATACAAGGCCTTCATTTTAACAAAAAGCAGATTCCTCCAAACAGGTTTTTTTTTTTTTGGTAGCCTGTTAAACACACAGTTGTCTCTTCCCCAGCTCTTTTCCGTATAGATACCCTCTTGTAAGAGTCACACATTTACAGCTCCAATAACGATTTTTATTCTTTTAAACTACCCTCTCCACCAATTAAAAGCTGCTTCAGAATGTGCTGGTATTGCAGTCTCCACAATAAATCCATTTCTGTATAGCCATCGTTTCCACCCTATCTTCTTTTATCTCCATCTCGCATGGCAGGGGAAGAATATATGCAGGGGTGCTTCTGGGCTGTGCCAGCAAGGAGGGCTTTTAGCATCTCTGTTGGAGGCATCGTCTAATCTAATGCATCATTATAACAAACACAGCTGGGGAACACTAATGCTTGCTTATTGTGCACCACACAGTACTTTGTTCTTCTTGTTTTGTAGTGCATCCCACAGACAAAATAGCACTGAAATATTGTTAGTGGCCAGGTGAGTTCGAGCTTCGAGACTCACCTCTTGAAATTCACATTGATCGCTCCTCACACACATGTGCTCTTCTGCAGTTGCAGGCATTGACACATGTGAAGGGCCTTAGCTCAGTGGTGGAGCAACTGCCTTGCATGCAGAAGAGCCCAGTTCAATTTCCAGCTGGGAGAGACCCTGTGTCTGAAATCCTGCAGAGCTGCTGCCCAGTGGTGTAGTGTGTGTGGCAGGGGCAAAGGGGGTTGTGGCCCCAGTTGCAGAATTCTGAGAGGGCGCAACATGGCAGGCTCCCTCACCGAGGCCACATGACTGCTGCAGTCCAGAGCTGTGGGAAGGCGAGCCATGGCCAGACTGGGCCTTTAGGGTTGTGACAGCATCATCTTCTCCTCATGATCGGCAAAGGCATACCTACCCCTAGGTGGAACTCCCACCGACCGGAGTGTGGGCTTTCCCCAGCCTGCATTGGTCCTACCCTGGGGCCTCACTTGGTGTCTTAGCCTACTCTCCGACACCCTCCTCCTAGGCCTGCTGCAGCTGCAGCTTTGGTGTTGCTGGGACATCGCCAAGCCTGTCAAGGAGTGCCAGCCACTGGTCCCACTGGAAGCTTGCCAAGCTGAGAGGACAAACACAGAGACTGATCAGCAGGCAACCTTCATGAGGAGCGGCCACTGCAGGGGTGCAGCAAAGTCTGCCTGTTGCCTCCCATACAACACCCACAAGGTTGTGGGAGGGGGAATCCTTGCCTTGCCCTGGGCACTGCCAATGCACATTACGCCACCGCTGCTGCCCGTCAGTATAGACATTAATGAGCTGGATAGGTCATGGTCTGAGTCAGCAGATAAGGCAACTTCCTCTGTTGCTATCATGCCTTAGTCCATAGGTCAAGTCTTTAACATGTGCATACGGAGGTTGAACTAACAGTGATAATGGCTCAACTGGATTTGTGGTGGTGGTCTTGTATCTTCTGGCTGTGGCAACCAAATAAGATGATTTTTTTAAGATGAGCCAATAAAATGTAGTAAGTGGATTCACAAGCCTTAGCTAGAAATATTTTATGTGGTAGCATAAAGGCAACATGGGGGAAGTGTGGGTTAGTGAAAGCAGAATAGTTAGACCTTTAATACAGGTACTCTAATATATTTACAGTTATTTAATTGTTAACAATTAGAAACGGAAAACCAGGTAGCATTCCATCTGTTTCTAATTAGTAACGGAAGAACTGGTTATTGTTAAAAGGAATAAATCAAATGCAATGATACCAAATGAATAATACCTAGTGCAGGGCTTTGTGGGAAAGTAGGAGATATTACTGAATCACTGGAATTCATATTGTTATAAAATCTTTTTCAACTTATTATTCTTAGTATTAAAAATTACCCCAAGGTCCCAGAGCAGGTTACAACAATTAAAACACAACATTAAAAACAGGGTTTTTTGTTTTTTGCTATCCCTTAAGTATTCCTTCATTTTATGTGTTTCTTTGTGTTATCTGAAAACAGCAGTGTTTTAAAAACAGACCCAAACTCATCCGGGTCTTTTCATTCAAGCAACTGTCGCAGACACTATACATCCTGAAAGTGCGATCGCATATATAGGGTTGCCATATTTTGAAGAGCAAAAAAAAGAGGGCACATTTGCCGGCAGCTGGGGTGGGGAGGGGGTGCGGGAGCAGGCACATTCTACAATGTCCCTTCAAAATATTTTTTATTTTTTATTTAAAGGTTTAAAATAAGCTTTATTTCTTCTCTTAAAAACAACAAATCCATAAACAATAAACAATTGTAAACAATTATAAACAAACAAATACAAACCTATAAACAAGAAGACAAACAAACTAACAAACAAAAATTATACAAATCAACAATAATCCACATCAATACATTTACATTAAACAAACACTGTTCTTCCCAACCAATTATACATCACTTTCCTTGTAAACTCTCTATTACTTGCAATATCTTTTTCTATTTTTCTACTAAATCTATTTTATCCATCCTTTTAAATCCCTTACAGATTTTAAATATAATTTCCCCCCCATGTGATTCTAATCCCAGCAGATCGCTAACTCAGTCTTAATATTATTTTTCCTAAAATAAAGTTCCACACACTCCCATTCCAATAGAGGTTTCTGTTTAGGTATGTTCCTAATCGCTGCCGTCATTCTTGCCAAATTAACAAACTCTATTAATTTCACCTGCCAATCCTGAACCGTGGGTACCTCCTCCTTTTTCCATTTTTGACCGATTAATAATCTAGCCGCTGCATAGGAGTAAAGGAAGATATTTTTCTTCCTGTCCCTTCAAAATACATATAAAAAACAAGGACCTGCTCCTTTCCTGCATCATGTAAAACTCACATAATATATATATGTTTTGCACTTGGTCATCTAGTACTGTGTATGCAAAATAAAAGGTAGGCCACACACACACACCCCTGACATTTTGGAAAATTCAGAAAACCCACCCGGACAGAAATTTTACTCCTGAAAAAGAGGACAAGTCCTGGAAAAAAAAGAGGACAGTTATAACATCATGAGCACTAATAATAATGAACGCTCAATAAAAAGGACGTTTGGGGTTTGTTGTCTTACCAGAATATGAAACAGCTGGCCACAATAGGGTACATGTTAGTCTTTTTGGCTTACACGTTCAGCAGGAGTAGACCTGATACCCGGCACTGTCCGTTTGGGGCCATCCCATGCCATCTGATCTGCTGGGCACAGTCTTCCGCCACCATCTTTCAGCCTCCACCCCTGCATCTGCTGTCTGTCTCTATGGCAACAGGGGCAAAGGCCTCATCCACTGGGCTCTGCAACTAGGCCTCAGCCTCCAACTTGCACAATGTTTTCCTCTCAGACCAGCTTTTGCTAGTCTCTTATCAGCAGATGGCCAGAAGCAGAGCAGGTCACTTTATGGAGCGCCCAGTCTAATTTCCATTACAAAAAAAAAAAGCAGCAAAGGGGAGGCGGATTAAAACGAAGGGACTTCCTTTTCCTCTCTGGCCTATATTTTGACAGCGCTGGTTGAATCCATGTGCTGACCCAACTGAAGTCGCAGTCGGACAGGAATCAAAATGCTGGCCCCTACATCCTGGCCCAAACACCTTGTTTTGCTCAAATATATAGTCAGGTAAGCACAATGGATCTGTTCAAAATGTTTGCTGAACAGGAATGGGGATTTTTCAAGGGGCTGAGCTGTATTGCTGCCAGGAAGTAGAAAGGAATCACTTCCAGCGGAAACTAATTGCAGGATTGTTCCATGACGTTTTGCTGCCAGGAAGAGAAGGACAATAAGGCAGCTCCCTCCCATTCACTCGTCAAAAGCTGGAAAGACTGGACAATGCTTGAATGTTAAGACAACGCTCCACTAGCTTAGGTGGTGCATGGCCGCTCATATGACTTGCTTTATTTATAGTGCCCAGGCCCTTGCAGAGCCAGGCAGAGGCCCGGGCCAGGTAGATAATGTGGCCCCCCTTTTAATCCTTTTGTTACTTTTTTTTCCATTTTACTGATTGTGAATATGCTGACTGAGGCCCCCTTTGGAATCGGAGTCCTGGGCCAAATGGCCCATATGCCCCCCCCCCGGTCTGGGCCTGATAGTGCCCTTCAAACAATCCGCCACCGGTCCCTGCCTCTCACCACCTGCACAAGGATGTTACCTTGTGAATGGAACTGTCTCCCCTCTTCTCTCCCTACATGTGCCCCTAAAACTATTACGGGGGATAGGGCACAATGTGCATTAGAATTTAAATTATCATGCACCATATAATAAATAAAAGAAGCAATTAAAAAATACAATTAAAAACCATGCAGCATCGAGCACAGGGTATTGCAATTGCTACAGTAGGCAGAAAAACCATGAAGTGGTCTGCCAAGACCCTCAGCAATTTTCATGTGTTCCGCGGGGGAGAAAGTTTGGGAACCACTGAACTTGAGGAAGGTAGGCTACCACATTTTCCCAGCAGCCTTATTTTTTAGTTTGAAGACTGGGAAAATGCAATTTGCCTGTGCCACATGTTTCTGGGGATCCAAAACCCCAGTTGTACAACTCTGTACAGAACATCATTTTTAATTGCTCTGCTGCTTTAATGGATTTGTGTTATTGCCTCTTAATTATGGATGTTTAGGTTTTAATGTTTTCATAGGATTGTTTTATCGTTTATTTTAATTACGGATGTTTTAATGTTTGTGTAATTTTCTTTTATGCTTTGTAAACCAATTGGAAGTCTATTTTGGCATTGGTATGAGAAGTAGTAGTAATGGAAGTAATAATAGTAATAATTCCCTGTGTGAACAATTATCTGCAAAGACTCAAAAGTCCTTTGTTAAGCTTGCATTTTATTTAAAATTTTATTTTGTATATTGCTTTGTGCACTCTAGAAGCATTATAGAAATCTAGAAATCTAAATCTAAAAACTCTAAGTACACTTTTCTATGGGGCAAGATTGAGAGACAGGCAAAAATGCCAGGGGGGAAAAGGAGCATAAGTACTTTGTCCCCTGGTCTTCATCTGGAGGAATATTGAGAGCTACCTTATAGAGAGTCAGACTGAAATATACTCTTGGCGTAGAGGCGTCGTTGCAACATCTCGTCCCTCAGGCCACCGACGAGGCGGTCACGAAGCATGTTCTCCAACTCTAAGAAGTTGCATAACCGGGCGGCTTGGCGGAGGGAGGTCACAAACCCAGTTATGGTTTCCCCCGGGGCTTGCCGCTTTGCGTAGAAGGCATTTCAGCAAGCTACCACCGAGGGCTGTGGTGAGAAGTGCTCCTTCAGCCGTTCCGTTATTGTTTTGTAAGAGACGGTAGCGACATCTCCAGGTGCAAGGAGAGCCCGGGCGATTTCGAACGTCTCCTCTCCACAGACGCTGAAGAATGTCGCCCTCTTCATGGCATCGTTGGTGACTTCTTTCGCTTGCAAGAGGAAGTTGAAACGGGCAGCGTACCCTTCCCAGTCTCCTGATGCTGGTTTGAATGGCGAGAAGCTGCTGTCGGTTGCCATTCTGGGTTCCTTGGGTCCTGGAGCTGAAGCCTGGATGCACGGTGTGATGCAGCGGTGCGGCAGGTGGCGGTGCTGCGGTGCAGTGCGTGGTGGCGGTCAGCTCAGCAGGATCCCATCCTCGTCGCCAGTGAAATATACTCGGAGTCGAGAGTGAATTTCATGCTCTTTATTCAGCTCATAGTCATCAAGGAGAAGAAGAGAAGAATGGCTCTTTTCCCAAAACCATCTGCTTATATACATTATTTACACAATGGGCTTTGCCTGGTTGGCTACTTCAGGGCTACACCTGTGGGCCAATCAGGTTGTGGATTGACTTCTGCCTGCAGCCTGATTGGCTGCTCCTACAGGCCAATCGGGTTGCAGATTCACTTCTGCCAGCCGCCTGATTGGCTGCTCCTGCAGGCCAATCAGGTTGCGGATTCACTTCCACCTGGAGTTGGATTGGGTAGCTCCTGCGGACCAATCAGACTGCTGATTCTGAATCCTATTGTTCTAGGATTCAGCTCAGTACATAACACAGACAGTTGGTCACTCTAGCCTAGAATTACCTACACTGACTGGCAGCTGCTCTCCAGGGTTTCAGGCAGGGGTCTCTCCTTGGAGATGCCAGGGATTAGACATGGGACCTTCTGCATGCAAAGCAGATGCTCTGCCACTTTGCTACAGCTCTTCCTTTGTATGATCCACAAGCACCTCACTTCCCAGCCTAAGGTTGCTCACTGTTGTAGGAACATTACAATTCTCTCTCCCTCCTTTTCAAAGAAAGTTAAGAAAGACAACGCTCAATCAGGGTCAGCTTGGCCTTGGCTAATGAACCTTCCTCAACCAATGTGGGAGGGCAGAGGTGAGACACAGAAACAGATCGCCTCAAACATATCTGTTCAGATGACGTGTGAGTTTTTTCCAGGGGTCAAGTTCAATAAGATTACTAGACACACACATCCCTGCTTGGGGGTGGTAGAGAGAAAGGATGTGTTGTGAGGGCACCACCACCCTCCAAAAAGCAAGCAGATTTTGCATATTAAGACATTCATGTCTTGTTGATGCTGTCAGGTTTCACTTGAAAACCAAAGTTCTGCTCAGCTGCTGTCGAAGCCTTTGAAGTCCAGGAGGGCTGAGAACTGATGCTGCTCTCTAAAGATAAGACAGGGCTTTTTGAAATGTATTCCTTTTCTGAGGCAATTGGTATCTTAAACACAACCATGCAAGGAATTCCAATAGGGATGGTTGGCTATTCCCATCTACTCATCTCCTCTTCCAGCTGTACTTGCGACACACACACACACTGTATAATTCAGAAATAATTTGTACAACAGCAATTTGGAGGACTAGGTATTAGTATTCACACCACCTTCATATGAGAGTGCTGGAGGAAGGATTTTCTTTGATCCAATCCCACAATTCTGCACATAAGAATGAATTTGTATAGGGGACCTTTTTAAAGTGTGTACCCCACTTTCCCAAAAAAGGAAGCCCTTGCCAGTGCAGCCAGGAGGACTTGTAACACAGACTCTAAAATAAAATAAATTTTATCAAGAACAGATGGCTCATTATTCAACATTGAGAATTGTGGCCACACCGTAAAAGGAGATTGCATTTTCTTGCACTGTTAGAAAAACTGATTAAGTCAGACTGATTTGGATCATCTTATTTGTTCCATTTGTAAAGTTGAGGTACACCTCAAGATAGCCATTTGTATTTGGGTTCTGATGATCTTCTAAGATAATCAGTTTGAGAATGTAGTCTTATATTTATATTTACTTTTCTTTTTTGTGTTTGTTTCTGGGTATACAGTAATGTTTAACTAATCCTTTCCTATGATTTTTGCATATGATTTTCAAATTAGCTATTGCAATTGCTTGTATTTGAAACCTTGAACGTGATCAATTTAGATTTTTTTAAATTAAAGCCTGAAAAATTCCCTTGTCTTTCTCTTTGTTTTCTGTACTTTTTAAACTAATACAGTTTTTTTAAAAGAAGAAAGGAGATAATAACTAAAATTATCAGGTAATGGGAGCACCTTTCCTGTCAAGCTGAGTTGCCATATACCAGTTGTGGGTAACCTCTGGCCTGCAGATATAAGTAGCCGCGGAGACCATCCCTCTTGCCTGGTAAAGCCATCTCATGCCCAAGATCAAAGTCCTGTGCTTTTGCAAGGACCCACATGATTGCTAGTCCTTGCCAAAAGCACAGCACTTTGCAGATGCCAACAACCAGCTGACTGGAGGTGCTTGCAAAGACACAGGGCTGGGTAAATGCCAACAACCAGCTGATTGTCAGTGCCTGTGACTTGCTGTGCCTTCACCTGTGATATCAGATTATTGATAAGTAGCCCTACCCGGCTCCCTACTCCTGCTACATATTAATAGTGAACTCAATTCTCCATGAAAAGTTCCTGATGCAGCCAAAACAGACCTGCAAGATCACAGCTAGCCTGCAGTTGTCTCCCTCCTTCTTTATAACCTGTCTGGAGGCTGGCCCTGGCTGTAAGCTTCCTCCTGCATTTTTGTCTCAGTGTTGCCCTTGTAGAACTCCGCTACAGAAGTGCGGAAATTAAATGCAAATGTAACATGTTTAAAAGCTAGATTTGCTTTCAGAGTCAGTGTTTGTATTTGATGAATATGTCAATTGCTTTTGGTAACACGAAATAAAAATAAATGCCATAACTAAATACATAATTTGAATGATTGGAAATAGCCTTCATCAATACTTTGATGTGGCCATACACACACATAAACACACAAACATTTTTTCTTGTTTAAGAATGCCCAAAGAGGAGATGATCTGCTATGATATCACAAATGTACATCATTTCCAGCAGGGCACATTTGCATGACTAATATGCGAACTACATCCGCTTTTCCTATAGCAAAGAAATCTCAGAGGCCCTGAAGAAAAGCTATGTGATCAAAACTGCTTAAGACCAAAAATAGCTCTTCTTCATGTCACTGTTTTTAACACCAGATTTTCCTTCCCTATGCACAGCCTGTGTTTGCATGCAAGCTTACTGTTTTTTTGTCTAGGATACAGTAGAATGGAGATTCAAAAGAGTGGGGGCGATGGGGGGGGGGCACGAATGGCTGGAGGAAGATGCTTGAGTCCCAGTTTCCAATGACAGGTGGTGGAGTTAATGGAGCCGAAATCAGTATCAGTGGAAGAGACTCGGAGAACTCTTAATTCATCCTTTGGCTTTGAAGCCAGAGGTTCTTCCATAATTAAACATCCTACTCAGATTATGCCTTATATGGAAATGCAGCCCAATGGCTTCCTATAGGGAACACCTAAAATCCATGAAGTACAGCATTGGACCATAGGTCCCTGGCTTTAGTGTGGAAAGGGACTTACATCTGCCCCCCCCCCCCATTTAAGTTATTGGGCTACATTTCAGTCATGAAATACAGGAAGAAATCTAGCTTTGGAGGGCAGGCATATGTCTGAGGCAGGACGGCACTGCCCCTTACAGCTGTCCACCGCTCCCTGGGGAAGGCTGCTCCTCTCGCTTTTGTCAGGCCTCGTCTTGATCAAAAACAAATGCATGTCTGGGGCTGCAGTGGGTGGCGGGGGGCAGCTGCTCCCAATGAAAGCTTTCTGCCCCATGTGCATTACCACCTGCAAGATGCCATTTGAAAGATGAAAACCTGTTCGAGGATGGCAGCATGTGTGAGAAAAAAAGCCAAGCAGCAGCGTTGAGAGCAGAGGGGAAGGTTTCGTGTGCTGTGCGCAGGCACCTCCAGAGGCAGCTCCACTGTCTCTCTTTGCTGCCCAGGATGCTCCCTGCGCCGCCCCAGCCCTGTTACATAACCACGTTGCGCAACCTGATATGCGCCTTTCACTAGCACTGCCAGGACGAATTGGGTGAGACAAGCTAATTCTCTGTGCTCTGTGTCGCTGTCAGAACAAATCCCTAGCAATGCTGATTCAGGGTGGAAGTGGGCTGTGATTTCCACACCAGTCGCTTTCTTAGGCTGTTATGAAAGGAAATGACAAGAGCCTTTCTCTTAGCTCTGGGTGGCAGCTGAAAGACCTCTCCTGTCATCTTGACCCCAGAGTCTAGCAATGACCAGGGGAGCCAGAGACTTAACAGGGTCTCCCATACATCTGAGTTAATTGACTCCATCATAAGCGTGTCATCGACCCCAAATCAAATTCTTAAGAATGAAGAAATATCAATATATACCATATTTTTTCGTGTATAAGAGACCCGTATGTATAAGACAACCCCTATTTTTTTGAACCCAAAATTAAGAAGTTGGGCCAGAGCTGCTGATTGATGGCCTTCACTCAAACCAGCTTCCATCCAATTTGAAAATGTTAAGCTGTGGTTATGCTGAACTGTGTACATTTTTGGTGGCTGTTGCACATGCTCAGATGATGACCTCATTGAATAAGAGTTGGAAGGTGCAGATATGGGGAAACAAATTATTTCATTTGTTTTATTACATTTCTATCCCTTTTCCTCAAGGTGGTGTACGTGGCTCTCTCCCTCATTTAACCCCAACAACAACTTGCAAGGTATGTTAGGCTGAGAGACAGTGATTGGCCCAAGCTCATCCAGGAAGCTTCATGGCCAAGTGGGAATTTGATCCCTGGTCTCCCAGGTCCCAGTCCAGCACTCTAACCACTACACCACACTAGCTTTAGAAATGCAGCAGAGGGCAGCCTCTTTGTGCTTCAAGCTGGCAACACATACATGTCCTGAGTGTGGCCTTATATTGCCAACAGATCATCCGGATCCAGCTCTTTTGTATGTGTGATTGGCACCTTGGTTTACACCATACATTTTAAGCACTTGGTTTCCTCCCCAACTGCAGTTTCCTCCCTCACCGAGCTACAATTCCCAGTACCCTTGCCAAACTACAGCTCCTAGGATTCACTGGGAAAAGCCATGGTGCTTTAAACATGCACTAAACATGCTTTACACGTATGCTGTGCATGTGACGTGAGGCAGCTTCAATGTTTTTCATGAGAGTTATTAAGGCCAGGGGCCACGTCTAGGGCCCTCACAGCCCAGGGTCCTCCAAATGCATGCCAGGCCTAGGATAGGGGCAAGGTGGCGGCAAATGAACATGACATCATTGTGTGGCAAGGAAGTGCTCCAAAGCACCAGCCAGCACAACATCCCCCCCATTTTTCAAAAACCCCTTTCCCAACCTCCACACTGAAAAACTGTTTTTGGGGAGGAAAGATGAAGGAACCTGCTTCTTTCCCACCACTGCCTGCTAAAGCTTGGGGGGCAGAGGAGGAGCGAGCAACCAGGGCATCTGTGTGTGGGGGTGGAAAGACAGCACCTAGATTGCCTAGCTAGGGCAGTGCTGGTGGAGGAAGGAAGGGGGGGGGAAGAGAGCGACAGAGCATGCAAGAGGGGGCACCACTGTCTCCTGAGAACCTGCAAGAGCCAAAGGGCACGGGAAGGCTTCGATTTAAAGCGCCCTGTGCTAACTGGCTATGCAAAGAGGCTGAACGTGACTGCGGGAAAGTTGGTTCTTCAGCCTGTGTTGCATAAGCTGCTTGATCATTCTGAAGAGGGAGGCAGCAACAACCTGTGTTCTCTGCGTTTGCCTTTTCATCACCAACAGAGGCTCACAGCAACCGCCACACAGAGCCACAGATGTCACAGCAAGACTTTGCTGCGCCCAACCAAAAGTGGACCATTCTCGTTGCTGGAGATCAGTTCCCTGTCATGATCAAACAGCCCCCTTTATTCAGCAAAGAATGATTTGGATCCCCTAAACCGCAGGCTAATTGCCTGGAAATGAGCATCATCTTATACACTCCAGATACCCCCCTGCTGTGAAAAACACACACGTGAAATGCAACCTGCATGTCTCTTTTGGCACATATATTTATTTTATTGCCAATGTTTATATACTGCTTTATTTCAAGCAGACCCCAAAGCGTGTACACATGTAGGAGACTGTGGCCAATCTCTGCTTCCAGAGCTGGATGGCTGCTCCATGCTTTGATACTTCTGCGTGGGAAAGATGACAGTGGTCAGATTCTGGGTTCTGTCACCATTGCTGTGTGGAAAAGCAATTTTGCCTTCAGATCCAGGATGTCAATCCACTAGCACACAATTTGCTTTCGACATTTATCTACAGGTTGGGTTAACACCAAAAGCTTTGAAGGAAGGACTCCGTTCAAGTGTGAAACTGGGCAACTGCTGTGTACAAAATGGTTCTCTCCTCCAGAGAATTAGCCTGCAGCTTCAGTGATCCAAAATGATATGCGAACCAAAACACAGGCACGCTGCAAGGTTTGTACTTTCCAAATTTCGCAATGCCGTTCTCCAGCCAAGTGATGTGTACAAAAACACATCCACTATAGGGAAGTGTGCATAACAATGCATATATATTAGTGGATATAAAATACAAAAATGGATTATTCTGGGGAAAACTGCTTTGCAAAAATGTGTATATTAGGCAAAATTTCATAGAAAAATATGTACATTAGAAGAAATGCACAATAAAATGCTGGTGAACTTTAACGAGCGCTTTTGAGACAAAAAATTGCAAACTGGTATGGAAATGAGGATAACTGAAGATTGGAAAAATTAAAAAATGGATGGAAACTGAAATTGACAGATTTGCCTATCCCTCCCCCTAACCACATAACCTGAGTGGCTATTGAGAAGGGTCCTTCACTCTGTCCTGTGATCCCACTGTCTCCTCCCCCCTTGTAAAAATAAGAGTCCAAGCAAATTGAATTGTATATAAACATGTTATGAAGCTCAAGTTTCCAATTCAACAGAGTTCAAACAAACAAACAAAAAATCAACGCAGGCACTTTTGATGGACACAAGAGGGACATTAGGACAGCATCTTACCTATTCCAAGGTATTCACATGAGATTAGGGCTGTGCACTTTCTGGAATTGCACCAGGGCTGGAGAAGGCAACACGGTGGAGGTAGACTACCGTAGGTCTGTGCAAATGTGTGACACAGCTGACTTGGAGAAGAACATGTGTACTTGATATTACCCCCACCCCAAACCCTGGTTTTTGCTATCTCAGGCATACAGTAAACACAAGAGGGTCATTCAAGCATTCGGGAAGATCCACTATATGTGGTGGGTCACACGTTGTACTGGACAGGGTTAGATATACCTGACATTCACATTCATCAGCAACTCAAAGGTGGCACTCTTAGCTACTTTCCCCATTACCAGTAAGTCCAAAATTAAAGTGCATACAGGATATGCAAGAGTGCTGCTTGGAAAGTGCTCCGAAGCAATTTGGCAAGTACTTCATGTGTTGCAGGTTCGAGCCTTGGTATTGAACTCAAGGGTTCTGGGATGCAGCCTTGGCTTATATTAATTAGGGCCTTCCTACTGAGCTGCATTAATACTTTTGGGGCTCACACGCCCCCAGGTGCATTCTTGGTACAAGGCATCCCTTCCCCATGATGGTATCACTAGAAGTTCTTTTCTTAGCCTGCAGGCCAGCTGGAGAGGAGTTTCCATCTCACACAGATGTATAACTACGGCTAATGCCCACTTCTCCATGATTAAAGGAGTTGTGAGGGCCAGAAGATATTATTTCAATACATATTTGAGGACCAGGATCTCCATTCTGTAGAAATCAAAGTCACAATTGCTTCCCTACACCATCTTTGCTACATTTGGCCTAGTGTAACTGCATAGAGAGCTTCACTATGCCCCAAACAGATTGCATTATTGTTTGGGTACAATTATTTTAAAAAAAGCCTACAGAGGCACCAATAGGAATCAATCTGAAAGATGATTATAGTTGTGAGAACATCTGTGAAATAACTGGTATATATAAAGAGAGCATTCAGAGAGAGATGCTTCTACACAGACCTGAACTTCTCCAACCTGGTATAATCTTCATTCTAGTTTCTATGGTGAGCTGTAGACCACTAGGTCCAATCCTTCATTCACTTGATGCCACTATTTGGCTGACATTTTTTGTCTTGTTCATAAATGTTTCACAACTCCAAAAAAAAAGCACTCTGCTAATTTTGTGTGGCAAAGGATGCCATCAAAGGGGGAATTCAGCCCAAACGTGCTATGTTGTGGTCGAGTTCCCTTATCTCAGCAAGACTTTGTGCAAGAGAGAACTTCCTCAAGGATGGGTCTCCAAAATGACAACCCTTATTTCTATTCCTCCAAACAATGACAGAGGAACAGACAGATCAGCCCAAAAGATGTAAGCGTTTCTCATCACCTCTCTGTAGTCCTGGAGAGATCAGGAGCATGTTTAGGGAACTCTTGTAGCAGCAGCAAGAACAAACCCACCATGAAGTTGATAGCAGGTGCTGTGTCTCGACAGCGACTGATTTTTAGAACGTGCTCCCCCAGCTTCATAAGTTGGGGAAAACGGAGACTGTCCAAAAACACTTGAGTTAAGTTTGTTCCCCCAGGTCTAGAGGCTGGACTTCTGCAAAGGACTGTCCGGAACTACAGAATCGCCAATGCCTTCCAGAAGACTATCCCACTGATCAAAATCTTCTTTCAGCTCTAGGGAAGGAAGAAAAGAAATGGGGATTAGCCCAGGAAGATGATTATTGCATGATATAACTTCTGGCAAGGCATTAAAAGGAAGAATACCACTGGATCCATTAGTACCCAGAGGAAACGGCAATTCTTTAAAACGGTCCCAGCTCACTGGAACAACCACCACCTTCCTCTAAAGGCACAGTCCATAAACACCACCACCACCACCACATTGACTTACGGAGGTGTTTCTGCAGGAAGGCAAGAGCGGCCTGGTTGGTGATGTCAAGGCCCTCGTAGGGGTCGATGGTCCCTCTGGTTCTGAAGACTCTGTTCATGAGGTTCCCCGCAATGAAGGTGAAATCAGTCTGACTCTGGTGGACGGTACCCCTGGAAAGAGGACATAAGCACTTTGACAAAGCTGTTTCCATGAACATATGCATTTGTATGCACACACTGCCCTAGTATATGCATTTTTGCGCACAACAGTTGGCAGGAAAACTGCAGCACAGAATTCAGAGAAGTGCCCATCTCAAAGGATGACTGCATTTCAGAAAGTGCAGATTAGGTACATTCACCTTTAAATGCAAACTGAATCAAACCTCTCCCCCAGCCCTAGGTCTGATCCACCAGGCCGCTTCTTCAAAGGGAAAATGCCACGTTTATTTAACTGTTGGTTGAAAAATACAATAGTTTCCTATGAATTTGACCTCCAAATCCCAAATGAACTTTACACAGCTTAAGTTTGTTGAGTGTACCAGCAGCTGGAAACTGCAGCAAAAGCTTCGTTCTAGCCAATTACCTTTACACTCTAGAAATTCGCAAATATTGCAGAGCTTTCACTTTGACCTGCTTTAACGATTTAGCATTTGCCATACTGGTAAATGTGTAACCAGTGTGTCTGCCCTTGTCAATTGGGGATCAAAATGGCTGAGCATGCATAACTATACTGTTCATACTATAAAGACCTTTGCTCCTTATATATTACACCCATTCAAATTAATTTCTCAGGAAGAGCTGATAATTTTTATACAGTACCTCCCTCCTCTTACTGTCAAGACACCCCTAATGAAATTACTACCAAAGTGGCAAAATTCTGTGCATCAGAATCCATTACTAGGAACCAGATCTTCTTACTAGTACTCAGTAATCCATCCTAAGCATACCTGTGAACAACACACACACGTGTCTTAGTTTTTGGGCTGGGCTGTTAATTTTTCATAGTCTGCCAGCTCGTAAATTGCTAATTGCATGTGTTTGATTGTAATTTACTGGCTGATCTGTGATTGAAATAATTAAGAGCTGAACAGTTTAAGTATGAATGAAGGCGGCTTGTTATTTTTGATCAGCTGATCCTATCTTGGTTCTTTTGGGACTCCACACTCCTCTTTTATGTTTTATTAACCTATCCTTGTGCTTTTGCAAACAGGTTTGATCATCTCTTTTTCTGCCCTCCTTTTCAGCTCAGCTCAGCTCAGCTCAGCTCTCCTCTGTCTGTCTCATTCCCCCCTACTCGCTTCCTCTATGCGTCACAGCCGCTTCAGATTGCAAGCCTGCAATCATTTACTCCCTGTGTAGAGCTGTATTATGACAAAGCTCTGATCGCACCAGTTGAGCAAGTCCAGACCTTCAGACTTACAGGATGGTTAAAACCTTGGTTTCCTTGTTCACAGCGCTGATCTTTTTCATTTTGGCCACGCTCTCCGCAGTCTGAAAGGACTCGGTGTTGACAAAAAGCACTGGCTTGGTCACTTTCGGGTAGACAGAGTTCTCCAAAGGGAACATCCAGGCATCAAGGGCAACAGCACACCTGCAGGGAGAGATAAAACCAGGTAACCAAGGCCTTGGATTCCCATCAGGCAGCATGTTACTAGAAGGACGTCCCCAGCTACCGCTCTGAAGTTTTTTAAAATAGGCTGCCCCGAAGACTCCCAGGCAGCCTCTAGAGCATACTCACTTAAACTGGGCTTCTTTAACAAGAGCCAGCACAGCTGTCGCTCCTCCAAAAGAGTGGCCCATGACGGAGACTTTGGACAAATCCACGTTGTCCTGGAAGGGAAAGGAAGGAAACCTCTGAAAGTTGAAGCCACTTCCCAGAGATTTCATTCTTCAACAAACTATCACCAAGGAATGCTAAGGGAGTCGTGGCTACAAGGTTAGGGGTGATATATGTTCAGTGTACTGTAGGATCTCCTGAATTGATTGTTGCCTGAATTGGTTTAAAAATACGACGCCATCTCTTTGACTTAAATAGTACAAACAATCCCTAAAAAGCCCCAAGGTTTTAAACCAGGGTCGGCAAGGTTTACTTTGCCTGGACCGGTTCACTCCAGCAGAGAGCCCTCCGTGGGCCGGATTGCGCACGCGCCCACAATTTCCAACGTCTGCGCAGATGTGATTTCTGGCACTGCGGAAAAGAGTCCCTGTGCCATGCGGGGACTGGCCGAGTGGGCAGTTCAGGGGCGGCTTGTGGGCTGCTTAAATGACCGCATGGACCGCTTGTGGCCCATGGGCCTTAGGTTGCTGACCCGTTTTAAATGTTAGCACTATCCAACCTGTTTAATGAATCAAAACGCAGAACTGAGCTAACAAAAGTGGCACAATTGCATAAAATGTTTTTTTGAAAGCCAGGGTTTCCACCAACCAGCAAAAGGAGGCATTCCCAGGGGTGGGGGTCACCACCAGAAAAGGCCCTGCCCCAGTTGAGTTTGGTTGGTCAGTCTAGTACGAACCCCTTTCTAATCATGAAGGGGTTTGCATTGAAACCCCTGCTAAGATGAAGTTCTCCCTCCTCTGTTTTAGTAGAACCTTGCTGCCTGCAAAGTGCTTTGAAGTCCTGACCCCGGGACTTCAAAGCACCATATCGCCTGATGTCATTGCGGTGCCAGGTGACTGACAGGTGGTGATCCTGATAAGGATCTAGCCTGTGCAGCCAAAGAAGGTTCCACCCCCCTGCCTCATAAGATTCCTTGGTGGCTTTCTGCAGAAGCCACTGCTGGCAGGTCTCACAGGAAGCAGGGTACATGATGCAACAGCTTCTGCAGGGCTGGTAACGTGAATGAGGCTTGCTAAATATCAGAAGGAGGAAAGCAAGAAGGGACTAGGAGAGGACACAGAAGGATTTCGCTTTTTCAAGAAAAACGAAAAAAGGAGAGGCAGCAACAAAATGCTTTGGAGAGCCTTTCTTTTGTTTCTTTCTGCTGATTCCGCTCCCTCGTGGCCAAGATGTACCTTTTGAGAAAAGCAAAACAGGGTCTGGCTCCCTCTGGTGACCAAAGAATACAATCACAGGGAAGCCTCAGGAGGAGGAAGACAGATGGGAGGTGGGTGCGAGCGAGGCCAGCCTGTTAACAGAAGCAGCCCGAGGCTGCTTGAGTGAATCATCTCCATGTACACCCCACAATGTTTTACACAGTGGTGGCTGCTGCCTACTGGGACTGGGAGGGCAGAAGGCAGGGAAGCCAACAGAATGTAGAGCCAGAGCAAAGTAATTCTCGTTTTCTCCCTGCTGAGTTCTACAAGGACAACACCGAGACTAAGGAGAGGAAGCTGATAGCTGAGGACACCCCCAGGTGGGATTTAAAAGGACAGGCAGGGGAGGAACTCGCTGGAGGCAGATGGAGGTTGTTGGGGCAGTGTCCCCTCTGCCGTAATGGACGAGCCCGCAGTAGTTTTACAGGTGCACATAGGCACTCATAAAAGAACATGCTTGCACCCTTCCTGTTTTCACATCAAGGATTGCTGCCCCAGCCACAGGGAAGGGATGTAGCTCAGTTCAGTGGCAGAGCATCTGTGGTGTGTTCTTCAGGTCTCAGATTCAATCCCTGTCATCTCCAGGCAGGAAATGTCCCCTGCCTGAAATGCTGGAGAGATGCTGCCATGCATTGTCAACAATACTGAGCTAGATAGAGCAATGGTGTGACTCAGCTCTCCTGCCTGCTGCTACTATGTTTGCTTATTCTGCAGTGTATTGACTTCTGAAGCAAGGTGAATTGGTACAACTGCCTCTAGTTCAGAGATCCATTAACACACACACACACCCAACCACACACACACACACACGAGAGAGAGAGAGAGAGAGAGAGAGAGAGAGAGAGAGAGAGAGAGAGAGAAGTGGAAGAGATAACAGGTTAGATTTAAAAGATTCTGGAAATTTTTTAGATTAAGTTCGAAATTTAGGAAAAATCTAGCATTGAAATGACATTGATGTAGATGCCAGGCGGGTCTCTTGAGGGAGAGCAGGGAGACCACTGGGATGCCACTAAGGAGAAAGAATAGCAGCTCCCAGAATCCCCAGCAATACACACTGGTCTCTTAGCACGCCAAGCTGACATAGAAAAGATTTCCTCAAGCTTGAGAGCTACTTATGGGGACCTAGATTCAAATATCTTCTCTGCCATGAACACAGAGCAACTAGGTAGCCTCACGGTAAAATGGGAACAATGGCAACCTACCTTAAACAGCTGTAAACACAAACTTCAGCTGTGGCACAGAAATTACTAGCAGCAGTTATTTAGAAGCAAACACCATTTGCTCTCTGGCAAGCCATTAAGTAAGGTATACTGTTGCCTCACATCACATGACAGACTGGATGAACGCAATATGTTTTACCTTCAGCACAGACAGATCAAAATCAGTGCGCAAGAGGTTGACGACAGCCTTGCCGCTATCGATGCTCCGGATCAACTTAAGTCCTCGTTTGCACTCGTTTGCTCTTTGATGAAGCTGCAACAACAAGGAGGAGGTCTATGGTTAATCCTCTTGTTCGTTAGCTGGCTTTAATGAGGTTAAGCCCTATTTAAAAGTGCTTGTGTGAAAAGAGAATAGGAGTTGAAAGCCTGGCCTCCAGGCTTGTTGCTTAACTCTTTCTAACAAATAACAATTTAAAAATTGTTGGGATCAGAGCATGGTATCTGAAGAAGCATGGTAAATTCTGAAGAAGTGTGCATGCACACGAAAGCTCATACCAAAATAAAAACTTAGTTGGTCTTTAAGGTGCTACTGAAGGAATTTTTTTATTTTACTTCGATCCAGACCAACACGGCTACCTACCTGTAAATAACAATTTGTAAACCATAGGGCAAGCCTTGCTTACAGTTTGTGGTTAGTCTGGAGCAGGGAGCAGGGAGAAATTCATCTCGTTTTGAATGGACAGCCTATCAAATTCATACTTTCTGAAATAATACACAAACTGAAACGCAGCCATCCTTTGAGATCTGAACTCCTCCAAATTTTGCAACGCAAAATTGAAAGTGAAAATAAAAAACAAAAAGCAGAGAGAACACCCAGGGACATGTCAAATGCCAGAAACAAAAATTCTACTATGGGCTTTTTATTATTTATTTATGCAGGGTAATATTTTAAACAATTTTCAAAAGATGACAAGTCTAGCCACCCTTTTCTTCAAGCAACCCTGAAACCTGCAAGGATGGGAAGAACCTTCCACATCCTTGGGGCCACCACTGTGAAGGCCTTGCCTCTGACAGCCCACGTTCTAACTTCCCCTACTGATAGACTCAAAATATAGATCAATGTTCTGTTAACCTTTCTTGGATTTTGGGGCATGGGCATGGAGGAGTGGTTAACGGCCTTAACTGACTTTGACCACAGCAGCTGATAATACCTCGAAAACACTCATCTCTTTGTGATCCAAATTCAGCCAACAGTGAGGAGCATGGACCTCTCCTGATGTTGTCCAACTTCCATCAGATAACATGGCCAATGTTCAGGCATGATGGGATTTATAGTCCAGTAACTTCTGGAGGGTGACACCCCTGCTTTGAAAAACACAATCTTTGTGCCAAGTTCAAGCTGCAAGGGCACACACAGAGGTGCTCAAACTTTTTTTTAAAAGAAGTACTATAAAATATTTTTGGACTGGTTGCTAGCAGGGGAGTCTGCCAAGGGATATTAAGATTTTAATCTTTCTTTTTCTTTGCACCATAGAGAAGTCCACTAAGAACAAAACAAATGTTTGAGCATGTGTGTTTAAATCAGAGCATACCTGTGGGTTTCGGAAGCGAAACTCCTTCTGACCTTTCGGCACCCCTTGATACGAGAGCCATTCTTCCCGTATCTGAGCCTCAGGGAAGTCTGGAGTTTCAGGATCCAACTTGCAAAAGTAAGTGGCAGAGGCAGAATGGTCTCTGGGGGAGGGGGGGGGAAACCAAGTACAGGCAGTCAGGTAAAGAAGAGTTCAGCACCTCAAATTTTCCAGAGTCCCAGTTGGAACCAAGATTGTAGGAATGTATTTTAGTCCCACAGGATTATTTCACACACACTCTCCTTTTGCTCTTTTAGATACCAACGTCCCTTTCATACTGCTGGGATTCTGGGAACAGATGCTTACAAAGCTTGGCCGAATCCAGCAAATGCACACGTGAGTGAAATGGGCAACTGCGGCACATCAGAGTCAAATATCAAGAGTCTTATCAAGGCACACAAACAATGGGATGTCATCCTGTTCTAAAGGGATTCCACCTCTCACCTGTGCTCAAGCGCCATCACCACAAAACCACGCGAAGCCATTTCAACACAGATGGCGGAGTACACAGTTCTGGAAATTGAAACAGAGATGATAACGTTACAAATAGTGGAAAACCCCTGTAATTCCTCTGGATTTTTGTTTCATTTCGTTTAACGGAAATTTTGTACTGCTTAATTGTAAATAAAACCTCTGTGTGGTTTACCAAGACTATATAATATGCATTAAAATTCTCAGTAGAGATTGAAGTTAAAAACATTTTTAAAACAGTGAAAATATGAATAAATGTAAAATACGAATAAAATGCAAGATTCAGTGGTACCTTGGTTGCCGGACGCCTTGGAACTTGTACTTTGGCTCCCGAACGATCAAAAACCAAAAGTGACTGTTCTGGTTTTCGAATGATTTTTGGAAGCCAAACATCCAGCGCGGCTTCTGATTGGCTGCAGGACACTCCTGCAGCCAACCAGAAGCTGTCTTGGTTTTCGAACAGTTCCAGAAGTTGAGCAGACTCCCTGAACACATTTTGTTCGAGAACTAAAGTACAACTGTATAAGCTAAAATTACATATTAAAATATGTTGGATGTACCTGTTTCTAGGAATCTACTACATAGCTAGTGCCCTCCAAATCTTGTTGGACTACCACTCCCATCAGCCCCACTGAGCACGGCCAGTGGTCAAGGGTGATGGGAACTGTAGTTCAGCAACATCTAGAATGCCACAGGAAGTGTGTGCGAACTTTTGATCCTTCAGTTGTTGTTGAACTACAACTCCTCCCAGACCCAGCAAGCGTAGCCAATGGCAAGGGATGATGGGAGTTGTAGTTCAGCATCATCCAGAGGACCAAAGGTCCCAACACCTGGGCTACAGATCAGCCAGCCCTGAACCAAAGTGTGTCTGCTCCTGAACCTCAAAATAAAAATTAATCTACCCGTATGCTATCTCTCTCTGTCCAGGAGACTCTCCTCTTTAAGATGCACAATACATTTCTCTGAACTTAACTGCTCTGCTGACAAAACATTCAAAGGTGTGATGATGACCCATATAAGAAACTGGCATTCTACACCCCTCAGTAAGCTTTGGGTCACCTGAAATCACACCTCCAGAGGAGTATCTTCTACAAAATATTGAATCGCATGCAGCCCTGAGTGCAGAACACTAAAACCTGGCATCCCTCCCCTCCATGCTCCTTCAGGCCACCTTTATTTAAAGCCTGATATCACCACTTTAAACAGTCATAGCACCCATAAAATAATCCTGGGAAGTGTAGTTTGTTAGGGGTGCTGAAAGTTGTTAGGAGACTCCTATTCCCCTCATAGAGGTACAATTCACAGTGTGGTTTAACAAAATCAATCCTTTCTCCCATGGACCTCTCGGAATTGTAGCTCCGTGAGGGGAATAGGTGTTTCCTAACAACCCCCAGCACCTTTAACGAACTACAACTCCCATAATTCTTTGGGGAAAGTGTTTAAAATGGTATTGCAGTGCTTTAAATGTATGGTATGAAACCGGCTGTAGTAGCCTAGCTGTTCCTCAGCCTCCCTCCCCAAAAAACACGCTACTTCTAGGGTTCCTTGCAGTTTCCTACATAGAAAGCCTGTTTACAATGGTAGTGTAAATGAGGCGTCGATTTGGGGGGGAGGGATTAAACACAAGATCACAGCTAACACTTTAAAAAGCAACAACCAGTCACCCAAAGTCTAATCCAAGATGTGTCTGGGCTCATGTGAACTAAGCCATTCTAGTCGATATTTATCCCTTGGTGCTTTCTAATGAGCTCACAAGGATTTGTGGGAAGACTGGACGGCAGAGAGCGGGTTTTTCACATCTAAGGCATCTTTCCAATCCCTCTTAAAATAGATCCAAACCGACTTGCTCACCTGTTGGCAGTTTTAGTCCCCTATAAGCAGCTAGAGGACTGCTCTTGTTCCCAAAAATGATTGTGCCCCAAAATGCCACTCAGATAAGGAACACTGCCTGTTTTAAGAACTCTAGGAATGCTAAAGATTGTGACGCACGTTGGATACTCAGAAGTGCCAAAGAAATGCCAGGTATATTGCAACCGGCTAAATGCAGTGACCTCTCGGTCACAATCCATTGTTTTTCCCAGCATTACTGTCCTTTGCTGAAAGGCCAGCTCCATTGGGCCTCCTCTCCTTCTACAGACACCCAGTGGCAGCCATTCTGGCCCAAAGGCCCTTCTAGACTTGGGTGTGTTTTTCTGGAGGCATATCTCACAACATGTCATTGATGCAATCCAAAACTGCATTAGTGGTGGACTTACGTATACCAGACAAGCCACGTCTCATCATTCATTTTATCATTTGCATTGTCCATTTTATCAGTCCACAGGAGGTCTTGCACAGATGAAGGAAATGTAAGCAGAAAAAACTTACCGAAAGGCTCCTAATCCGTGGGAGAATATGATCAATGGATACTTGTGGGAACATGGTTGAAAAGGAGCATCCCAGCTCACGGGGATCTTGCACGAACCTGTAGAAATCAATGAATGTTCCAAGGCCTTGTTATGCAGCAAGTGGTCAATGCTTCACTATCCCAATTATGCTATGCTACCCAAGAAAACCTTTCGCTCATTCATCTGTTCTTAGTGGTTTCTTGAAGTTTAGAATTGTTTCAGATACAAAAGGCACAACCCTCTTGCATTCCCTGCAGGGTGTACATCTCAGGTTAGTGGCATCTACCGGACGTAGTTCTTGCTTGTACTGGTGGTACAAGTAAATTTAAGACACTGGATTGACTGATCTTATACCTCTCTTCCAATAGATGCTTTTACTGCACTATATATTTAAAGCACATGACTCCTCCTCCCCCCCAAAAATCATGGGAACTGTAGTTTACCGCCTACAATTCCTGGCACCCATAGCAAACTAAAGTTCCTGGGATTCTAAGTGCTTTAAACATATGCTGCAGATGTGATGTTACTTCAAATTGTTGCAAGCCAGCAACTGCTGCATTGCGGGTGGGGGAATTCCAGTTCATTCTGCTAAGCAGAGCCCTGAGCTCCTGCCCTGATGGTACACTGGTCTGAGCAAGTTTCAAGATCTTAAGGGTTACAGGTAGAAGAAGGGCACAAAAGCAGCAGCACTGCACCAAGATGCTGGCAGCCAGCAAACCCCTTACCAAACGTCACGCTGAGCAGCGGGGCGCACCATTTCCTGTTCATGTTCATGTAGTCGGAGAGTCCATAGTAGTACTCATAGCGAGGGATCCAAAAGGGCTGCTCCGCCCCATCCTGCTGGATGCAGGGGTAAAATAAGCGAAAGAAGAGGCCCTGAGGAAGAGAAAAGAGATTGTAGCGTAAACTCAAGCATTTCCCCAGCCACTCTGGGCGGCGTCCAACAAAATATTAAAATACAATAGTCTGTTAAACATTAAAAGCTTCCCTAAATAGGGCTGCTATGGTTTTCCCAGTAGTGATGTATGGAAGTGAGAGCTGGACCATCAAGAAGGCTGATCGCCGAAGAATTGATGCTTTTGAATTATGGTGCTGGAGGAGACTCTTGAGAGTCCCATGGACTGCAAGAAGATCAAACCTCTCCATTCTGAAGGAAATTAGCCCTGAGTGCTCACTGGAAGGACAGATTGTGAAGCTGAGGCTCCAATACTTTGGCCACCTCATGAGAATAGAAGAATCCTTGGAAAAGACCCTGATGTTGGGAAAGATTGAGGGCACAAGGAGAAGGGGACGACAGAGGACGAGATGGTTGGACAGTGTTCTCGAAGCTACGAACATGAGTTTGACCAAACTGCAGGAGGCAGTGGAAGACAGGAGTGCCTGGCATGCTCTGGTCTATGGGGTCACAAAGAGTCGGACATGACTAAACAACAACAAATAGGGCTGCCTTCAGATGTTTTCTAAAAGTCTGGTAGTTGTTTTTCTCTTTGACATCTGGTGGGAGGGTGTTCCACAAGGCGGGTGCCACTACCAAGAAGGTCCTCTGCCTGGTTCCCTGTAACTTGGCTTCTCGCGAGGGAACCGCCAGAAGGCCCTCGGCGCTGGACCTGAGTGTCCGGACAGAACAATGAGGGTGGAGACGCTCCTTCAGGTATACTGGACTGAGGCCAAGTCTCTAGATACTGGAAATATGTGGAGGGCCTTTCTTTAGAGATATGGTATAAAAAGGTTGTGTGTGTTTTTTTAAGTTTCAGAGAAGTTGACTACTAAAGTGTGATTATTTAGGAGACAAATCAAAAAAGACAAATTTGGCCCGACTTCATTGATTATATAGCAAAATCGGAAGAGCCCAACAGAATACCAGCATTGTTTGCATTTATATGGGACCAATAATCTCAGCTACAGTGGTGCCTCGCTTAACGAATGCCCTGCTTAACGAAATTTCCGCTTAACGAAAGGATTTTTCGAGCGGAGGTTGCCTCGCTAGACGAATGCGTTGTACGAAAAATTCGTCTAGCGAATCGCGGTTTCCCATAGGAATGCATTGAAATTCAATTAATGCGTTCCTATGGGCAAAAAAAGGTCAAAAAAATTTCAGTGCATTCCTATGGGATTCACTAGACGAATTTTTTGCTATAAGAAAAGACCCGTGGAACAAATTAATTTCGTCTAGCGAGGCACCACTGTACTTCTCTTCAGAGTCTGGATACATTTGATGAGTATAGCAAGTTAACATTTACTAACATTTCTGTGAAGCAACAGATAACCACCTCATGACTATTTTTTTATTTAATTCATATTTGTAGTTAGCATTAATGTTTGTATTGTGGAAAGCATGGGAGGGATGTCAGGGCGCTGTTGTCCATAAAAATTAACTCTCAGGTGTGTGCCTTCATGGATTGGGGGTGCCTAGGACAAGGTGCCTAGGACAAATCTTGCTGTCTGTAACCACATACATTTTGTTTTGTTTCAAAAAGTTAATTTTGAAAATTAAGAAGCCTGTTCTCCCAATCACACCTTTTCTGTGAAGCTTTGGGCACAGCCTCCCAGTTGCCATTCTATGCCCTAATGTAATTCAGTCAGTACAAAAGGGGAGAAGGAAACCTTCTCAGCCTGAGGGCCACATTCCATCCTAGGCAGCCTTCTGCACATGCACAGAACAGTAGGCTTGTTTCGACATACAACTCACAAACCTCTTCCTCTCTTCTATCCAAGTAAGCAAGAGGCACTATCAGGGTTCAAAGACACTTTCCTGTCACCTCAGGGAGTGATGCAAGGCCAGTGCGGGGGTATGGCTTTTGGAGAATGCCAAGGGTCAAAGGAGAGGCTGGGAGGGCTGCATTTACACCCCTGGATCTGCGATTCCCCATCCCCGCTGTACAACAGAGCATGCCAGAATTACGCCCTCCGAAGTAACTTTTTACTTCAGAAGCCATAGATCAGGTATGTTCTCCTGATCATATGTTCAATTAATAAAAATAATATGTTGAAGGCACAGGAGTAGAGCAGGCTGCATTTGTTTCCTGTGAGTTGGTCACCTTGTTAGATGACATGCAGATTATTCATTTTCCCTCTGTGCCCAACCCTGTCTCCCCCACCGACCCAAAAGAACCTCAGCTGGTTTTCCTGGTGACAGTGAGTCACCAAAACAAAACACCACAGGGATACCAACGATACCAGCAGAGGGAACCCTCTGGATAGTTTCACCACCACCTGAAGTGCAAGGGGTAGCCGGGTGGCCTGGGAAACTGCATTCCCTGGGGCAGCCCCTAAGTTGCGGAATCCCCCTCCCCACAGAGGCAATGCTGTCACCTTCATTATGTGGTAATCCCTACTAGGCTATGAAGCTCAATAGGTGACCTTGGGCCTGTCACTGCCTCTCGGCCTAACCTACCTCACAGGGTTATTGTGGAGTATGCCACCTTGAGTTCCTTAGAGAAAAGGTGGGCTAGAAATATAATAATCAGGCAAAGCCCTGAGATACACATTTTTTAAAACCCACCCTATTTTCTCTGTCCTGAAAATTATTTGCACTGATTCAAAAATATTTTTAATTAAGAATTGTAACCTGCCATGGGATGTCATGGTGGAGGGTGAGAAAAACAACCATCTAACAAACAAATAAAAATAATAAAGGTAATGTATTGTATGGTTTTATTTTGTGTGATGGAAATGTAGTAATTGTAATAAGCTAATAAAGATATTTGAATCAAAACAACAACAACAAAGGCAAGATACAAAACCGCGAATTGCCCAATTCATATAACTGCTGTGTTAGAATATGCTCTCTCTCCAACCAGCCTTTTTTATTTGAAGGGGTAAGGTAAAGGGACCCCTGACCATTAGGTCCAGTCGTGACCGACTCTGGGGTTGCGCGCTCATCTCGCATTATTGGCCGAGGGAGCCAGCGTATAGCTTCCAGGTCATGTGGCCAGGGATGGGAAATAATTGGTGTGGCGCAGAACTGGGGGTTCCCAAGCTGTAGTCTGTAAACCGTCCACCAGCTGCCCCTGAGCTTCGCACCTATGAAGGGCACTGACTGATTCAGAATCCTACAGAGTCTGTACTCAACTTCTAACGCAATAAAATACAATGTAAGGAATGCAGCAAAGCAATAAAAAAAATGACACAGCAACTAGCCACAAGAAGCAGATCGGCGGAACCCTGCTCCCTTCTTCGTTGACCCTCCAAGCTGACAGGCTGGTCCAGCCTCACTTCTGCCCCCATCCCCGCCCCAGCAAATCACTGTACCTTTGGCGTCTGTCCCACCATTACATCCGTGCAGCCCACCGGGAAGGCTCCCTTCCCGTGAGGCAGCCCCAGGGACTGGGTGACCCCCATGCTCTCCTGCTGCTTCTCCCTCAGCGCGAGCCGAAAAAGACGGATCCGCGGGCGCCCCTTATTTGAGAAAGACGCCAGCGGGCAGTTTCATTTCCTCCTCCTTCGGTTCCTGCTGCGCCTCGAAAGGCGAATCTGACGCTCGGCTTGCGCATTGGCCGGCATGCCGCGCCCTTTGCCTCCGAGGCGCGGTGGGAGGAGACGGGAGACAGGGAGAGAGGAGGAGGCGGAACCCGAGTTGGAGCTTTGCATTGTTTTGCTTATAAAGTGGGGAGAGAAACGGCTTAAAGCGCAGAAGTCGAAAAAGCTGAAGGATCACGCACCCCAAGCCTGCTTCGTGGCGCTCAGTCGGTAGAGCTGAGCGCCACGAAGCTGAAGAAGTGTGCATGCACACGAAAGCTTCGTGAAGAAGTGTGCATGCACACTTCTTCGTATCTGAAGAAGTGTGCATGCACACGAAAGCTCATACCAAAATAAAAACTTAGTTGGTCTTTAAGGTGCTACTGAAGGAATTTTTTTATTTTACTTCGGTAGAGCATGAGACTTCTTAATCTCAGGGTTGTGGGTTCAAGCCCCAGGTTGGGCGAAAGGTTCCTGCATTGCAGGGGGTTGGACTAGATGACCCTCCTGGTCCCTTTCAACTCTACCATTCTATGATTGGTCAAGGAAGGGCGATTTCTTCCTCCCCTCCGTCACGCGCGCCTTGCGACACAGCGCTTAGTTTGTTTTTCTGGCGTCCTCGCGCGCAGGCTCGTCACAATTTTTGCGAAAGACAAAAGGAAGGGAGACTCTTTCTCAACAGTATTACGCTGAACTCGGAGTCAGATCTGTTGATTTGGGTTTTTTGTTTTGTTTTTTTGTTTGCTTATTCGAAGCGTTTGCACCCCGCTTCAGCCCAAAGGCTCCCAGAGTGGCCGCCATACAGTACAATAAGTTAAAACCAGAGATAGTCTCTGTCCGCACATGCTTACAATCTAACATTCCTCCAGTCTTCGGTTCAGCTCTCCACATCCGATTGCGGGTATTTTGTAAAATGCTCCTGGGAATTTATCAGGCTTTTATTGTTATTTAGCTGTTTATGTCATTAAAAAAGCAGTTTACAAAACCATCTACATAACAATAAAAATTGTGTAAAAAAATTGTGTAAAAAAAGAAACATAAACCCTCAACTCACTATTATGGAAATGTGTTTTCTTTAATTGTTTACTTTGACCACGAAAAGTTATCAGTCAGTGTTTAAAGGCATTTTGGTGCACATCTCTCCTCATACACATTTTTGCTATGGAATTTTGTCTAGTACTGTATGCCAATTATTTCAAAGCTGTTGTTTTTTTATTTTTTGCCAATATCTGCATTTTTCATGCACATTTTATAGGGTAGGATAACTCTGGTAAAAGTCAGATAAGAGCAGATTTCAAAGGATAGCTGTGTTATGGGATAGCTGTGTTTAGGGAGGCTTTTAATGTTTAATTGTTTTATTTCATTTTTCTGTTGTAAGCCGCCCATAGTGGCTGGGGAAACCCAGCCAGATGGGCGGGGTATAAATAATTTATTATTATTATTATTATTATTATTATTATGGTTTGCATATTGTATTGAGAAGGGTGCATTAGAGTCACGCGAGAATTTAAAGCAAAGTGAATTCCTTTCCCGATTTAAAAAGTGGGATTGAAATACTCTGCAGCAGATAGATGAATCAGCATGATAATGGAAAGTTTCACCTGTTAAGCCTGCACTTAATCTGCACAGTGTGCACTGTCACAATGCAGGGGTGCAGTGGGGAGCACAGATACTGTACATTAATCTTGCAGCCTAAGTGTCAAACATTGGATCACATCCTGCAGCTGCACTTATTTGGCCTGCAGGATATCAACTTTCATGCTCTAATGCTTTTTAATGTGTTATTTTACTATTCTGAAAATTATAGGATAGGGGAGCTAAGTGTGTATTGCTCACTGGAAAATGCACAGATCTATGGTTTGTGATTGGTTTTTTTTTAATGTGTTCTTAGTGTCAGGGGAATGTGCTAGTTAGATTTTCCATAAATCTGATGAAGAGATTTTCACAATCATGTATTATTATCATATTATGGTTTTTCCCTTGTCTGTGTTTTCCGCTCGTCACCATCATCATCGCTCCGTCTAGCAGCAAACTCAGGCCATGAGTGCCAACAGGATTAATGCCAAAATGGGGCCACTGAGAATCAAGGAGGTACCGGTATCAGTAGGTACACGTGTTGGACATGCAACAGTATGATTCACTCAGTCTGTAACATAAGGGTTAATTCTGTTAAAGCTAAAGTCAACTAGCCAAGAGAGGGATGGGATGCTGCTTAGCAACCAGGCATGAACCACACAGAGGTAGCACATGCTCTGACTGGCTGTGTAATTCTGAGGGAGTTTTCCTCTGTATGTTTGGTTGAATGTCTTCCTGCCAAACCAAGAAAGACAAAACCTCCATTTCTTTCTCTTCAAATTATATACTGCTTTTGCTCAGTTTCCTCAGTAAGGTGTTATCAGATTTACTTTTTTCTCTGGACTCAGTCTGTGTTATTTAAGTGATTTTGCTAATAAGGGGAACTCCCTGAGTTTTCAGGAGATCAAATTATATGGGGGGAAGCCAAGGGACCACCCCTTCTTTAAATTACTTGTTGAGGAGGAATGGGCATGTTTAGCAGTCATGGAAGAAGCATCTGGAAGTGCTCTTTTTGAATTGCTTTATTGTTTATAGCTAGGTTGAAGAACTTGGGGCCCTCACAGGTGTTTGGGATGGAAAATAGAGGCAGGGGTGTGAACTGGCCTGCTTGAATACTTTACCACTTATACTGTCCTGGACGACAGCATGGTTGGTTGGTTGGTTGGTTGGTTGGTTGGTTGGTTGGTTGGTTGGCTGGCTAAATGGAACCCTGAACAGAAGCACTACTGTTATGGGGGTGAGGCTACACTGCTACATTTTATTGCAAGCCCTACTTGTCAACCCTAACTTTTTGCCTGCAGTGCAAAGCAGGAAAGTGCAGTCCAGCAGAGGGTGCCACTTAACCATTCAGTAGCAACCACTCCTCCTGTCTTTAACTTGCTTCCAAGGGAGCATGAAATGGATTGAATGGAGCTGAAGAAGAGCTGCTGAAGGAAACCTTTCAAAGCAGAACAGGGGGGCCTGTGCGCCCTCCAAATGCTGTTGGACTCCATCAACCCTAGCAAGCACAGTCAATAGTCAGGGAAGATGGGAGATGTAGCCTGGCACCATCAGGAAGGCTCCTGCTTGCATCTGGTTGGCCACTGTGGGAACAGGATGCTGAACTTGATGAGCCGTTGCCCTGATCCAGCAGCCTCTTCTTACACTCTCCTTTAATGGCAGTTTGATCTGCAGAAGCAGACAGGCGACCAACAAGCAGTAGGAAAAGCAGCGAGGGTGATTGGTGTTAGTTTGCCTCCAATAGCGACACTTTATGCCGCTCGAGTCAGGAAGAGAGCAGAGAGAATTGCTGTAAACTAGGGGTCAGCAACCTTTTTCAGCCGTGGGCTGGTCCAGACCATTTGGGGGGGGGGAAATGAACGAATTCCTATGCCCCACAAATAACCCAGAGATGCATTTAAAATAAAAGCACCCATACTCATGTAAAAACACCAGACAGGCCCCACAAATAACCCAGAGATGCATTTAAAATAAAAGGACACATTCTACTCATGTAATAACAAGCTGATTCCCAGACGGGCTGGATTGAGATGGCAATTGGGCCGCATCCGGACCATGGGCCTTAGGTTGCCTACTCTTGCTGTAGACCCTTCGCATCCTGGTCATCACATGTTTGATTTACTTCCATCCGGACGTCGGTACAGGACTCTATACAAAAATGTCTAGACACAGGAATAGCTTTTTTCCTTGTGCCATCAAATTGTTGAATCTGTAGTTGTGGGCAAAAGGGAGGTCAGTTGGTGGTATGGGGTTTTCCCGCTGTGCTGTTGTATTGTGAGGGGAATAGTGTTTGTATGAGGTACGTTTTTCTTTACATTGCAATGCAGTCGAAGCAAAATTCCAAGTATGGTTGATACTTGGCCAATAAATTATTCTATTCTATTCTATATATAGGAGAGACATGTGGCGCTGTCGTAAGAGTGCTGTTAATTCCCCATAAGTTGATATAAAACTTTCCCCCCACAGGATGCAGCTGCAGAATACTCGTGACTGTCTTATCTCTGTTACTGCGCAGACTAACACATAGTGCTGGCCTCTATCAGAAGCTTCAATTACAGCATTCTTTGTGGAGAAGGATTGTTGGAGACAAAACTAAAGAAACTGAATCCTGAAGTTGCAGGGCTTTGACAACTTCAGACCTCTCTGGGCTCGGAGAAAGAAGACATTCTGAAGCAACTGTGTATAGGAATGCAGAAAAGGAATGCCAAGACCACCTTTGTCTGCAGGTGTATATAACACACTGTGTCTAAGTCTTGATCGTGTGCCTTGACGTATAAACGAAAGAAGGAATTTGGGCCATTTCTTTAAAGTATTATCATTAGTCTGTAGTGGAATGTTTTGAAAGAGAAAAAATATTTTAGGTAATAATGTCATCGTAACTGTTGCCATAGTCGGTAGTGGCACCTGTCCTGTGGAACACCCTATCAGCAGATGTCAAGGCAATAAGTAACTATTTTACTTTTAGAAGTTAGGGAAGTTTTTAATGTTTAATGCGGTACTGTTTTAATATTCGGTTGGAAGCCGCCCAGAGTGGCTGGGGAAACCCAGCCAGATGGGCGGGGTATACATAATAAATTGTTGTTGTTGTTGTTGTTGTTGTTGTTGTTGTTATTATTATTATTATTATTATTATACGCCATGGCAATGTTGTCTTTTTCTGGTTATGTATCTTAGATGTGAACTCAGAAATAACAGGTGAATAATCTATCTTTTCCAATATAGAAATGTCTTTGGGAATTAAAATACCAAGATACTGAAAATGCAAAGTACACATTTTGAGTCCAGATACTTTTCATAGGTTTAGTAACATGTTGGGAGGAGTGTAAATGCAGAGTAATTCCATCGAGCTATAATTTACAGCAAATCCCGATGCCTGACCAGAACCTGCAATTTCTGACATAATTACAGGTACAGACTTAGCTGTATTGGAAGTCATAAGAGTGACATCACCGGCAAAAATAATAATTATGTTTTTGACCATTAATAGTGACACCTGATAGCCAGTCTAATACGCTCAGTGACTTTCAGTTCCCGTGATTCTTTGTGGGTGAAATGGGTAAAAGAGTGCTTGGAAAGTAAGGTGTGGATGTGGTCAATGCCTCCCACCCACCCATCACCCCAAACTTTTATTTAGAGAGATCTCGCCAGTGGAAATTGGAATGCAGAACCACAAAGTGGATGCTCCACAGTTTGGCTCTGGCAGCCCTAAACTTGCTGTGGATGATGACTTCACCCCTGTCATTTTCCTGCCTGCTTTTTTGTGTGAACTGAGATAAAATGAAGGCAACTAGGATAAAAGAATGAACAGCATGACTGTCGCCAAACCCACAAGGAGCAAAGAGGATATGAGAAGCCAAAAGTTCTTCCAAACCACACCAGGTCTGCAGTCTTCAGTGGTGTTGGGAAGAGGGCAAACTTCTTTCAGGCATCTGGGAGCTATTTTCTTCTTGGGCTTAGCGAGAGTGACTTCTCTTTTCTTCTTCCTCTGCAGAAACAGTTTAGCTCATCCCTAACCAAAAACACAAAGTTGCACCATTCTAATAGATCCTTTCTCTTTTTTTATCCTTTTTTCTTTTCTTTTAACCAAATGGAACCGTGTGTGTGTGTGTGTGTGTGTGTGTCACGGAGGAAAAGCCATGCTGTCAAGATAATTACATTTTCTGTTTAATTAAAATCACTGGCATGGCCAGTATCTTGTGGTACAGCTTCGCATGAAAGAGAAAGCAGGTTTTTCTTGCTAATTAATATGTTTCATTGTGCTGCTTGAGAGGAAGTCAGTACGCGGAGCAAAAAACAGGTTGAAGTTGAATTTTAAGGTTGTCCTACCCTTCAGCTGCATGTCATATTGAACAGATTCAGCACCTGTTTGTCCCTGCTCAAGACAGGACCAGAAAACTCCTAAAGGACCTCCTTCTGCTGTACGAACCTGCTGACCCACTGAGATCATCTGAGGCCCTGATCTTATTGGTCTTCAATAGTTGGGTGGTCATCCAGGACTCTTGGAGGCAGGACTCTTTCTGTGGTGACACCCCACCTGTAGAGCTCCTGCCTGCAGGCCCGTCTTGCCCATTGGGTCTACTGGCGCGGTGCGCCAGGGCGCTGGGCACTCAGGGGCACCCCAGCAAGTGTGGGAGCTGCGCGGTGGCCTCCCTTTTCCCTCCTGCATGCCCGCCAGCTGTGCCGCTCAGGGGAGAGCAGGGAGGTAAGTGAGGTGGAGCAGGCACTAGGACCCTGTTCCGCCCTGCAGCGCCAGGGTCATCCCTCATCCCGGCGCTGCATTTCATCGGTAGAGGCAACGCCACACGGCACCAATGAAACACAGCGCCAGGGTCATCCCTGCTGGCGGGAAGGCTCTGTGGCGCCCATCTGGCCTCCGCTGCTGACGGGAGGGCTCCAGACTGCAGGAGGGCCTTCGTAAGCCCTCTGGCAGTCCGCACCTCTCCCTGCTGGTTCTGTCACCGCCCGTCCTTCCTCATTGCGGCCAGGGCACAGCAGGTGATCCCTCCTGGAGGTGAGTTCCCGTCCCTGCACTCTGACTCAGAGCCGGGAGCCGCACAGGCCAGAGGGAAGGGAGGGCGCCGGAGAAATTTTTGCACCACAGCGTTGGATACCCTGACATGTTTGCCTGGTCTCATTAGCCCTCTTCAGGCATTATCACCAGTGATGACTGATGCTCATTGAGACTGGTAGGGAGACAGGGAGCTGAACAGCAGGTGGCGCCAGAGCCAATGGCAGGTACAGTCAGCTAGTGCTAGTTTTGTCCCCATCCTCCTCCCAGCTTTGTTCTACCACTGAGACTAAGGTGGAGGAAGCAGACAAACAGGCTGTGGCACCACCAGGACTGACTGTAAGTAGAAAGGCTGGCAAGTGTAGTGGGGGCTGGGGCTGGCTGTAGGTAGGTTAGTGAGGGTAAGATCCCATTTGTCTCTAACAGACTAGCCCTCACTGGTTATTCTAAGATACAACCCAGTAAATCTGGGCTGTGGTGACACTTTAGCCAGGGCCATCCCTGCCATTAGATAGGCAGCAGGTGCAGCAACCATTTCAGGCAGCAGATGCTGGAGGGGCAGCCCCTCAGCCCTTCCTCCCGAGCTCCTCTTCTATTGGGAGAAAAGGGCTGCGTGTATCCTGCAGTCTGCCCTGCACCCATGTAACTACCCTCTTGCCCTCAACAATATCCCTTTGCCTGTATTGAACTAAGATTCAACTAAGACCTGGGATTACTCCATCAAACACTAGCACTTGTAGACATGTATACAATTGTACTGTAAGTTAGCTATACAGGGAATTCTTAACTCCTGCACATCAAGAGACAGGACTAAGTCTCTTTGCAAAGTTTTTACACTTGTCTTTGGGGGGATGAGGATTCTTTAACATCCAATCATTCTTGTTGTGTAATAGTAGTTGCAGAAAACAATTTCCAGGGACTACTTGATCTCAGATGAACTCACCACAAGAAAGATGCATCCTGGGTCCTAGGGGCAAAGGAAGAGCCAACAAAAGGGGAGGGGGCAACAGCAGTTCTTTAGGACCCCATGAATTCTTATTGCCTGGTGTCCAAACAACTCACTCATCAATCACAGCTTTGACTTCATCCATTGGCTAAAAAACACTGACAGGCAAGAGCAGCCAGCCTGGCTCATTTCACATAAATGGCTTAGAAGGGTACCTGCCCAGTTTGCTTTCTTTCTAGGAGGGCTAGGGACTAAATATTTTTGTTCAAATAAATGAATGAAAACTCAAGGGTCTGGGGTCCCTGCTGGCAGTACCTATGAAGGCCTTGGTGGGCACCTGGGTGCCCATGGGTGCCGAGTTGGCAATCACTGCACTATTGACTGCAAAATGTGGAATCTCTTTAGAAAGACAATGTCATTGCCCTCCAGTCATGTCTGCCATGTTTCCTGGAGGGGACAAGGCACGAGAAGAAGAAGAAAACTACTGTAGAAGAACATTTACATAAAGGGTAGACTGAAATTAATGTTTACTAATGAGAGCTGCCAGGTACTCTGGGGACCAGTTTATGAAAAATAAATCACGGTGTCCTTGCTTTGGAAAACAGGCTGTTAATTACAGCCGGCTTCCCCTTTGGGACATTCTCACTCGGAGGCAGAGAAAATAACGGCTCCCATAGAGCAAACGTTTATGGAGCCTTTCCAAGCTTTCAACTATTTCATCTCTGCTTCACTGTGGCTGGACACAGCCGGCCCTATCCATAGGCAAGGTGAGATGGTTGTCCTCATTTTTGGACCCATGTGAATCCCGATAAACCCCTTCCTGTGCAGTAAAGGCTGGCCCATTTGGGGCAAATGGGGCACTGCCCCACCAGAATGTGGCTTTGTGATCCTCTGATTCTGCAGCTCATAGCCCACTTGGAGCTGTTAAAAGTTTGAGCAAGACTTCGTTTTGGAGCAAGCTAGGCTATTTTTGCTTCTGGGGAAGGAAGGAGCAGCAAGTCAAAATGCCATCTTGCCTCCTTGACTTCACAGTCCTCCTCTTTTAAATGCACCTTATATTCTGCCTTTGATACAAGAAGTTCACAGCAGCATATGTTGCGCTCCTCCAATTTTATATTCATAACAACCCTGCGAGGTAGGTCATAATGAAAACATAGGAAGGTGCCTTATGCAGAATCAGGCCATTGGTCCATTTAGCTCAGTACTGCCTACACTGGCGGTTAGCAGCTCTCCAGGATTGCACAAAGAGAGTATTTCCCAGCCTATCTGGAGATGCTAGGGAGTGAACCTGGCACTTTCTGCATATAAATCCGATCATCTACCACTGAGCTCTGGCCTTGATATTTTTGAGAACCAGGATTGTGTGTGACTTATCCCCATTCCATGCTAGTGTTTCCTAAGCACTCTTGTTTCCTTGGGGAGGTTCAGGAACCTGCCAGTCTTGGAAATTTTAGGAGGCAGCCCCTACAGGCCTGGCTGCTTTTTTGATCTTATGCCACCTTCAGCCCATTTCCAAGCTGAGGGGCCAAGGGCAACCCTCCAATCTGATTGCTTTGCAGCTGGCTTCTGTCCTGCGGGGCGTTTTGACTCTGTGCCGAGAATGCGGTGGAAGGGTGTGGAAGTCCTGTGGATACAAACAGAACTGAAACCAGGGGAAGGGAGAGGCAGCCAGTTCAGACATGCAAACTGCCAGCTTTTATTGTCATGACGATTACAAAACGCGCCCTCTCTATGTGGCAGCGGCTACTCATTCCAAGTCTTGCTCCCTAGAACCAAGGACTCTGGCATCAGCACCCAGGGGAAGCAGTTTCCCCTAGTATAATGCATTTTGTATGATATATTCACAGATATATGTATATTTTTATGCACACTTCACCCTAGTTTATGCATTTATATCTGTCTTGCACTTATTACTTGGCTAGAGAACTGCATAGCAAAATTTGGAGAGGTGCAAATTTTGAAGGATGGCTGCGATTTGGTTACCGGTAATTCATTGTTTTGGGAAGAGTGAATTAGGTAGGTTCACCTTCAAATGGGAACTGAACTTAATGTCTCCTCCATCCTTTGTGGCACTTCCAGCTCAGGGTGAGTCAAGGGAAACCAGAACCTAGATGTGGGTTTGTGGGGAAAGAAGGTACTAGTCAGTATTGGATTTCCCCTGATCACATAGCTTTACCTGCCCACCATTCCTTTATCATTTATTTTCAATTTCTTTACTAGAAACACAAAATTAAAAATATAAATATTATATAATACTAACTATAACAAATGGATGAAAAAAGAAACACCATCAAAACACAATTTTAAAAGGTGTTTATATCCCACCTTTTTCTGAACCCTGGCATCCCAGGTCCTAGTCTAAAGCTCTGACCACTGCATCACACTGGCTCTCTTTGGTATGTGCTTGAATCCATCCTGAAAAATACTCAGAGACTTTAGAATTTGAGACTGCAGGAGAGGGGTGACCCTGAAAATGGAAGACATTTGAAGCAAAAGTGTGGGAGGAAAAAAAAGGGAGGGGGCAAGTTAAGTATTTAATAATCTCCAGTGTCACTGATTTTAAACTCTTTTACTTAATTTAATATGACCGTGCTTCTAGGTTGTGGAAGTATTTTAAATTGCTGTTTTAAATGATTGTATTTTGTTAGAATGTGATTTTTGAAGTTTTGTGTGTGAGGGTGGCATAGAAATGTTTAAGAACACAGGATTCTAACCAGGGGCCCATCTAGTCTCGCCTTGTGTTCCCACAGTGGCCAATGAGATGCCCTTGGGAAACCCTTGAGCAGGACCTGGCAGCAGCAGCAGCACTCTCCCCTCCCTCTGGTTTCCAGCAACTCACCCACTTGGTGACCATTTACAACAATGCATATGTAAATAAAGGCAATAAAATGGATTTTAAAGCTTCAAAGTGGTTTGAGTGATGTCTTCTCTCTTCATCCGTTTTTTTTGACAGTTGTAATAAATTTGCCAAAATTTTACTCATAATAGATTAACCGACATGGACCTCACTTTGTTAATTAATTGAGCTGAGCTCTTCCTTGGCTCCAGTTCCTCAATTCCCATAAAATTACCTTGCTTTATATCCTAACGCCAAGCTTTTCTCTGCACCCATGTAACGATTATGCATAACTTACTTTGCACATATCCATTGACGTACCTGGGCCTTACCTTGTTAATTAAGCTGGAGAGGAGCTGGATGAAAAAATGCTCCCCAGATCTGAATATTTGGCAGTTGCAGAAGTAATTTTGGGGCTCATCCAGATGACCTATTTATTCCACATTCATCCTGATTTGGACCCACCCTATTCATGTGAGTGTAATTTGTTTTAACTGTTTTTAAAATTGAATTTTACATTGTTGTAACCTGCCCTGGGAGCTGCTGGGGAAGGGTGGGTAATAAATTGAATAATAATAATAACAACAACAGTATATTAAGTAAAATATGCTTGCACAACACTTATGTGAAGATGACTAGTGATGAGGGAGCAAGTCAATTCAGTCCACATTGAAAGGAGAGCTTACCTAATTTGCACTTTCGAAAACAAGATGCAAACTGAAACACACTCATCCCTCAAAATTTGCACTTCCCTGAACTTCGCAACGCAGTTTTCCAGCCAATTAATGTTTACAAAAATTGATATACTACCGTAGAGTGACCATATAAATGCATACATTCATTTTTTAAAAAATAATGAAAATAATTCATTATATTAGGGGAAATCACTTTGCAAAGATGTGTCTGTAAAGAGAAATTCAGACTAAAATGCCCTAGCACAGGGGTCCCCAGACTACGGCCCCCGGGCCAGATGCGGCCCAATTGGCCTCCCAATCCGGCCCGCGAGGACCCCCGCCGCCCGCTGCCGCCGCCCGCGCTTACGGAGCACGGTGCGACGGCGATCTTCAAAATCGGCAAAAAATCGCCGAAAATCCTTTGTGCACATGCATATGGGCCTCTCCCGACCCAGAAGAGGTCATTTCCGATGCACTTCCGGGGCGGGGGAGGCCCATATGCATGCGCACAAGCGATTTTCGGCGATTTCCCCCCCCCCCGACCGTGTGCATGTGTGCATGCGCACGGGCGCGCACTCCCCCGCCCTCCGGCCCGCTGCGCGCGCACTCCCCTGCCCTCCGGCCCGAAGCCCGGTAAGTCTGGGGACCCCTGCCCTAGCACAACACATCCACTTTTTAAAAAACAGCTAGTTTTTTATGGTCTGGAAAGTAATGAGTAAATGGGCTGAAAAGTGTGGTATGAATGAATAATGGGAAGCCATATAAGCACCCCACAAGCAAATCAGGATGAATGCTTATTGCCATATAACCTCTCCAGAAATAAATCATTGCTCATTGCCATATAACCTCCCCAGAAACAAATACAGTACTCAGTGAAGACTGGACCAAGGCTGGATCTATACACAGGAAAAAATGCTATAAATAAGTAATAAATTAGATCGTTATGACAAAAGCAAAAACAAAACAAAAACAACCCTATGTAAAATCAAATAGACAAAGTTTTTGCTCTGCAGGTCCATCTGGTGTTGTATCTTTACAACGGAGTTACGACGATATAACTGACTGAGTATAGCTGAGTCCTATGTCTAACCACTGTGTAATGTTTGTGTAAGCAAATCAAGATGGATGCTGAATAAACAAATAATCGAGAAGAGCCTCATTTTAATTGCAGAAACCTAAATATCCAATATGCACTTAAATCCCCTCTACAAAATAATGGCAGTCTGGAGGCAATGCTGCTCTTTCCAGATAGCTTTACTTTCAAAATCTCAGCAAAGAACCATCCTTTGTTTCTTTCGATAACCTTCTTCAGAAGAAGAATGAAAACTTAGAAGAGTGAGAGTTATATGGACAATTTCTAGAGCTACGTAGTTTACTGCCTAAAGTGATGGAGAGGGCAGATCGTAGCACATGTCCGAGTATGCAACATAGCCTGTTTGTTCTGTCTCCTGTTTATGTTCTCAGACCAGACCCTAAGAAGGACCCCCCTGCAGTCCTAGAGGGGCCTCTCTGCCTCCCCATTCCGAGGTTAGCTGTGCCTGCCAGATCTCTAATGATAGCCTTTGCAGTGGTGAAAAGGAAGAGGACAGGGGGAGCTTTGGTGAGGTCTAAATGTAGCCCGAGCCATAAATGTAGGGTTTGGGGAGGGAAAATGTGGAGGGGAACTGCAACTCAGCTGAAGAGCACTTTGAAATAGATTTTAGTTTAGAGGAAGGGTAACCCACCCAGAATTGCAGCCCCAGCTATAGCTGTGCACACAATTCTCATAGGCCTAAATGTTGATTCCTTGGGACATTTATACACCAACTTTACTCCAAGGAGCAAAAGGCAGCATACATTGCTGTTGACTGTTCCCCCACTTTTATATTTGATGTAGGTTGGGCAGAGAGACAGACTGGGTCAAGGTCGCCCAGTAAGATTCAAGGGCAAGTGGGGATTTGAACTTGGTTCTCCATAGTCCTAGGCTGACAGCCTAACCACTATACCACACTGCCTCTAGCACTGTCGTCTGGGCACTGCTACAGATCAGGCCCTCTCTCTCAGTCCAAACAATTGTGTTTCAGGCATGAAAAAGAGCCTCTCCAACAGATCATAGGGAGCAAGCAGGATGGTGCAGAAGACAGTATTTCAAGTATCCCCAGCCTGAGCCATTAGGACAGGAGTGGGGAACCTCAGGCCAAGATTTTTCCTAGGCCATGTCTCCCCAGGTCATAGCCTTCACAAGCCCTGCTTCACATCTTCCTCAAGTGCTTTTTCCTGGGTGGGATGCATCTTTGAACAGTGATAACACTTTTTGCTTCCTTGGATGGCGAGATTGTGACTGTACGCAGAAACCTCTGGTGTTTGTGCACAAAGAAAAGAAACACATCTGTTGCTCCTCCCAATTTGCCCCCTAAAAGGTTCCCCATGAGAGAAGGTGACTGCCTTTTAGCTGAAACAGCAGTAGGACTTTAAAAGTAATCATGGTGACAGCTTAAATTGTGCCAGGAACTAAACAGAGTTAGTTGGAAGAAGGATAGCATAAAGTGTAAGAAATAAATAATATTTATCTCATCCTGCCATGAAAAGATCCACTGTCAGCACCATAAACAAACTATAGTTTCCAGAGTGCTTTTGGGGGAAGTGATAACTATTTAAAGCAGTATAATACTGGTTTAAATATATATGGTAATGCAGATGGGGGCATTGGCTCCATCACTTTTGCAACAGGCTGTTGAGGAAATCAGCAATGCTGGGCACCGCTTTCTCAGAGATCCTTCTCTACCATGGCTGATCTTCTCGTTGCAATACTCCTAGGACATTTCTGAGAGATCACAGGGCTTTTTGGAATATTGTTTGAAAATCCCAGAAGAATCAGAGCTGTTAATTTAGATGAATGCCCCCCAGACAGAGGCAGACACATTCTGTGTGGGTGTGTGCATGTTTCTGTATGCAAGGGGGTGAGTCGGAGGCAGACGCAGAGGCACATAAAAGCTATTAAAGAAATAACTGCAATGAAATCAGACTTTCTAATCAGCACTAAAGAATGTGCCTGTAGTTGGAAAGAGAGAGAAAGGGCTTAAATTAAAACACTTAGTGCTCCTGACTACAAAGGGATTCCACACTCATAAACAAATCCCCAAAACTCCAGCCAACATTCGTCATGCTGCCTTGTTTTTTTAAGGATGAAAAATTGGAATACTGACAAGCTTCTGCTGCAACTGACTAGCATGCTTACCAACTTTTCAACATTTCTCTGTAGAAGCCTGATAGGCATACATTAGTCAGAGTAGCGGACAGTGTGGCGGGGTGGTGGCACTAATCCCAACACCTGAGTCACTGCTGCTTACTGGGGAGGAGCGGGGAGGAAGCAGGGAGGTCAGTGTGGTGCGAACATACTAATGGAACCTCTCTGGCTCTCCTGCCAGTGTGTTTGCACTGTGCCAACCTCTCTTGACACCGCCTCTCCTCCCTGGGAAGCAGCAACAACTCAGCCGTTGGGAGGTCAGATGAGCTCCATCCCCCCACCACACTGCCCACTCCTGATTAGTAGGTGATATTAGGGGTGTTCACATTTTACATTCAACTAGTGGACAATCTGCACTCCTGTGAACACAAACAGCTGTGTTTTATGAATCAACAAGAATAGACTCTTTCACACAAACACTTGTACATGTGTAGAGACGGCTTGTATCTGTGTTCAACATAACATGTGAACAAGATTAATGAGTGAGCCGGCCCACTCATGACGCAAGGTGGGGCCGGATCCACAGGAGCAGCGGATCCCCATGCAGGATTTTTATCCCTCCCTTGTTCCTGATGTAGCTATTCACTCACTCCTTCTTACCTGGTTTTATTTTGGGGGGCAGCATTTTGTGGTTCACCTCAAGTGCCAAAAAGTCTCATAGAATCATAGAATTGTAGAGTTGGAAGAGACCACGAGGATCATCTAGTCCAACCCCCTGCAATACAAGAATAAATATGCAGCTGCCCCATACGGGGATCGAACCTGCAACCTTGGTATTATCAGCACCATGCTCTAACCAGCTATCTCAGGCTGATTCAGTCTGAGGCTCAAGCTGCTATTAAAGGCATGCACAGCCACCCTATGAAGCAGTTGTCAGTGGGTGCATGTGCAACAATGCAGGGCAAAGAAGCAGCATGAGGTTTCTTACACACATACACATATATATCTCAGTCTCCTTGGCTGTTATTCTTTCTTCCCCAGGGCAGAGTTGTTTGCCCCCCTTTCCTATCCCCTGGCTGTGAGTATTTATGAGGCTGGCACACACCAAAGTAATGCTGGTGTCTCCATAGATCATCCCCACAGCCATAAAAGCTGGCAGAATGAAATGAGTTTAGTGCACGGGGATGGGGGGGGGGGAGAGGAAGAAGACGAGAAATGATTGAAAATGTTGCAGATTGGTCCAAGGCCTTGTCTCACTCTTGCAGGGAACGGCTCCCCTCTCTCATCATCTGCCGATCCCAGGGCGGCTCTGCCTCCTCTCTGCTCCTGATTAAATCGGTCTCTGCAGCTTTTTACATATTTATTGGGCCACCGGGGAAGTGGGGTGGGAAGGAGGGGTGTGCGATGTTCCTTGGGTAGCCTCTAAACATCGCAAGGACACATCCATTTGTCCTGAGGATGGAACGGCTCCAAGGTCTTTATTACAGGCTCCCTGTGTAAAACAACAAACAAACAAACAAACAAACAAACAAACAAACAAACAGGAAAAGCTGTTACAGATCCAGGGATTAATCTGAGTAGATCAAAAGATCTTGAGAAAACTAGTATAGGAGTGAGCTGAACTACTCCCCTTACAGAGCAGCCCTATACATGTGTTTGCAGAAGTTAAGTCCCATTGAGTGTGGTGGAGGTGATGCTCAGGGAAGGGGATGGAGCACTGCAGCCTTACAATTGCTTAGGCTTCAGCTAGCCAGCATTTGTTCACCCCTGAACCAGCTGGAGTTTCCAAAAGGCAGTTTTATGTAGTTAGGGGTGGGGGAGAAATTCAGTTCCTATTTAAAGGCGAAGCTAATTCACACTTCTCCCAAAAAACAACATGCAAACCAAAACATAGCTATCCCTCAAAGTTTGTGCTCCTCCAAATTTTGAAGTGCAGGTTTCCATCCAGGCAATGTGGACAAAAATGAATATAACACGGTAAAGTGTGCAGTTTAAAAAATGCATACCTTAGTGAAAGTAACTTAGAAAAGTGCATTGTATTAGGGGCAAAAATGGGAAATTGCATACAAATATGTGCATACAAATATGGGACAGCGGACGGCGCTGTGGGTTAAACCACAGAGCCTAGGGCTTGCCGATCAGAAGGTCGGCGGTTCGAATCCCCGCGATGGGGTGAGCTCCCATTGCTCAGTCCCAGCTCCTGCCAACCTAGCAGTTTGAAAGCACGTCAAAGTGCAAGCAGATAAATAGGTACCACTACAGCGGGAAGGTAAACGGCGTTTCCGTGCACTGCTCTGGTTCACCAGAAGCGGCTTTGTCATGCTGGTCACATGACCTGGAAGCTGTACACCGGCTCCCTCAGCCAATAACGCAAGATGAGCGCCGCAACACCAGAGTCGGTCACGACTGGACCTAACGGTCAGGAGTCCCTTTACCTTTCCTTTATATGCATCTTAGGAGAAGTTCGCATTAAAATACCGAGGGGTTTTCATGAAAACAGCAATGCAAACTGATGTGGAAATGTGGGGAACTGAACTTAAGACTAGAAAAATGAGAAACCAAAATTGACAGATTTGCCCATTTCCCACTTCAACTGTTCTTAATTGGACAGTCCTCTTTTCCAGGTGGGGCCATGGACCCTACTTTACAGAGGACAGAACTTGGGCTGGGCAACACTTCAGAGGGTGGACTGCCTCCTATAAAGTAGGACACCCAGACATCCAATGGCCATATTTTAATGCACAGAGTTCCAGGAATCGGTTTGTTGTCCATGCTGCCATTCCTATTTTTAAGACTAGTATCATTTTCCTACACTGCAGCCGTCTCTGCTAAAGAGAGTTATCTCAGGACCAGCTTGCTCCTGGCACTTGCCCCAGAGAGGTCATCGGAAACAGACATGTGACAAGAGAGGCTGTCACAGGCTTCACCCTGCTTAGCACACATTTCCTGGTTATCGCATCAAAAACCTCTGCAGCAGATGGAGTTGACAGCGAAGCCTGCACACTAAAGACTTTGGGTAGGTTTTATGAGTCAACCGATCTGTGAACTCCTTTGAAAGAGGATTGTAGTCGTAGCAAGCTACCTTAATAATGAGTCAGACCCTTGGTCCATTGAGTTCAGGAATGCCCCCACTGGCTTCTCCAGGAATGGCTCTCCAGGGTTTCAGGCAAGGAATCTTTCCCAGCCCTACCTGGAGATGGCGGCGGATTGAATCTGGGCTCTTTTGCATGCAAAGCAGATGTTCTCCCATTGAGCGACAGCAAATTCTGGTTCAATGCGTATTTGTATGGCTGTGATGATGCTATGAGTGTGCACTCATGGTCCTGCTGTGGCATGTGTAACCAGTATGGTATCCTCCGGATGTTTTGGGCTACAACTTCCATCAGCCGCAGTCAGGGATGATGGGAGTTGTAGTCCAGCAACATCTGGAGAGCACCATATTGGCCACAATCCCCCCCCCCTGCACCATCTGCCTCAGGCAGCTGATTTTGGGAGCCATGTAAGGGCAGAAAATTGTTGTGTCGTTGTATTATTACTGCTTACAGGATTTTCTGCCTCTGGTGTCAGATATTTTGGCTGGACTTGGGTGCTATACAGTGTGACTGGCTTGGACAGAGGGCTTTTGCTGCTCCTGTTCAGGCAGCAAAATATCTTGGGGTGGGCCATATGTGATATCATTGCCATAAGGCAGGGATAGGGAGCCTGTGCTGCCCCCCCCCCAAGTTGCTGCACTACAACTCCCATTGGCCCCGAAGTTTGGCCATGCTGGCTGGGGGCTGATTGGAAGTGGAGTCCAACAACATCTGGGGGAGGGGCATGGGCTCCCCACAGCTGCCATATGGGCATGATCTGAATCTAATCTGGAATCTAAATTAATTTTGTGCACAATCGTTCAATTCACATGTGATGCTAAGCCAAACCATGGCTCAGTGAACATGCAGACTCCTGGATAAGAGATCATGTTAACTTTGCTCTTCTTCTGATCCTGCTCCTACTGCATGGTTTGGCTTAGCTTGCTGTCAGAACCTGGGTTTGTCTCCTCCAGACAAACCAAGAACAACCTTTGGTTGCTGTAGCTTGTGGCTTGTCTGGTATAAGACAAACCACGAGCCCAGGATCAGATGACATGCTAACCATGGCTTAGCTTTCAGCAACAACAGGACTAGAAGAACATAGGAATATGCCTGGAACTGAATCAGACCCTTGGGTCCATCTAGCTCAGTAGTGTCTACATGAAGATGTGGGGGATTGAACTAGGGACCTTCTGCATGCGAAGCTGAAGCTCTACTGCAGAGCTACAGCCCTTCCCCAAGGAGAAGCAAAGCAGATACAATCTCCTCTCCGTGATCCTGCACAATCATGAGTTTGCACCAAGCCATGTTTTGGTTTAGCATTACGTGCAAACCAGGTCAATCCTCCCACCCTCCACCCCAGATTATTTTTGGAATACACTTTGCACAGCCTGCCCATCCCTTTCCTCTCCCTCTCATCAACAACATCCAGCAAGGGGCATTGGGCAGGGTAACTGATATTCGAAATACGTAGAGCCAGGGAGAATCGCTCACCTTGGGAAAGTGGTTTCAGAAGGTAGCATCCCTGGGTGGAGTGTCATGTGCACCCTCTCCCCCAGCAGCATCCGATTACTCAACGATAGGAAGCTTATGTAGACTGAGTGTTTTGAATCACCCCAGTTAAAACTCCATTGTCATCTTCAACAAGGGAGAGTTTCATTTGAAGCAATAGAAGAGAACGTAAAACTGGGCATGTAAAGAAAACAAAGACACAAAGAGCAGGCTAGCTAACACAAGTTACAAGGAGCTCTTAATCCACTTCAGGTGGCTCCTTATTCCCATAGCCAGAGTGCAAACAGCAAGCACGTACCCCACCCAGCATGGGCACGCTGGAATCTCAAGTTTCTGCTTCCAGCAGCCAAGGCAGGGCAGTGAGGCGGCGGGGCATCTTGTTTTCTAAGAGATGCTCTTAGATGAATCCAAGTGTTTCTGGAAACCAATTAACATACACCAGTTATATATTTCACATGTAGATAAAGAGTTGAGTCACCATGTCTGGGGAGAAGGTAGGATGAAGGATTGGGACATTTTCATTTGGAGAAACGGTAAGAGGTGGCATGGCAGGAGCTGGAAAAATTATGCATGCTATGGAGAAAGTGAATAGAAGAAAGTTGTTCTCCCTCTCTCCTAGCACTAGAATTTGGGGACATCCAAAGAAGCAGAATGTTGGAAGATCCAAGTCAGATAAATAAAAGCAATTCTTCACGCAGTGTGCATACCTACACTTTGGAATTTGCTTCCACCAGAGTCAGTGACAGCCACCAACTTGGATCGCTCTAAAAGAGGATTAGACAAATTCATGGAGCAGAAGGCTATTGATGGCTACAACTGGAGGCAGTAATGCTTCTGAATACCATTTTCTGGGAACCACAAGAGGGGAGAGTGCTCTTGTGCTTGGATCCTGCCTACAGGCTTCCCACAGGCATCTGGTTGGCCACTGTATGAGCAGGATGCTGAACTAGATGGGCCATGAGCCTGCTCCCACAGGGCTCTGCTTATGTGAATCACTGCTGAATCACTGCCACACATTGCATGCATCTCTTTGAGTGTGTGTCTGAGGGTGGTTGGATCAGTTCAGGTGGGTCTGCATCCATTGAGTGAACTGCCCCCCCCCACTTTTAACAGATGCCAGTAGGGCCTGATCTGAAGGCATGTGACCCTTGTGGGAGTTAAGCAGTTCTGGGCTCTGTCTGTGCCTGGGTGGGTGGCTGCCTGCAAACCTGGTATGTGCCACCCTGAGTTCCATGAGGGAAGTAAGTTAGGAATCTTAGGGGGGGGATTTGATTCCCTTCGCATTTCAAGGTGAACATACCTAACCCACACTTTCTGAAAGTATCTGAGAACGGAAAGAAAGCCATCCTTCAAAATGTGCACTTCTCTCAGTTTTGCAATGTGGTGTTCCAGCCAAGAACAAAATGCATAAACTGTGCATAAATGTGCATATATCACACACACACACAAGCATCACATTAGGGAAAATTGCTTTGCAAAAATGTGTCTATTAGGCAAAATGACATACACAGGTGTCTATTAGGAGAAAATCACAGTAGAATGCTGATGAATCTTCATGAGGACTTCTAGAGAGAGAGAGAGAGAGAGAGAGAGAGAGAGAGAGCGCAAACTGATGTGGAAACATGGCGAACTGAACTTAAGTTTGGGGGGGGAGAGAAGTATGAGAAACCAAAATTGACATCCGTAGGTTGGAGAAGGGCTGTAGCCAATAGCTGAGCATCTCCCCGGCATGCAGAAAATCCCCAGTTCAAACCCCAGCATCTCCAGGTAGGGCTGGGAATGTTCCCCATCTGAGGCCTTGGAGAACTGCTGCCAGTCAGTGCAGACAATACTGGGCTATAAGGATCAATGTTCTGATGCTATGAAGTAGCTTCCTATGTTGCTATGACAGACCCCCCCCATCCTTGTTTGGGATAGAAGTATGATAAATAAATCCTAAATGCTCTATGTAGAGATCTCTCTGGGCAAATAAAGATGGGAAGGGTTTTTTTTTAATAAGGGGAAGGGAATCTGACGTGTGATGCAAATAGTTGGTGTTCAGGGCCCAAGGCCACCCTTTATCACTGCTCATATCAGGGGCAATTGCCTACCTCTTCTTCCCAACCTGGGCCAAGCTACTGCTGTTGCCTCCAACATCAAGAGAGCTCAGTTAGTTATTCAGAGCTACACCTTCTCTTGGCCAAGTTTCACTGCCAAGAAAGTGGTCACCTCTCACCAAGGATGTTGCTGCATTTTAAGCAGCACTGGGGAGGGAGAGGGAGAGAGAGAGAGAGAAAAATCCCATCCATAAAGTTGTATTTCATAGTCATATTTTCTCAGGTCACTTTCAGTCTCAAAGCTCTGTTGCAAATCTTTTCTCCTACAAGGAGTTTTAGTGTGCATGAGAGAGTGTGTTTTTCCTCCCCCTAAGCAGGGGTCAGGGACCAGTGTGCCTTCAGCCTAATTTCAGGCATATCACAAGGAGGGGAAGTGGGGTAGCAGAAAGAGGTATAAAGAGGGAACAGGGTGCCTGACCCACTTTCCAACCGGGCCTTGTCCACTTTTGGCCCTGGCTCTAACCACCTCAAGTATCTGATCTCTGACAGATTACACCCAATGGAATCTGGTCCTTGAATTTTTTTATTTTTAAAAAAGGGGTTCTCCATCCCTGCCTTAGATTATTCATTCTAGAACTGTGACTGCACAAACGCCAGACATTTAAAGAACATGACTTCCCTACATAATCCTGGGAACTCTAGTTTGTTAAGTGTGATGGGAACTGTACCTCTGTGAGGGGTAAACTCCCCACACCCATCTCTCCTCCATCCAGACAAGCCAGAGGCCTTATGAGAGTTCAAAGATGTATTCCAGCCAAGCAAAAGCACTTGCAGGGGCTGGCAGGGCCATGTGTGTGTGTCCTGCAGAGAGTTCATGGGATTATTATGAGGTTAAAAACAGAAAGGAGGTAGACCTAGGAGGAATCAGTTCAAATGAAGCCAGCCTTCATCTGCCCCCTTTCCCAAGCAAATAAGAACCCAGTGATGAGCAGGACTCAATGGAACATATCCAGTTAAAAGCCCAGTTGAAGCAGACATCAATTCTCCACTATTTAAAATCTCTTTATTGAGCCTGAGGCTCAATACATGTATAAGGGGACCATAATGCACATCTTGGCAGTTGCAGTCCTTTAAAATAAATCTCTTGTAAAAGGGAACAGCCCCCCAGGGCATGGTTAGGAATGTAAGAGCTTACCAAATGCCAACAGCCGAGTTGTTTGAAGCACTCGAAACAGCCCCTTCCTCATAAAAGAATATGCCAGCCTCTTCATCATTGTCTGAGGAGGAGCCAGAACAAGCTTTGTGGCCAATATGTAGGCGCATACGAATTGTTGTACCGCAGCAGAACAAGGCCTATCTACTTCAGCAGCCTGTGCCCCTTAGGAGCCAGCTGGATGCCTCTGGCTAGACCAGGGTGAGCAGCCATTCCCATGCAGACCATTGGTGGGCGGGGCCATAATCAAAAGTGGGTGAAGCAATGGAAGTGAAGTGACTCTTGCCCTTGTGCAGTGGGGCTATGTTCTTCCCAGTCAAAAGCCAGAGGTTTGCACACACATGCATACACACTCCTCTCAATCCCCCATCCAGAGAAACGAGGCATTATCACAGGTCAAGGACACATTCCAACCAGGCCAAAGCATAGCTGCCAAGTTATCCCTTATTTTAAGGGATTTCCCCTTATGCTGAATAGGCTTCCTCGTGAGAAAAGGGAAAACTTGGCAGCTATGGGCCAAAGCAATCACTTAGCACATAGAGCAGGGTGAATGAAGAGAGAGGGGCTGTGGCCTGCAATGTCCCAAGGTCTGGAGAGAGGTGCCTGGAGGGCCTGAGGTTCCCTACCCACAATGCTATGATTCAGAACTCAGCTATACAGCTGCAAATAGAACATTTTAAGTGTGTTTAAAGTGCATTATACAAATGTGACACTAGATGGCGATGGTGAGCAAATTCAATATACCATAGTTTTCTGTGTACAAGACAATGTCCCCACTCCCTTCCCACTCCCTCCCCATCTTATACACTGATTTATATTCTAAGTCTTGGGTGAGCTGGTGGCTCCAGCGAGTGCTGGACTCAGGGCCGCGGAGCTAGCTTGAGAGGCAAGGCAGGGATGAGGCGAGGAGGGAGCTGGCTGCGGCACTGTTGGCTCTCACCAGCGGAGGCAAGGTGAAGCCAGAGGCAAGCTGCAGAGGCAAGAAGCTTGACAGCTTTTTGATGATTTCCCAAAAAGGCTGAACAACTTTTAGATACTGATTTCTCAATTTTGGTCTCCCAAAAGAAGGGGCCGTCTTATACATGGGGTTGTGTTATACTGTACAGTATACGAAAAAATATGGTATTTTTCAAAACTGTAAAAAAAAAAATCACAGCGTTTTTTATATGTGTCTAGATTCTAGCTCAGCTAGTAACTTCTGGCCAAACCACATCATGTTAATGAAGTGATTGGCAATCACATTGCAGGTTGTTTTTTTAAAATATAAAAATAAACATAAACTGGGGCCGGGGGGACGTTGTGATTGGTACTGCAGGTCACAAGGCGGGGAGGTTTAACCCCCTCCCAGCTATGATTTCAATAAAAACCACCTTGTTCCCATGTGGTCATTAGCACTATACAAAGCCATACAAAATATATTTTAATATTTTATAAAATAATGCTAATTGCTGCATTGGGTTGGTTTTTTTTTCTGGCCCCAAGGAAAGAAAAGGTTAAGCATCTCTTCCCCAAGTGTTGTAGTGGTGATCACAATCTCTCCTTGCACCTGGTACCATAGTTTGTTTGCAAATCCTGTTGTGAGAATATAATGGAGATAAGCCTTTCATAGTAGCACCACAGTGATAAATATTATTGTAGTCTGTAGGTGGCAGAGCACAGGTGCAGGGTCTCCATCTTAATTCCTGGGAGTGAAAAGCATCCCAGGAAGCAGATGATGGGGAAGGTTGTCCTCTACCAGAGACCCTGGAAAGCTGCTTCACAAAAAATTATGCAGTGTGGATTTCTTTTAATACACATTCTTGTATGCAGTTTTGACTAATGCACACATTTTTGCAAAACAATTTCCCCATATACAATACATTTTTGTGTTGTTTTCATGAATATACTGTATTCATTTTTATGAATACTTTCCCCTAATATTTTTTTTTTGCAAACATTGTTCAGTTGGAGAACTATACCACCAAGTTCCAACAGGTGCAAGTTTTGACAGATAGCTGTGTTCTGGTTAGCATATTGTTTTGGGCAGTGCGAATGTGATAGCTTTGGTTTTAATGGAGAACCGAATTGAATTTCTCCCGAATCCCTAACCCCGACTGGATGTTGGGAGTGGTAGAAAACTATGGGGTAGGTTGGGGATCGGCGTGCACTGGAAGATTGCATGGCTAGCTGGCTGGAACCCTGAGCAAGAGCACTCCAGGCTTCAACATGTTGTTTCAGGTCTCACTTGTTTATTGCTCAGTTCTGCTTTACTTTTACAGATTAACAACTTAAAAGCAGAGAGCCAATGGTGGAAAAGGGGGGGGGGAGCTCACCAAGCGACCATAGGCAGGTCACCTGGAGTGTCGTGTAAGGATAAATGAGATAATCTCATGTATGATTTCCCTCAGCTCCTTTTTGGAAGGGTGTGATAAATATAATACATCAGAGAAGCTCATGGAGCTGGCCTAAAAGAATCTTAGAGAGCGTCACAAGGTCTCATTGGTACTTACGTTAGAAAATCAAATGCATGGCTTTCACTGCACAACTGGCTGCCTTCAGATCTTCCCAGCCACCTTTTTCCAATAGCTCCAATGGGCCTATTCCCACAGGAGTGCCCCACAGCATTGTATTCTATTTTTTTTTTATAAATAATTTTTATTAAAGATTTTCAATTTAAACATTTATCATAAATTGATCTTCATAGCATAGACAAGACAGCATTGCATTCTAATATATACATGCAGCTTTCAGCACACCAATAAAATGCCACACCTCTCTGTATATATCAGGTGTGGTGGGGAGCCTTGTGGGATGTAACATCACTGTAGCAGTCAAGAAGTACAACATTTCTTGTTTGCCCAGAGTGGACACAAAGGGGGATGTTACTCCAGCCAGGAGCACTTCCTGTGACACCTGGTCTGGAGCATCCTCCCTCTGCGTGTGATCAGATAGATGGGAGACCCCATATAAGAGCTGGTCACACAGCCATCTTCCCTTCTTCTCCTTTCGCTGGTTTGCCTTGTTCCACCTAGGTGTTCTTTTGCTGTCTGCTGGCTCTCAGCCAGCAGCACATGGGCTCATTCCCCACATGGGATGAACCCACACTCTCTTCTGTAATTACAAGCTAAAGCCTACCTTCATGATCATACTGTGAACTGAATGTAAGTAAACTTTAAGAGAAGACTGTTGTGTCTGTATTATTTTCAAGAGGGAACAAAGGGAATTTACCAGGAACAAGCCAATCTGGACAAGCCAGACTGGATTGCTTGACTCAAGAGATACTACCAATTAGCTTCCTGCAATATACAGGGGAATGAACTCTGCTACCAGCTCACTAGCGTGAGTGAGGAAGGATAATATTTAATCAATATATGCTCTCCTACTATCCTCAACATTCCCACAAATCCTGGGCACTACAACTCCCATCAGTCCCAGCAAGCATGCCCAATGGCAAGGGATTACGGGAGTTGTAGTCCAGCAGCATGGCCAAAAGTTCCCCACACCCGATATGTATGAAAATGGACTTGCTATAGGTTGACATTATAATGCCAGTAAAGTTTCTCCACCAGGGGCTACTGCAGCTGTGCCTTTAACAATCTGTTTGCTCACCATAGGTGATCAGGAATTCCATGCAGACGAGTGAGAAGGCTGGTGGAGTGAGGAGAGCATTCTCCATCTGTCTTCACCAGTCTACCTGGTTTCTATATCAGTAGTGCCATTGCTGGGTGTTGCCCGGATGGTGTTGACCTGTGACAGGGCCTTCTTGGTGGTGGTTCCCCATTTGTGGAAGGCCCTCCCTGGTGAGGTGCATCTGTCTTCCTCCAATTTCAGCAGGAATTTAAAAACATTTCTGTATCCCCAAACATTTTATGGCTGAAAAATTCTGTTCTTGCAAACATTGCTGTGAGAGTATGCAGTTATTTTTAGGTACTTTTAAAATATGTTGTTTAAATGTATTGTTTTAACATTGCATTTGCTGCCCTTAGCACCTTTGGGAGGAAGGATGGGGTATGAAGTAAGTAAGTAAGTAAGTAAGTAAGTAAGTAAGTAAGTAAGTACACGAAAGCTCATACCAATGACAAACTTAGTTGGTCTCTAAGGTGCTACTGGGAGGATTATTTTTTTTTAAAAAATAAAGATATAAATAGCCATGGAGGAAGGAAAGCCAAGCAGGCTTGCAGAGCAGAGATAGATGGCTACATCACCAATTCCCTTGGTAGAAGGCTTTTTTTTTTTAGTAGTAGTCTACTAAGAGCAGTAGCATACTGGTCTTGGATGTGGTGTGTGTGTGTGTGTGTGTGTGTGTGTGTGTGTGTGTGTGTGTGTGTGTATGTCAAAGACCTGTTACTATTTCTGCAACAGAGTCCCTGCAGGGACCCTGTCTCCAGTGTCCTAGAGCTGGCCAGTCAGCATGAAAGCAAAGCTTTATAGTCGCTGTGATTCCAATGCTAAGAATTTGGGAACACTGAAAACACAAGGTGCTTCCGTTTCAAGAGAACGATGTGCAAGTTCTGTTATATACAACAGAACTTTGTGGAAAATGCAAATTAAGTCACTCCTAAAGAAGATATTGGAGCACTCCAGATCATTTGCTCATGTACATGCCCACCCAGAAAATAGTAGATCTAGCTGAAAGACAACACCTGAAGATCTTGTTCCAATGCACCCCTAATCATTATTATTGTATAAATATAATATTATTGTATATTAGAAGGGACATGGCTGCTTTGTTGCCAGACTTCGAAGTCTGAAACGAAGTCTCCAGGTTTACCTGACTCCCTACAGGTGGCAGGTGGAGGGCTTGAATCTCCAAGTGCGAGAGAATGGATCTGCCTTCCTTGGCTCCCTTCTCCAGGGCGACCCCAGGGTCTCAGGTTTGGGTCCTGAAATCTCAGGATCTGGGATGCTATTCACCTGGCAACCCTACATGGATGTGAAGGGGTTCTGCACTTCTGATTTTGCCACTGCAGTACTGGCTAAGAGGGGCTAGTAGCCTGCATTTCCATGGGGGGTGGGCTTCCCTTCCTCAGCATCCAGCTCATTTCCATGCTCAGCGTGGAAATGGAGGCTACAGCTTCATAATTTTGTGAGCTTATTTATAAAGCTGGACTACTCGGCATTTGAAATGGCAATCTGAGCAGGGCCCTGAGAATGTCTGCTTTTGAGGTGGCTCCCGGCAAATGCAGGTGCAGATCTGAGACACAACAGGGTGGCGGCTGCTAAATTCAACACAGGGGGTGCGATTCAACTTCGGACGCTGCAATCCTCAGTACGTAGACCTGAGCAGCATCAGGTTGCAGGAAGTTTGCCTAAGAGTGAGAATTTCAGCAAAGACAGTTTCTCCCATCACCCCTTCAGCACCAAAATGAAAGAGGCGATGTGGGATCAAATTCTCCCTTCTCTGCAACTGCGAAAGGGCCAATCTTTAACGGAGTCTGGTAACGCTAGTTCTGAATGATCCCCACGTCGAGAGACTGATAGAATTTCACCTGCTCCCACCCCCACATCGTCAATTATTTTAGCCTTATTTCATGTCACTCAAAAACAGAGCCAAGTGCTGGTTTTAATAGCGGCAGGGTGCCAATTGGCAAGGATGGACCATCTACCTTCCCTACAAATCAGGTCAATTGTGTTGCCATGGTAAAAGGCTGTGATCTCGTAAAGAATGGTATTATCAGATTATAAGCAGAACTAAGAGATTCCAGTCAGAGAAAGGGGTGGAGATGGAGTGTGGGCCGGGTGACAGGTCAGATGGGTTAGATCCCCTGTGTAGCTGTGCTTGGCAGGAACAACAACAAAAACCTCTCTCTCACACAACCTGTCACTTTTCCCTCTCGCACTAGAAGGAGACAGACCAATGGAACTGGTAGGGCGGAAGGCAGGGAGGCTCAATGACTGGGTGGAGCCAGATACAGTGACAGGCAGAGTCACTGCAAATGAGAGGCAGAGCCAACTATAATTCTCATTTTCTCTCCATTCTCTTCCCAGCAGTTTGGCAAGGGCAACCACAGGGCGGAGGAGGAGGAGGAGGAGGAGGAGGAGGAGGAGGAGGAAGAAGCTGACACCCAGGGCCACCTTCTGGTTATGAGTAAGGCAGGCAGGTGCAGGCTTGCTGAGGGCAGATTGTGGTTGCTTGGGCTGATGCCCCACAAGACCAGCCTCCATTGGACAGAGCCAGGCTTCAAGTGGGGTTGTTATGACAGTGCAAAGTGAGGGTCCTTCCAGATGGTTCCTATTTTGGGGTGGGATTCAAACACATACTGGCAAAGTCGGGTTTCACAGTTAAAGCTGATTTGGCACTCTGGTGCAACAAAACCCCTTCCCACAAAGACTAGACTTTTCACAATAAGAATAGTGGTTTGGAAATGCACTGGTAAGTATAGGTAAACACTTGCTTTGGCCCAATATCATCTAGCCTCCTGCAAACAAATCAGCATGAATGCTCAGTAAATGGATAACCTTTAAGTCTTTGCTCAGCTTAGTAGCTCAATATATCATATATATGCTCAATTGGTATGCATTGCAGGGGGTTGGACTAACAACCCTCATGGTACCTTCCAGCTCTACAATTCTACGGTCTATATTGTTGGCATACAGTACTTTGTGTGTGTGTGTGGGGGGGGATTTGCAATGTTCAGTGTAGGTTAGGGATGAGGAATCTGTGGTTCTCCAAATGTGGCGGGACTCCAGCTCCCATCAGATCAGCCCCAATCAGCATAGTCAGTGGTTTGGGATGATGGGAGCTGCATTCCAAGAACATCTGGAGGGCTACAGGTTCCCTGTACCAGGTGTAGGTGGACCAAGTACTATCAAGATTTATTGGGTCACCAGTGCTTTTAGTTAAAACCTTTCTGTTTCCTGGTCCTGTTTCCTGCTGTCTTTTTCTTCCTGTTGATCATGGCTGGGGAATTTGTGATGACTAGCCTCTCTTAACTGCCTCAGTGTTAGATTCTCTTCCCATCGAGGGAGGAGGTTTTAATTAGTCTGATCAGAATTCTCACTTGTAGCGCATGGGACAAGGTGGGAAGGGTTAATTAACTCTGAGGGATGTGAAGAAAACACACATGCTACAGTGTTGGAAATCTATTCACAGAATATTCCCTCACACAAATGGTTTCTGGCCTGTGACTATATGAGTTATTTGTGGCTGCAAGAAGAAAATGAATGAGTTTGTAGAAAGCTCCTGTGCCTGGTCGCATGGAGAGGAAATTTTATTCTTCACTGATAATTAGTGAAATAGCTATTTAAGAACATGTGCCATAAAACTGCTGGTTTTATTTTCTGGTTTTATTTTTTGGTGTTTAACTCTGTTTCAGCTGCAGTTGAATAAACTCTCTTAAGTACTGTTTTATTGTTCTTTTATGCTGCTTTCTATTTTATATTGCTGGCTGATTTTTTAACTTGTTATGGCTTAGTGACGCGGATAGCGCTGTGTTCTAAACCACAGAGCCTAGGGCTTGCCGATCAGAAGGTCGGCGGTTTGAATCCCTGCAATGGGATGAGCTCCCGTCGCTTGGTCCCAGCTCTTGCCAACCTAGCAGTTCGAAAGCACGTCAAAGTACAAGTAGATAAATAGGTACCGCTCCGGTAGGAAGGTAAACGGTGTTTCTGTGCGCTGCTCTGGTTCACCAGAAGCGGCTTAGTCATGCTGGCCACATGACCCGGAAGCTGTACGCCGGCTCCCTCAGCCAGTAAAGCAAGATGAGTGACGCAACCCCAGAGTCATCTGCGGTTGGACCTGAAGGTCAGGGGTCCCTTTACCTTTTAACTTTTATGCCGCCAAGTTGAAAAGTGTAGTATAGGTTTTTGAAATAAGCAAATATATATCATTGCCTTTGCTGAAAATGTTTTAAGATCTGAACGAAATGGATTTTGACATGTTTGTGCCCCTGCACACCTGTCAATCATGCAGTGTCATAATAGCATCATGTGACTGACAGATGAACAGCCCCATGCGCCTGTCAAATTTAGCCCGTGAGGCAGTTCCTGACAAGGATCTGGCCCTTGGAGCCAAAAAGGTTCCCCATCCTTGTTACAGTCAGCCAGAAACTTTTAAACTTATGCCTACCTAGGGCGAGTCAAAATATAACACTTAACCATGGTTTGTTGCTGTAACTCTGATTAAAATTCCAGATGTACAGTGATACCTGTTTTACAACCCAAGCCTATGCATTTTCCCTCAGGAACAACTGACATTAGATTTAAAGCCTGTCTTCCAGCAGATGGAAATGGCTGTAGGAAAGTTTAGGTGGTACAGCCAAGGGACTTCCAATGCTGTCCCCAAGTATCTGCCACTTGAGGAAGTAATCTCACTTTGCCTAATGGTAGGGCTGGCCCCGATTATCACTTCTCAAGCAGAGAGTCTGAAGATGTGAGGAAATTGCCTTATTAACGATAGTTTCCTCAGTGTAGATTTAATATGAATCAATGGTTAACACAAACTTTGGTTTGTAAATCTGGTTCAAACCATGATTCTGCACCCTGGTTTCTGGGGAATCCTTAACCTTCATAAAGCATCATATCTGCATAAGGGCAGATAGTTTTGTGGTAGGCCAAAATACTATTGGGATAACATATAATAGAGCTATCTGAACAGGAATCCTCATGCAAAATAGCGATGACACTGTCCTGTCTTTTTCCATGATGCAATCAACCACAGGGGAGTTAAATCATTGTAGTACAAACACAGCTATGGATCTTGCTTTAATATTTTGAAGACCTCAAACGCGGCAGCACTTCTGAATCTCTGGTAATTAAAACCCTGACTTGATGGAGTGTGTATCTCCTATTTCAAAGGAAAGGCTGATGTCAGTGGCATATTTTTAAAGGAAGCTCACATGAAGCAGGGTTGATGAGACGACCAGGATAGATTCTGTGAATGGCTGATTGAGACAAATGTGACATAGAAATAAGAATTGGCAACTCTGAGAAGTATGTATGTGATTCTTGAATAATTAATTTCTACAAAATTTGGGAATTATATGGGAAACCTCCCTATAAATTATGTAATTTTTTCATGTTGTAAGCTGCTTTGAGCATGGCTTTAACCACGGAAAGCCGAAAGGTGACATAAATCATGATAATAGTATGATTATGAGGTTGGATGTTTCAGGATAGCTCAGTCGGTAGAGCATGAGATTCTTAATCTCAGGGTCATGGGTTCGGGCCCCACGTTGGGTAAAAAGATTCCTGCATTACAGGGCATTGGACTGGACTCTTGGTCCCTTCCAACTCTACAATTCTACGATTCTGTGACTCCAATTCCCACCAGCCCCAGCCAGCATGACCAATGATCAGGAGCATGGGTGTAGCCAGGGGGGGGGCAGGGAGAGGCAGCTGCCCCCAATCAATAAAAATACATACCAAACTGAGATTCTGCCCCACAAAAGGCCACCCCTCCCACAAAATTCCTGGCTATACCAATGATCAGGGGTGATGGGAGCCGTAGTCTACACAACACCCATAGTGCTCTCCTTGATCTAAGGTTTCGGATAGGGGGCTTTTTCCAAACCTGGAGATACCGGGGATTGAACCTAAGACATCCCGCCCTGCAAAAACACGTGCTCCACCGCCGAGCTACCGTTTTGCCTGGGTGGTGGGCAACTCTGGCCACGTGGACCGGCACTTTTCGACGTGGAGCAGCACTGGCAGCAGCCAATGGGAAGGGAAAAAATGTAAAAGGCTTCAATTCCCACCCCCCACAAAAACAAGGTCTTCCCCTCCACCCCTCAAGGCGAGGAAAGGGTTATTAGGCAGCCACGCCTTTTTGGTAGGCGGAGAGCGAATGGCAGGCGAGGGGGGCGTGGCCGGGGTGGAATGTTGTGAAGGTGGAATTGGAACGCTGTGTGCAAGGACCAGATGCTGGTTAGCAGGAGGCGAGATGGGGCTGCCAGACAGAGAGATGAGCGGTCCAGCGGTTTAAGAGCAGCCGAGATGCAGGATGGAGGAGAGGAGAGGTGAATGCCATTTGTTGCTTTATTGACTGGAGCAAGAGGGCCGGTCAACGGAGTGTGACGCGGAATGAATAATGGCATAGGAGAGCGCGGCACGCAGCGATCCAGAGACAGTTAGGTGTGTGGCGAGGTGGCGGCGGTGCTGAGCCCAGGGTTGGCGCCCCGCAGGATTTATTCCGAGGAATTCTCCCGGCGCATATCATGAGGCCAGTGCAACTCCAAGTAGAGGGATCAGATCCCACGGGGCAAAAGCAGGCGGGGATCGGGTTCTTCTAACGTCCGAGCCGATGGAGAAAAGTGACAGGTTGATTTTTTGTTCTTTCCTTTTTTTTAAGAGAGCGAAACAGAACCGCTCAGGGACAGAAATAACTTCAATCAGAGAGAAAGGAGGCGCGGGAGGGGGAATATAAACTAAAGGAGATCAAGGGAAAGAGAAGGAGATTAATATATCAAAAACGCAGCTTAGTCTTAAAGGACCTCCAAAAGGCTTCTGTAATGAGGCTGGGAATGTAAGCTTGTTGTAACTCCTGAGCAAGCTAAAAAGGAGGGGGTGGGAGAGAAAGAAGCGGGGTCGATGGACATCGCTGGAAAAGGGGCATCTCAGACACTCCTTGACACTTGACGAGGCGCCTGAGAAACGTGGCCCCGGAACCCGTGGCTCGGTGGGTCTTCCGTCCATGGCAGAAGCTGCTGAAGTCCGCCGGTGCGAGTCTTTAACGGCAAAGGATCCGATTCGGATCCGGCCGGCGTGTGAGGAGAGGCCGACCCTCAGGCTACAGAGTCAGATATCCAGAGAGAGGCTGATCTGTTGAGAGTAGGACAGGGTGAACTCCCCAGAGGGGTGTGCGTAGCAGAAAGAGGCAGGGCTGTGGCGTCCCCGAAACTGATACCGGGACTTAAGAGCAACAAAACAAATCTGCAACCGCAGACTGGGCAAGAGAGTGGTTTGAAAGCAATATACAAAAGGCATAGGGCGACTTGCTTTTTTCTTAAATCTGAAGAGGGAGGAAAAAGAGGGCAGCCTCACTGTGGATTTAAAGCCGCAGCACAAGACTCACACCAGGAAGTGGCAAGGGGAAAAATAGTAACAATCATTTCAGTTCAGGGTGGTTGCAAACTGCGATTAAAAAACATTACCCGGCAATGCTTTGCCATCTTCAAAGATAAGGTAGGCTGCATATAGCAGAACTTAAGTGGTGCTGCTCTGAAGGAGAAGAAAGGGTTGCCATTGAGGCACAGGAAAAGGAGGAAACCGAACTTCAAAAAGTGGAAGGAGCACCGGTGCCTGTGTGTGTGAGAGAGAAGATGGGAAAGGGTTTGGAAAGGTTAATACAGTTTTCCAGGTCCTTCTACCAGCATGATTGACACCCCTCTCCACTAGTTTTGAGATTTGGGCTCCTGCTTATCTCCAGTTGATTTACTTGCATCTTTTGAATGCTGCCTGAATAATTTTTCCTTTCTGGATTGACTGAATGACCAACCTGGCCTCCTTTTTTCAGAGAAAGAGTTGAGGGTTCTGTATGAACCTATGCAGGCCCGGAAAAAATACATTTTCATGACTTTCTTTGCCACCTGGCTTCTGCTTTTCTTATTTGGAGACCAAATCAGGCGCCTCCCATTCTTCTCTAGCAAGAAAGCTGGAGGGCTAAAGAGCTGGCCCCGTTGGGCAGATGGATTTCTTCTGAAGAACTTTGCAGATCCTGAAGAGCTCCAGAGTGATGATGGGGACCATGCTGAGCTGTCCCTCAAAACCCGGAGGGAGTTGAGGAGAAGCATCTACAAGAACAGCAGATGCCGCATGGACACTTGCTTTGATTTTTCCAAGTGTAGGGAGCATGGGTTCAAAGTCTTTGTCTACCCCTTGGAAAGAGGGGACCCTGTCTCAGAAAGTTACCTCAAAATCATCACGTCCATTGAAGAGTCGCGGTATTATACCTCCAATCCCGAAGAAGCCTGTCTCTTTGTCCTAAACATTGACACTCTGGACAGGGACCACCTCTCTGTACAGTATGTCCACAACATCAATGAAAAAATCCAAGCTTTCCCTCTTTGGAACGATGGCCGCAACCACCTCATATTTAACCTTTATTCTGGCACGTGGCCTAATTACACCGAAGACCTGGGCTTTGACATTGGTCAGGCTATCCTAGCCAAGGCGAGCTTTTACGTGGAGAACTTCCGGCCTGGTTTTGATATCTCCATCCCTTTGTTTTCAAAGGACCATCCCCGGAAAGGTGGGGAGAGGGGCTGGCTGCAAAAGACCTCTGTCCCTCCGAAGAAAAAGTACCTCTTGGTTTTCAAAGGGAAAAGGTACCTGACCGGTATTGGTTCAGACACCAGGAATGCCCTCCACCATATCCACAATGGCAAAGATATAATTTCCCTGACCACATGTAAACATGGCAAAGACTGGGTGAAACACAAGGATAAGCGGTGTGACAAGGATAATAAAGACTACGAAAAGTAAGTGCGATACTTTTTATGACTCTCTGGGGCAGGTCATACCACAAGGCAAGGTTTAGGGCAGTAGTGAGGGATGCCAGCGGCTATGATCAACATGGGTCAGGATCCACAGGAAAATTCTGCAGAAGTCCTGTGCCAAGAGCATGTACTCCTTCCAACAAGGCTTGTACAAAACAATTTCCCAATCAGCCATGTCCCGTTTTAATAAGCATGTGTGAGGTGTGATTTTTATTTCTCACCTCAGGCATTGAAATGTGTTGGGTGAGTCCTATAATTTGCTTCTAATATGCTTAGGTGCAGATGTTCACGCAGTGAGGCAAACAGAGGACTCAGCAATTAAAAAATGCAAGTGTGACAGAATTTCCAGGATCAAAAAGCTAAGATATCTCGAAAGCCTTGTTACGTGGATTTGTAGCGTGACCCTAATGTAATGATGTGTCAGCATAACCTTGTGTGAATGTTGCCAGGTTTGTTTGCTCAAACTTCTAGGGCTTTGGTTGAGCCACTCCTCAATAGGGTTTGTCCCTGGAAGCTTTGTCACCGCCAGAGCTTAGCTCTGGATGTGTGAAATGATAGTAAAGAAGAGTGTGCCTCTTAACACGTGCAGAGTGCTATCCTCTCAATGCTGAGTCTCTGCAGCCAACTCCCATATTTCTGGGATTGGGGTAGAAGACGGAAGGCCGTTTCTATATCCAAGCCTTGGTACTCTTCATTTTTATCATGCAAACTTATGTGGTCTGCACTACTTTGCATAATTTACTGGGCGTAAACTATCTTCTTTAGTCTTTTATGTTCTTCTATAGCATCTTGGAGACGGCTAAACAAATATTTGCCTCCTTTTTCTTTTTCTTTCTTTCTTTCTCTTCTGAACAGCTAAGCCTGACTTGCAGGCTTCCTTTCAGTGCTAATTGGCCTTAATAAAAGTGCTTCATGTTCAACACTGCAGGCAGCAGTTACTCTTTTACTTTCAGATAGTCCGCGTGTTTTTATTTTAGGCAAATTGGTATAACTTGCATATCATTTTCAGAAAGGCATAGGGACTCGAGGCACTAGATGTTTTGGATACTTCATCTGTGACATAACATTGATTCTTGTTCTGGAATTATTGATCCAATTGAAACCCTTTTTCAGAAATATTTTATCAGAATCTAAAATGCATAATGAATTTGGACTTCTGTTCACTGTCTCTGGGCTTCTTAAGACTTAATCTGTTATTGCCATCATTATTTCAAAAACTATTGAGCCAATGAATGCTAAGAATTTTTCTTTTAAAGCAATTTAAAATAGTGCACTCATGTTCTCAGTATTCTAACGAATGACTCAGGGCAATTAAAAACCCATCATGTTCCAGGTGATGTAAGGCAGCTATAAGTCTGATCCTGATTGTATGCATGCTTTATTCAGAAGTAAACCCCACAGTATGCACTGGGATTTGCTCTCAAATAAGTGTGAGTACGACAGCTGCATAACTGATTTTAGTGAGAAGGAGCTAAGCACATAGATGAGAAAGTAGTTATAAGGGACTTAAGGAAGTCTGAAGCTCTAATACAGCCTTTGATAGGGTTGCCAGACTCAATAGAGGACAGGACTTCTGTGCCTTTAATTGCCCTGCTCTCTTTTGAGTCTGGAAACCTTAAAGAGAAACCAGCAGACCTTTTGTTTCATTTTCAAGCAAAGGGTCTGCTGGTTTCTCTTTAAGGTTTCCAGACTCAAAAGAGAGCAGGGCAATTAAAGGCACAGAAGTCCTGTCCTCTATTGAGTCTGGCAACCCTAGCCTTTGGCTGGAGCTGATGGGTGTTGTATAATTTATTTATATCCCAACTTTCCTCCAAGGAGCTCAAGATGGCATATGTGGTGGTTCCCCCCCCCCATTTTATCCTCGAAGTAGGTGAGAGAATTAATGGCTGAGCGGTGATTTGAACACGGGTCTCCCTGATCGTAGTCGGACAGGCTTATGAAGGCTACTGTAATGTGGTGTACACTTGAGTAGGGAACAAGCCCACTGAACTTGGTGAAAGTTAATTCTGAGTAAACATGTGTAAATAAGTGGGGTGTGTCTTTGGATTGTGTCTTAAGCGCATCACTGGTCCCAGTCATTTGTTTTAATAATATTTGGGATGCGTCAGTCATTAACCCATCCGAAATAGTGTTAACCATTGATGGGTGAGTTGCCAAATGCTGAATAATCAAGGAGGTTTACAAGATTATCACTACTTTCAAGAAAGTGCCTTGTCACTAACATCTAGTCATGGGCCGCCTCTGATGTTAACTGACATGACCAGGAAATTCTGTGAGTTGTTCTGCAGTGGAGTCTCTCCTCTTCCTCTCTCTGCTAGATGGGATGGGGTATAAATAATACATTATTATTATTATTATTATTATTATTAAAATTATATTATGATGATTGAGGGCCAAATCTGCTCTGGAGAGTCCGCCAACTTTCAAGAGCACATACACATAGGGAGTCCATTGGGGTGGGGGTGGGGGAGGAAATAAAGAAAGAAAGAGAAAGGGAAAGTTCTGGTTGCACATGTAGAAGTCCATTCTGTTCACACAGTGACACAATTGGATACATCTTTATGATTATTTTAATTCCCTTTGGTTTATTCACTTAAATATTTTTGGGCCACCTTATAGGACAAAGTTCTGTCTACGTGACTAACCAAGATAAATTCTTGAGTGATGCCCCATACAAAAAATGATATAACTTATGTAGATAGGTACTATATGGCAAATCCAATTTTCAGAAGTCAAGTTGAAATGTTATATTCTGGTCTACAGAGAGAATCACCTATTTATTTGTCATGCAATAGACAGAACAAAGCCCTGCCCAGACTTCCTTGAAGTGGATACAGCCCATGCATGGAGAGGGGATGGAATTGCACCCTCTGACCTCCAACGTGTTGTTCAGACCTTGTGTACAGAGCCTCTTCACAATGCCTAGCCGAGTTGTGCAAAAGGCCCAATCAACGCCTAGAGGTCACAGCCAGGGGTACAATCCCACCCCCTGCATGTTGACTTTACTCTCTTGGAGGATGCCTGCACAGGGTGAACCTATTATTCTATTTCTTGGGTAGGATATTAATATTTTCAAAAGAGAAGCACATGCTGGCTAGGGCTGCTGGGGGTTCTGGTCCAAAACATCTAGGGGGCACCAGGTTGGTGAAGGCTGCTTTAAATGATTTGGATATTTTAATAATATTTTATCCCCTTTTGCCATGCAGACCATTAGATTCTAAAGCTTAGAGAGAACAATCTGGTATTCTTTCAATTGTGACATGGAGCTCTTTGCTTATTGCAATGTTTCCCAAACTTGGGTCTCTACCTGTTTTTGGACTACAGTTCCCATCAGCTAGGGATGATGGGAGTTGTAGTCCAGAAACAGCTGGAGACTCAAGTTTGGGAAACCATGGCTTATTGTATACTGGATGAGATGCAAGACAACACTATAAGTAGCTACTAGCCCTGGGCAAGTCAGAATTTACTCAAAGGGACCAGGCAAGCAATCTTTTGAAAACTGGAAGATAGTTGATTCCCCTTTTTTTCTCTTGTATGTGAGTCCTGGGGCCTTTCTGACCACTCTTTGATTTATTATTATTTTTCTTTTTGGACTTCAATAAGCATTAAAGATATTGTTTGAGCTGGTCATCCTGTAAAATTCTTCTTGTTGAAGAATGAGGAGGGTTAGTCTCTTTTGCTGAATATACCAGCAGTGCTAAAGCTTGGATCAATGGTGTTTAAAGAGTGCATAAAATCTTCACTGTGACTTCAAGTATTTAAAAGACCTGGACCCCAGATCTTTGGGAAATCCAGGCATTTTGATAAAAAATTAGGTCTGGGCAGAAGACTCTTGTGACATCTTCAAGACTAGCACATTTATTATGTCAAAAGACAGCCCAGAGGCTGCTGGTGGTACAGAATGCAGCTGCTAGGCCGGTTAGTGGGGCAGTCTGACAGGACCTTGTGTTACCGGTTCTGAAAGCTACTAGGCCCACTTCAAGGTACTGTACTAGGGCCTTGCAATTATTAGCTGTTTTGAACTCTGCCTGTTTTTAAAAAATTTAGATGTTTTAATTTTTTCCAATATGTTTCCAATATGGTTTTATATTATTTTATCATGGCATTGTTTTACTACTTTGGTGTTTTGCTGCCCAGGGCTGCTATTGGAGGAAGGAGGAATAGAAATTAAATTAGTAATAATAATAATAATTTTTGGTGACATACAGTTCACTTCATTAGACACAGGAAATCTTGTGCTATAATAAACGTGTCAAACTTTGAGGTTCCACAATGCAAAGCTCTTTTTTTTAATCAAGGTTTGTACCTGCTTAACCAAAAACCTGAAGGCTTGGGAGTGTGCCTTCCTTCAAAAATGTCATGACACAGATGAAATTTCACCACATGATATATATGTTGAATCAGGAAAGCTAGGGGGTTTGAATGACCAAAGCCCGGGATAAATGATCAGGGGTTTTGGTTTGTTTGCTGACCTTTCAAGTTTGTTGAAATCAGCAGGCTTCTGCTGGCATAGAGCTTAACTCTTAGTTTCAAGGAACATAACAGATGGCGAATAATTTCCGTGATCATTCCTGTCTCTTCCACGCCATCCCCAAGTACACCACTACTCAATTTTCTTGATGGGGTGGAAGAAGATGAAGTGTCTAGAAATTCAGGGATTCCCAGGCAGCTCTTCGGGAAAGGTCAAATAATCTAGCCAAATTAAAGGTGAGATAACCTGCTCCTCTTTTTCTTGGACAGGACTCTTTTAAAAACAAACAACAGCAACAACAAAAACCAGGCCTCCAGCCGTGATGAATCATGCTTTCATTGTGTGATTTTTCTGTAGTAAATATTGGATTACACTCAACCTAGAAAAAGCTCTTGGTTGCCAGTTCACACATGAAAGGACATCGCTTTGATTACACAACACTTGATGGCTCGTTGCCAGATGTGTGAACAGACTCTACTAGATTACTGGGTTTTGAGACGATGCAGAAGGAATATGAAATTCCTGTGTGTGGGTGCCTGACCTCCGGTGAGTCATTTGCACATGCACACCGTCACTTGACGCAGAAATTCTCATGTGACGAATGTGGATGCACGAAGCAGCCCTTTTGTTTCAAACTCAAGACCCACCTGGCACAATGCACTTATTTATTTCATAAAAAAATTGTACACCCTTGTTTACAAAAAAAGAAAAAGCAATAAAATAAGAAAAATTAACAACAACAATGGAAGACTTTCAAAAAGTTACGTCAACTTTCTAAACAACTAGGTAGGCTTGTCTAAACAAAATGTTTTTAGCAGGCGCCAAAAAGAGTAGAGTGACGGCTCTTGCCTGGTATCAGTAGGCAGGAAGTTCCAAAATGTAGGGGCTGCCACACTAAAATATTGAGTTCTTACAAATGTGGAGAGGGCATTTTGTGGCACATTATGTGCCAGTTCCACAAATTGAAGCTGTCAAATGGGCGTATATAGAGTAAAGCAGTATCATACTACAGTACAGTGGAACCTCGGTTTATGAACACCTCGGTTTATGAATTTTCGGTTTATGAACGCCGTGGACCCATCTGGAACGGATTAATTCACTTTCCATTACTTTTAATGGGAAAGTTCGCTTCAGTTTATGAACGCTTCAGTTTATGAACAGACTTCCGGAACCAATTACACCCATGTTTCAGTTTATGAACGCTTCAGTTTAAGTACTTCGCGGACCCGTCTGGAACGGATTAATCCATTTTGCATTACTTTCAATGGAAAAGTTCGCTTCAGTTTATGAACGGTTACTCCGCGGACCGTCTGGAACGGATTAATCCACTTTCCATTACTTTCAATGGGAAAGTTCGCTTTAGTTTATGAACGCTTCAGTTTATGAACAGACTTCCGGAACCAATTGTGTTCATAAACTGAGGTACCACTGTACTTTAAACAGTCATGGCTACCTCAAAGAATCCTGGGAGGAGTTAAGAGAACCAGTCATTGTTAGGAAACCCTCATTTCCCTCACTGTCTTACAGTTCCCAGAATTCCTTTGGAAAGAGTGATGGACTGTGAAACCATTCTGGGATTTAGAACTGTGCGGGGGAATAAGGGGCTGCTAACAACTCTCAGATCGGTGCAGTGCAAGCAGACCAGTAGGAACACTGGATTGGCTCTACCAGTGCACTCTTGTTGTGTGTGCTGTGCCCTGTCTCAGAAAACTGTGATGCCAGAAGACTGGCTCCTCTGAGTGCTGGCCTACCTGCCAGCCGCTCCAGGAGAAAGTATCCCATTCCCTCTCTTCCTTCTTGCATTTATTAAGTCAGTCAAATATGCTTCTCTGAAGTTGACTGAAAACTGTATCTCATTTTGGAATTTATTTCATTTATTTATTATTAAATTTAAATCCTACCTTTCCTCCCTGGTTCAACCCCTTTTCGTTTTTTCCTCACAACAACCCTGTGAGGTATTATTATTATTCATTTCATTTCTATACTGCTTTATGTTTTTAGGGGGGGGGGGAATCTCAAAGCAGTTTACAATCTGCATTAAAACATCAAATGAAAAGGTTAGGCAGAAGGACAGTGACCAGCCCAAGTTCACCCAGCGAGCTTCATGACTGAGATGGGATTTAAAACGTGAGCTCCAAGGTTCTAGTTCAACAGTGACCACAGCACAACACTGGCATGCGTGTTCAGCAGGTGTGAGGAGTATCTGATGGTACAATGAATGATTGGCATCTTTCATTTATTTATTTGTTTTGTCATATTATTTTCCCTTCCTACCTCTGAGCATTGAGCTTACTAATAAAAACAATGTGGTCAAAATGATGAAAACACAATAGTTTAACAGAATAATCCACAAATATCTAACATCATAAATCACCAAACAAGAATTGGCATAGTACAGAAAGAATTAATAATAAGGACTATTCCTAGTCCTTATTAAGGGAGAGGTAAAATGGGATGTTTTACAACTTGAGCCTCTGGAAATCTGAGGTCATGTTCAAATTAATTCGTTTGTTCCCTGATTGTTACGGGAAGTCCATAAACCAAGCAGAGTTTCTAGCCCCAGAAGGTTGGGCATTTGTGTACAAGAATAATGTGGAATATATAAATGCATCAAATCCACTAATTTTTAATTTGGCATCTGCTATGATCTTGAAAACATTAAGCAATCGTTTTAACTAAATGGAACCAGAATATAAATAGTAACCAAGCAACGTATTTCTGATGTGGATTTCAGCTCTTTTAAAAATTATTATTTTAATGTTCATTGTAACATTAAGCCGTGCAGGTAAAACAGAATAACAAAACATGCAATTCATTCAGAGGTTAAAATTCAAATCACTAAACCGTCTAGAGAAAAAAAAATACAAATTAAAGATAATACTTAGAAGCCGGAGGGAAGAAGAAGGGAGAAAAGATAATGAAATTTGATATCAGAGAAATTTCTGACATTGTCAGGCAGATAGTAAAGCATTAGACTACTGACACATAGTGGGGGTCATCACCATTTTTACAGAGAGAAGAGTGACATTTGGAATTCATACCGATTGCACAGAGATCTGAGTACAGAGACTACCTTAATGATCAGCACTGATTCCAGGTTTTGGGGGACTCCTGCAGGCTTGCCCATGGCTGCAGGCATTGCAGTGATCATTGCTGGATGACTTGGAGCTGCCGTTTTGATCTCCCTGATATACGGATGGGCGAATCTGTCAGTCTTGGGATCTGTAGTTTGTTAAGGGTACTGAGAGCTGTTGGAGACTCCTATTCCCCTTAATTCTACAATTCCAGAGTGGTTTAATAGTCACCCCCTCTTTCTTAGGGGTCATGAAGAGTCGGACACGACTAAACAACAACTTTCTTAGGGAATTCTCGGAACTGTAACTCCGTGAAGGGAATGGGGGGGGGGATGGTGTCTCCTAATATCTCTTGGTACCCTTAACAGACCCTCCAAGTGTCCTCCAAGAGCCAGTGTGGTGTAGTGGTTAAGAGTGGTAGACTCGTAATCTGGGGAACCGGGTTCACGTCTCCGCTCCTCCACATGCAGCTGCTGGGTGACCTTGGGCTAGTCACACTTCTCTGAAGTCTCTCAGCCCCACCCACCTCACAGGGTGTCTGTTGTGGGGGAGGAGGGGAAAGGAGATTGTTAGCTGCTTTGAGACTCCTTCAGGTAGTGATAAAGCGGGATATCAAATCCAAACTCCTCCTCCTCCTCCTCCTCCTCCTCCTCCTCCTCTTCCTCCTCTTCTTCTTCTTCTTCTTCTTCTTCTTCTTCTTCTTCTTCTTCTTCTTCTTCTCCTTCTCCTTCTCCTTCTCCTTCTCCTTCTCCTTCTCCTTCTCCTTCTCCTTCTCCTCTTCCTCCTCCTCTTCCTCCTCCTCCTCCTCCTCCTCCTCCTCCTCCTCCTCCTCCTCCTCCTCCAGGGACAGTCCTGGATTTACAGAAGCCGTCCCGGTTTCTGATTTGATCCTGGAATGTCCTGCTTTTCTTTAGAATGTCCCTATTGGATAAATGTTGGAGGGTATGCCTTAACCAGTTATTATTCCTAAGATTCTTTGGGGAAAACCATGACTGTTAAAGTGGTGTAACAGGGCTTTAAATGTGGGTATAATAGTGCTCTAAATGTATGGTGTGCACGTGGCCTATCTCTATTCACCAGTAACATTTTCTTGTAATTTTGGGAGTGATGCTGGAGGATAAGGCTAGCAATGGCTAAGAGAGACAATGGCTAGGTTCTAACGCCAGCTGGAGGTAGCATGCTTCTGAATACTAGAACACAAGTGGAAGAGCTCTTGCATTCCTGCCCTGCTTGTGGGCTTCCCACAGGCACCTGGTTGACAACTGTGAGAATGGGATGGTGGGTTAAATGGGCCCCTGGCCTGCTCCAACGTGGCTCTTCTGATGTTCTTATAAGAGACATGCATGCCACACATGTTATTCAGTTAAGTATCTGAGTAAGGAAATCTCATAGTACACATGCATATTAATATGCACAGTTGCAATCTAAATCCATGCTGCTTTCCTCACCCCGCCATGAGCACCTTTCAAGACAGTAAGAATTATGTATTTTATTTATTTAATTCTATGCACAAATCGCTTTCTATGAAACAGCTCAAAGTGCTTATCCATAAAAAACCCCAGCAATAAAAGCAGTTTCACTAGACTGCTAATTACTCAACCTTGGAAGATGGCTACCGACATGAATTTAGTGGCACAGTGGGAGAGGGTGTAGAGCGTAGCCCTAATGGAAAAACCAACAAAACAACTTAGGGACATAAGAACCTAAGTTGAGCATGCTGGATCAGGCAATTGGTTCATCTAGTCCAGCATCCTGTTCTCACAATGGCTGACATGGTGGCTGTGGGAAGCCTGCAAGGGGGGCCTGAGTGCAGCAGCGACAATCCCAGTTCCAAAAATCAGTTTAATATATATTCCTCAAAGAGAGGACTTGGAGCACTGCGGAATACAAAAAGCAAGAATGACTTTGAAATAGTTTAGTATTGGTATTTTCCTATGTGTTGAATAAACAGTGTAGCCACCATCAACTCATGGTTCATTTTGGAAAAACCTGTTAAGAAGACATGGAGGAGACGCTTGATCTGGACAGAGATCAAAACCAACAGCATGAAGTATTTCATAAGTTTACCTGCTACTTAAGTAACTGGAACATACTAACCTCCATGGAATGTCTGGGGCGGGGTGGGGTAGGAGGAGGGAAATTAAATGTTAAATGCACTTTAAGAAATAGAATTTCAGACATAAAAACCAATTTCAGATATAAAATCATTCAAATCCAGTGCAGATGCAAACTGGGATACAGCTCTACTTTAAAGGCTTGTTGAAAGAGGAAGGGATTCAATACCAGGCAAGGGCTTGGTACAGCAGTACCAGCACCTTGAACTTAGTGGAACTAAGTGTTAACTTAGCAAACATTGCCTTATCGAGGTTCCCAGTTATGAAGAGGCACATTGCGTTCTTTTGAATGCTTTAGTACTCAAGAACAGGTTAATGGGCTATTTATTAAAACACCTTTTGTTAACTACTTCTAGGCTATAGGAGAACCTAAAAGAGGGTGATGCCTCTTCACCTGGCACAGCAAAACAGCACGCCCCCTGTAACATTGAATCAAACTTCTCAGGATGTTTTAGGGCTCGCACCATGACCAGATCTCTGAACGCTGTGAGGAAATAATTCACCCTCGTGGATTCTGAGGGTTAATGAGCCTGATTTTATGGGCCCCACATTCCTGAAGGTTGCATTTTCAAATATTTGCAGGCCTTAAATGTTACACCTCCAAATAAATGTTTGCACATACCAAATGTTTCCTGTGAATGCAGGAGGGTGGAAAATGCGTCTGTCAGATTGTTGGAGAGCACCCAGAGTCTTGGGCTCTGTCAGAGTTTCCAGGGGGTCCACTGCAACATCATGAGAGAACAACAGAGTGAGATTAAGCTATAAGGGCCCAGGATGTCTGAACAACTGGAGACAAAGACATTGGTATCGAATGGGCAATGTAAGACACCCTACCATCATGCCATGTGTGAGGTGAGTGTTCTAAACAGAAGGGTCATGCACAGTTGCAAAAGGGAGAGGAGCACCAGAATGTATGAACTAGCCCAGTGCCAGCTCCATATATTTTGGCACCTGAGGCAAACCACAAAATGGTATCCTGTCCACCACGGAAGAAGTGGGGAGTGAAGATCTACATCAGGAATGGGATGGCGGGGAATCTAATTGACCTTGCCCAATGGTTGAACTGGGAATCCAAGTCTGTTGCAGGAGGAAATGGGCCCATGCTGAATCATGCTGGGAAGGTGCAGAGCTCAGGAGACCCGAGGGGCAGCCCCCGCCGTTTCCTCTGTAGGGGTGGAAGAAGCAGTGCCTCCTATTCTCCCTTTCTCAGAATTCATGGACATTCAGTGAAGATGAATGTTGGAGGATTTGGGACAAACAAAATAAGAACTGCTTTGTACAGTGCATTGTCAACTGTGGAACATGTTCTCACAGGAGGCAGCAATGGCCATCAATTTAGATGGCTTTTAAAGAGAATTAGACAAATTTGTAGATGTAATGGCCATCCGTGGCTACTAGCCATTATGGCTATGCTCTGCCTCCACAGTCAGAGGCAATTGCTGGGAACTAGAAGGGGGGAGAGGGCTGTTGCACTCAGCTCCTGCTTTCAGGGGCATCCGGTTGACCACTTGGAGAACAGGATGCTGGACTAGATAATAATAATAATTTATTATTTATACCCCACCCATCTGGCTGGGTTTCCCCAGCCACTCTGGGCGGCTTCCAACAGAAATATTAAAATACAATAATTTATTAAACATTAAAAGTTTCCCTAAACAGGGCTGCCTTCAGATGTCCTCTAAAAGTCTGATAGTTGTTTTTCTCTTTGACATCTGGTGGGACGGTGTTCCACAGGGCGGGTGCCACTACTGAGAAGGCCCTCTGCCTGGTTCCCTGTAACTTGGCTTCTCGCAGCGAGGGAACCGCCAGAAGGCCCTCGGCACTGGACCTCAGTGTCCGGGCAGAACGATGGAGGTGGAGACGCTCCTTCAGGTATACTGGACTGAGGCTGTTTAGGGCTTTAAAGCTCAGTCCCAACACTATTGATGGACTATTGGCCTAATCCAGCAGGCTCTTCTTACGTACTTAGTGAAGCAAGTGTGTGTGTGTGTGTGTGGTGGGGGGAGTACAAGAGAGATGGGGCAAGCCCCACCATTGGGCAGTGTAAGGTGTGGGTCAAGCAGCCTTGGAACCATTTGGCAATCTTTAGGAATAATCTGGAGATACTGGCAGGTTAAGTGATAGAAGATGGGGAAAAGGGGGAATTGCATCATCATAAAGGCAGTTATCAAATAGCAGTTGGGAGTGTCTCCAGAGGATTCTTTGAAAGGGTAAAGCCTCACCACATGTTAGGCTTCCCTACAGAGGCACAGAGCTCAATTATCAGATACAGGAGATAATTAAGTTGTGAGAGGTGGCACCTCAAGAGAATACTCTGATAGGAGGCTGGAATGTTTCATAAGTGGACCAACAAAGAGTCTTGTGTCAAAATTAGGTGTTCCTTTCATTTTTCCAGCCGTAAATTCAGTTTTCCACATCATTTTTTAAATAGAAAAAGGTCCTCATCAAAATCCATCCACATTTAAATGTGAATTTTGATCATGCACAATTTTGCTTACAAAATTATTCAATTTCTCCCAATGCAAAGAGTTTTGGTGTGTTAGTTCCCCTTAATATATGATGTTTTATGTGCACTTCATCCTAGCACATGCATTTTTGAACATATTTTGAACACATGGCTGGAGTACCACAGTGCAAAATTTGGATAAATGTGAGTTTCCAAGGATGTTGTTGTTTTTGTTTACGTATTGTTTTGGAAAGTATGGATTGGGTAAGTTTGCCTTCAGATGCAAACTGAATCAAATATCTTCCTCATCCCTAGTCTCCAAAGGCTTCACAGGTGAATTGTTACATCGGCAGACTGGAGCCTCTTTTATCAGATGGATTGAGTGCTGTCAAGGAAGTGGGATGTAGTCTTAGAAAGCCACAATAAAACTGTTGTCTTTCAGGTACTGCAAGAGACTATTTCTTGTGTTTGCTATCAGATAGGTGCTGTTCTGTAATTTCTCACACCCTACTAAGTTCCCGAAATGGCTTTTGAATAGCCTTTCTGTACCATCTTTTCGAGAGGGTGCACAGGCTAAGACAGCCTCCCACAACCTGGTGCCCTTCAAATGTTAGACTCCAGTTCCCATTAGCCCCAGTCAGCATGGCCAGTGGCCAGGGATGATGGGAGTTGCAGTCCAGCAACACCTGGAGGGCACCAGCTGGCCAATATGGCTTAATTGTGAAGTTGCATTCCTGTGGCCCCTTGTCTGGGAATGAGCCCCACTGAACACAGTTGGACTTACTTCTGGCTAATGGTTTTTATAGCCAATGTTAGTCCTACTCAGAGTAGACTAACTTCTGTCCATTACTTTCAATGGGTCTTCTTTGAGTAGATCTTAGTAGGCTGCACCCCTAAGTAAACTTGCATAGAATTTCAACTATAAATGGCTTGCTTTTGGGAAGTCTCTTTAGTCCTGCCTCAAAGGGGGAATCTCCAACACTCTTTGCCTGCTGCTTCCCTATCCATCCTGGCCACTGCCTTTCTGCACAGAGAGGATGTTAATTGCAAAGCAAGCTTTACTTCCCGGTTCTCCTATGAACTGTGAAACCAGCCAGATGAGATAATGTATCTGTCAGAACAGGAGAGAGAAGCCAATTCATCTTGTGCTGTGCGTGTGAAAGAGAGAGCGAGAGTGTGAGAGTGAGATCCCGTTTGCTTGTTGTTTTTGGTCTCTGGGGCTGTAGTGCAGCGACCAAGCGGCAGGGATGAAGGTGAGGTGACAAAGGTCCTGTCGCTTCTTAGCAACCAAAGGCAAGGGCATTTATGGTGGCACCGTTTGGCTGGAAGGAACCGAGTGGCCTGGGAATATGGCTGAGTGTGTTACGAGAAAGCTGCAATCAGGGGTCATTGCATATGGTAGAGTGGATGGGGAGTGTGGGCAGAGAGAGAGGAAACATTGTTCAATGTTTCTCAGATACAGGAAAGTAGATTGGTTTTAGGTTGCCAGCTGTCCAGAAGAGCCAGCCGGTGCTTTCAGAAGCAGCTTTTGTTAAAACAAATAAGGATAAAACATTTAACAAATGCAGAATGCAGCATCCAGGGCGTTGACTGGACCGTATAAACTTCTATTTGCTAACCCAGGTGTGAGAAACCTTTGCAGGTTGCTGGACTCCAACTCCCATTAGCCCCAGAAGCTCTGAAGGGCTCTAGTAGGCCTCAGAGGTCAAATAACATGTCATGTGACTGTGCATTGTGTCCCCACCCCCAAGAGGGACATATAGGATACGTACTAGGTCCCAACATTCTGGTAAGGTGCTGTGGAAATGGGTACCAATACTCTTGCCTAGGGTCGGACGAATCTATCAAATTTAGTTTCTATTTTTTCCAGTCTTAAGTTCAGTTCACCACCTTTTTGCATCAACTTGTGATTCTTTATTTTTCAAGTCCTCATGAAATTTGATCAGAATTTAAGCCAGCATTTCTCTCAATATACCCATTTTTGCATGTATTTTTTGTCTAATATGCATACATATTAATAAAATAATAAAAAATAGCATTTTGTGCGCATTTTCAATAACATGGATTTTTATGCGCATTTCCTAGCACGTGCATTTTCTTGTATATTTCTTGTTGGAAAAGTGCACATTTTGAATGATAGCTACATTGTGGTTTGCACAGATTTTTCCTTTTGGGGGGGGGAGATGCAAATTAGGTAGGTTTGTATTAGGATGCGACCCAAACTGACTTCCTCCCTCATCCTTCTCCTCAGTCTTAGCCCTGCCAGACCCCAGTGCCTGGGTCTCCTGGAAAGAGACAGGGCCTAGGGATTGTCCTTTGCTTTCCTGCCCTCGTGGCAGGCTGCACATCTTCTCCAGAGTACAGTGGCAACATTTCCTGGTAACTATTTTGGGCTCCTTCTCATACTCCAAGGAATTAATTAAAGGCAAGTCTGAAGTGATGGGGCTTTTTCCCCTTTCATTTCCTCCACATGACGGAGGCATCGGCAGAAGCAGCACAAAGACACTCGCCGCCTCATGCATTATTAAATGGGTCCTCGCCCCATCGCGTCAGCCCAGACTCGCGCTCAGTAATTGTCGTTCTGAGATTTCAGTATAATCCATTGCGTTTGTTTGTTTGCTGCTGTTTTTAAAATGAGCATTCACCTTGCTGGATTTCCCCTCCTCCTGTTTTGACACTCAGCTTCCCACTCTTCTCCCATCCCCACGCCTCCCTTTCCCATCTCAACCTCACTTTCTCTTTCCGCACAGAGATATTTTTCTTCGGTGGAGAGCGCTGGTGTTCGTGCAAGTGGTGTTGATGTGGGAGAAGTAACTTTGTGCATGCGCTGCTTAGTGTGAGGGCTGCATGCTTGGATTGGTTTATTCAGCAAGGAGGCCAATATTAACCGAGGGGAACCTTGAAAGGGGGGGTACACTAACAGAAGTCAGAGATTCAGAAGCCAGAGAGACAAAGGTGGGCAACAGCTTTGAAGGCAACACCATTCCTATGCACCAGAAGTGTGGAACCTTTTTTGGACCACATTACCCCTGTGGAAAGCTGTTGGGGGTCATATTCCAGTAGTGGGTGAGGCAAGATCCACACACCGTCGCACACGCTTAACTAACACACAGGTAAACACAAACACTGTTTCCCATGGAAACAGTTCTGTATTTGATTCTTAGTAACGTCACTGAAATTTCACCTTCCATTTTCTTTATCATCTTTTGTTTACTTTACAAGTATCTTTTAAGAATAGTTTTCGTAGTATCCATTATCTTTCCTGTCCATACAAAAGAGTAATCCCAGCAGAAGAATGCAAATAAAGTCAATGCACTGCTGTACTGCAAAACCTGCCCTACGGCGGACTTGAGTTTAAAGCCCCAAACTTCAAAATGCTCTTGCATCCTGAAAATTACACGCTTGCAGTTGCAAAGCACATGGACTACTTTTTGCCTACTTGCCAGGACCGCAAGTCTGCCGAGTCATTTCCCCCCCAGCTTTGCACAATATCAAAGCCCCTTTCCCTCCTTTCGAAAAGCTGTGTTGTAAACCCCATTGAACACAGTGGGACTTACTACAGCATGGTTTGAGCTCTTACATTTGAAAAGCGGATTAAGAGTTTGTTTCCCATGCACATTGCCTTTTTTCCAGGGAGTCCACAAACGTTACCTTTGCTTACTACCAAGCTGCTATTTGTGGTTGTTAACAGTCTCCTTCCCTGCCTTTTCTGGCATGCACAGAGAGCATGTTGGTGAGACAAGGGTTTCTCTCATTTATGTGGATATGGATAAAGCGAGAAACAGGGGTTTGTATTGTTGCTCAGAAGGGCCTCATGCCATTTCTTACTAGCTCTAAATCTGAAGTGTAAATGAGACATTTGAGGTAGGGATCTGTGCCGGCTGTTCTGCTCAGCAGAGGGATGAGGGAAGTTCCCCCTGGTGAGCTCTCAGGCAGATTTGTGTCTGCCTGTTTTTGGCCTGCAGTTTCCCCCATTCAAGCAGCCCTTGTGAAACTAACTTTTGCCCCTGGCCATAGCTTTTTAGGAATCTGCGGATTTTGTGCAACTAGGGGAGAAATTCAATTCAATTCAATTCAATTCTCAAATTTGAATTTATGTAACTTGCACTTCCCGAAACACAGCCATCTTTAGAAATTTGCACTTCTCCAAAATTTGCGGTGCAGTTCTCCAGCCAAGTAATGTGTGTATAGAACTGCATATATTAGTGCAAAGTGTGTCTATATGAGTGAAAATAACATACAAAAATGTCTTAGATGAAGAGAAATTGTTTTACCAAAATGTTTTGGGCAAAATTGCATGCAAAAATATATAGGAGAAATTTCCACCACTAAACTCGCATCATATTAGGAGACATTTGCACCAATTTTTCATGAGGAGTTTCTTTTCAAAAAAATATGTGGAGAACTGAAGTTAAAGGGTAGAAAAATTAGGAACTGAGAGAAAGAGAAATGGACAGGTTTGGCCATCTCCACCTTGGGGCAGCAAAAAAACATGTCTTTGCCCTCTTCTGGCTGAGCATTTGCAGAGTGTTCTCCTGTTCCATTTCAGTTGTCTCTTCTTCAGGCCACATATATCCTGTTCCTTCAGCCTTTCCTCATAGGACTTGTTGGAAGCAGACACAGAACATTAATACACCTACTCAGTCTGCCACCCTCAGCCATTTGGGAGCAGAAGAGGGAAGAAGAGTGCTTGAGTCTAAGGCCTGCTGTGGCTTGTTCGTGGTAACACTGCTATTGAAACCACCAGTCTGAGAAATTTAGAGGTATCCTTTCATTGGCTCCAAGAGCCCCTTTGGTCCTTAGAGCTATTCTTGGTTTTTTTTTTTTTTTTTAAAAAAATAAAAGATAAACCTTAAGGCATTTCCCCTCTGGACCCTAGATGTGAAGATGTGAGAAATAACCAAGGAAATGTACTGTAGGAATGTCGAGAAAATAGATGCACTCATTAATGAAAACATCTGCATCTTGATTCACATCTCAGTACATTAGGCCCAAGCACGCCTGGCAGTGCATTTTTCATATCTGTGTATCTTTGCATGAAAAGCCCAAGAGGAGGCAAAGACGCATCATTGCAAAGAGGAGATGAGCGATTGTCTTGCCAAGAGCTGAGACACTCTGTGATGCTACGATGGGAACAGAGATGCCGTTTGTTAATGTAGTACATATGTCATCAAACAGTTGCCAGATCAACAGCGTCAAAATGAGCAGTGCCCTTTACTTTGCTGGTGAGGATTTTCAAGTACTGTGTGGCCACTAATTCTCGCTTTGTTGTTGTTGTTCTCGCTTTGTTGTTGTTGTTGTTGTTGTTGTTGTTTAGTCGTTTAGTCGTGTCCGACTCTTTGTGTCCCCATGGACCATAGCACACCAGGCACTCCTGTCTTCTCGCTTTAAAACTCCATTTATCACACACGTGTCCCTCATTTCCGTGTGCATCAGCTGGTGCCACTTTGTTCAAAGTTTGCATCAAAGATGTTCATTTCGAAATAGACACATTCAAAGAAGCCAGTGCAAGTACCCCCTTCCCCAAACCCCACTGAACATTTGCTTTGTTTGGGTGCTCTTTTCTTTCTTTAACTACTGTTTCTTGGCATTCTTTTTAAGCTTCGTCCTTGCCCTCACTTGCCCTTGCTGCTGTTTAGTCTGTTTGGCAATAACAACCTACCAGATTTTCCATATGAGCGTAAAGTGGTGGGACCACGTTACTCAGAGTATCGTCACATCATTGGCAGTGGCAGACCATGTGATTTTGTCAATCGGATGGGATGAGAACAAAAGCAAGTGAGGCCAAGGACAGTGAGGGCAAAGAAGAAGAAAAATGGTACCAAAGAGCAAGAGGAGGGTAGCGGGGTGACACAAGGGTGCTGAACAGCACTGCAAAAATATGTTAAAGAAGCCGGTACAATGGTACCTCTGGTTACGAGCTTAATTCGTTCTGGAGGTCCATTCTTAACCTGAAACCGTTCTTAACCTGAGGTACCACTTTAGCTAATGGGACCTCCCGCTGCCGCCGCGCCGCCAGTGCGCGATTTCTGTTCTCATCCTAAGGTAAAGTTCTTAACCTGAGGTACTACACCCGGGTTAGCGGAGTCTATAACCCAAAGTGTTTGTAACCCGAGGTGTTTGTAACCCGAGGTACCACTGTATGTGGTAAATAAGTGTGTGTGTCTCTGTGTGTGTTGTTTGTTGTGCTTATAAATCAAATCATAAAAAATAAAAGCAAGCTGGAATGAAACCAATGTAAGCTTGTAGTGTTGATATAATCTCAGGTGGTTTCAGGCTCTAAGTAAGGTTGTGCACACTTTGCACGAAGCTCAGGGATAACTTATTTCTACACATGTACAACTGTTTGTGTAACAGCTGTTCATTAGCCGAGCCCAGCTATTATGCACACAGGTACACAGACAGGGCACGCGCTGATCATTACATACAAATTACTATATGAGTGTACAGCTACACTATTTTTGTACACATATACATAACCCTGAATGTACCGCTGAACAACCCTTATATCTTGCCTACCCAAATCTCCATCAATGCCAGCACCTTCCCCAAACTGCCAGCTTCCCATTCTAGGTCTGAACCGCTACTCAGAACTCCCCATGTCTGAGCCTCACTCTCATGTGCCGCTGCTGAACACCCCCCCTCCACGCATCCTCTTGTGTGCTAAAATGACAGCCACCCAGTCCTGACAACGTCATCCAGGTCTCTTTCCCTGCTGACCAAAGGCCACAGCTACTGCCACACGTTCCACACCCTTCCGCACAGGCTTCAGGTAGGGATGGGCGAATCTGCCAGTTTCATATTTTCTCAGTTTCTTATATTTCCAATCTTAAATTCAGTTGTTCATGTTTCCATAAGTTGCAATATTTTTTTAAAAAAGAAAACCTCATGAAAATCCACCAATGCTTTAGTGCAAATTTCTCCTGACACACACATTTTTGTATGCAGTTTTGCCTAATGCACAATTTTTTTGCAAAGCTGTTTCCCCTAATACAATGCACTTTTCACTACAGCTATTTTCACTACAATGTAAGTTGTTGTGCACATTTACCCTAGTTTATGCATTTTTGTACACACCACTTGGCCTGGAGAACTGCACTGCAAAATCTGGAGAAGTCTTAATTTTGAAGGACAACTGTGTTTCAGTTTGTGTGTTGTTTCAGGAAGCGCAAATTAGGTAGGTCCACCTTTAAATATGAACTGACTGAAATTTCTTCCCCATCCCTAACCCCAGACTGCAAATCCCCCTCTCCTTGGCATGAGGATAATAGGAAGCTGTCTTGTACAGAGTCAGACCGTTGGTCCATCTAGCTCAGTATGGTCTACACTGAGTGGCAATGGCTCTCCAGGGATTTCAGCAACCTTTCTCAGCCCTTCATGGAGATGCCAGGGGTTGAACTGTGGACTTTCTGCTCTACCCCTGAGCTACAGCCCTTCCCGAAAGTCAGGCAGTAGCTGTAGCAGGTAGCCCTTTGTCCTGCAAAGGGCATGGCTTCCTTGTGAAAGAGGATTCAACAGTTTGCCTGTGGAGCGTGATAAGGGTGTTGCGAACCTCACAGGGGATCCCAAAGGGACAGAAAGCCCCACTCTGGTCATTGGCAAGGCAGTGCAGCTGGGGCAAATGACTGGGGACAAGACTATTGGGGATGGAAGTCTTCTGGAATTACCAGTGAGGGGAAGGAGTGAATTATTTCGGAAGAGTCCCTGGTGAGTCTTCTTCCTGCTAATTGGGCCTCGCTTGCAGATGCAGGCGTGGGTATCATTTCCGTGGCAGCCGGTCTCTCGGAAAGGAGAAACCAGGCAGATTTGCCTACCTTCTGTCTGACCACCTGCAGAAAGCAGAATCGTAGTTAAGAGCCGCCATATGGCTTTCTAATGAAAACATCACTTCCAATAGATTTGTTCTAGGATATATGCAGCCTGCTCTGCAAGGAGGCAGGCTGGATCAAATCAAGAGCCACTAATCTCCAGGCAGAGAGAAAGCGAGTTCTGATTAAACGAGACTGACCTGTTGGCCCAGAACTAGATATTTCTGAGATGGGGGGTTTCTTGATTCCCAGCCTGCGTCTTAAATGCATCTGAGCCTCCTCGTAGGGAGGGCGGGAAGGTGGGGGAGCATGGATTGCATTATGCCATGAAGTCCATATGATCTCCCTCTATGTGTAGCACAGAATTACGTTTGAAGGTTGTAAGCCCTTGAAACCCCTGAGTCAAATATGCACACTTGGTTCACATATATTGGCCCAACACTAAATCAAATCAGGGCTCAGTATGAACGAGCAAGTTGGGTGTGTGCGTGCAAAAATCACACTAACTCAGCTCCTCCCCTGGTCAAGCTGCTGCTGCTGCACCAGCTAGAGCTAAGCCATGGTTTGTTTTAGTGCCATGCGCAAACCAGAGCTTATGGTTTGATTTCTCCAGACAAATGCAAACTGAATAACATTTCTCCCCTGTCCTTATTCAGAATAAACCATACCAGGAATAATGGACCGACCTGAGCAGGTCCAGTGGTTACAAAATGCCTGTTGTCAGAGTGTCTGTTGGAGGAAGGGAGAGAGGAAACCAGGAAAGAGGGGGAACGGAATGGTGCACCCTTGAAGAGGGCATGTCCGGCTGGTAGGCACCTTAAGCAGGCGCACTCCACCCTGCAATGTTTTGTTGCAGATTCCACCAGCTCTATAATGAAAACAAAAGCTCTATAATAATAATAATAATAAGAGCAATTGTGAGATTACACGTTCTTATTTTTTTGAAGAAGGAAATGGTTATAGTTAACTAACACACAATGATACGAAAGCTAATTTCAGTGTGCACTGTGTGTGTGTGCGCGCGCGCGTGCGTGTTCTAAAGTTGTAAATCTTTGTGTAAGAATAAGAGAGTTACACATATATGAACGCCCCTATTTTCTTAAGCGAAATGTTAGAGGATATGCAACTTGTGATTTACACAGTTAACACAAGCTTTCTGGCTGGTAAGAGCTCCAGGTTATTTTAATCATAAGCACCGAGTCAGTGTTTACAGATGAGCAGAAGCTCATCTGCTTCATTGTAAAGTTAAAAAGCAAAGTGTGAAATGCATTGGGAATAAAGGATACAGGATTTCTGGACAGCTGTTTTTAAACTTATCTTACATGCCTTTTGCAGCTGTTTGCTCCCCCTTGTTGGATTGATTCAGTATTATTATCCCTTCTGTGTATTTGGAGAGGCTGAAACTGAGATAACAGTGGGTTGTCTATCCTACAACCATCCACTGAGTTTGTGGCTAAGGCCAGATCTGTATTCACAGCAGAGTGAGAGGGTAGAGCCCTGCTTTGTAAAGCAGATACCATTTTTAATGCTCTCTCATAATGTATGATAAACAAATAATTTCCCTGCAAGTACGGTAGATAACTAGTCTAGCACATCTGGAAGAAAGATTCTAGTCCAGTCCTTCTCCTTCTCCTGTCCTAGGATTTATTTATTTTTTACATGCAGGGTAAATGTTCTATTTCTGCACTCTGAAGTGGTACAGACAGTTCTGCCACGTTAGGACTCTACTATCTCATTCTCCTGCTTGTGTAGATCCAGCTTTGTTTGATAGGACCTGGATTAAAAGAGCTGGTAGGGTTTGGGCAGGGACCCTGATGAGGGATGCTCAAGAGCCCCACACATCTCCTGACCTACGAATAGGGATGTAAGAAAACAGGGACGGGTCACTTGTTACCCAAAGGCTTCCAGAGGTAGGCATAGCAGATGTAAACTGTACCATAAAATCAGAACGAAACAAACCCCATAACAGCCACAGGGCATTTTGGCAACACTAGTAACAATGCAACATAATCTTTATCATAAACCTGAGACTGAAACTATGTGAATGAAGGTGCCAGGTGCATCTTACAGGGGAGAGCCTTTCATAGATGGGGAGCCACAACTGAAAGGGCCCTCTCCCTTGTCACTACCCTCCAGGACCTGAGAGGAAGATTCAAGGGCCTGGGTATGTTTCATACTGAGATAAAGGTACCTTTTTACCTATACTGGGATAGACATTCTGGAAGATTTTGGGTTCCTGAGCTGTAAAGAGCTTTATACATAAAAAACCCCCAGCACTTTGAACTGAGCTTGGAAACATACAAGCAGCCATTGTAGTTGCAACAGAATTGGTGTTATATGATCTGTTCATGTTGAATTGCACTAAATTGGAGCTTCTGAACAATGCAGAGTTCAGCCAAAAACTTCATTGTTTGTCTTGCTCACTGCTATTTAACACAAGTTATGTAACTACCTTGAAAGCAAAGGAAACATCCAAGCAGCATGAAAAATGCCATTAATTACAAATCTTTTGTGGACCTGACCAAAAAAACAGTGTGAACGAATGCCAGTCATATTCCTTTCTCCGATTTCCATTTTTGACCACATATGAACATGCAACCTACTGCAATTTCCACTTCCTTTTCTGTTTTCAATATAACTGTCTGATGTCCCCTACCCACAACGCCTGGGGTCTCTTCTGCCATCATTTTTTTTCACATGATGAGGCAGCCATGCAGAAAATGTGAATATTCCCAAACCGGATATGCGTCACTTTGCAATATCTCTGTCCTGTGAAAAACCGACCAAATTAGCTTTTCTAAGCAGTCTGAAGTCATGCCAGGTTACCGTAATCGAGTTTTAACTGGCTTTTGCAGCTTAAAGGCTCCTACAGAACCACAATATCTGTATATTTCTTTGCACATGTGACACACAAATTATTTCCTAACTTGGAAAAACAGGTTTCCTCTGTTGTTAGACACAACCTTTGAGGTGTGGTGAGGTTGTCCACATACTCTGCAGCATCTCACAGGTGGAAAATGGGGATACTTCTTTCTTCTTAATGCTTCTATTCACATACCCATGAGATCCTTCCTATCATAGAACACATTGATGCACATTCCTCTTCCATCTTTTATTCCAGGGATAAGGAACCCTTTTCAGCATGAGGGCCGCATCTCTCAGAGAGAACCTTCTGGGGGCCGCATTCCAGGGGTGAGCAAACTGGTTTCCCCCAGTTCAATTTAATACCAGAAAGTACTAATGAGGATTGAAGTGGAACTGCAACCCGGTTTCTATCCCCACCCCCCACAAAACCTACAGTCCTTTTGGGAAATAGTATGGTATTATAAACTTCCCAAAGTCCAAGGTGAACAGTTCAGAAAGGGATACAGGGTGCATATTGTGTGCTCACTTACCCAGGAGCAAGATATGTGGAATTCAGTGCATCTTGCATCTAAGTAAGCATGCACAGGACTACAAAAGTCACGACCCTTTCCCTTTCTTAGGCTGCAATCCTACCCGTGTCTACCAGAAGTAGGTCCCATTTAACTCAGTGGGGGTTTCTCCCAGGTAAGTGGATTGCAGCATCATGGTTATATCCAATGCTAGTCGTACTCAGAACTGGACTACTGAAATTAATGAACATTACTAATGTAGGTCAGTGGGGCTACTCTGAGTAAAACATAGCTGGATACAAGCCTTAGCGCTTAGGAATTGTTCTTATTTTCCTCTTTCTCTCTCTCCCCGCCCCTTCTCTTTTGTGTGTGTGTGTGGGGGGGGGGGTGTTTACAGACTCTTCCCCTGACATAATCAGGTTTCAGCACTGACAGGGATCCATCCATCATGTACAACAAAGGAATTTGCCGGGTCAGAGAATCCCCACCTGAGTTAGCAAAATGCCATGTTCCCACTTCGCTTCTGTGACAAAATAATAAATAACACCATTTCCCCAGTATTATGTTTTCTCCCCTTCAGCAATCAGCAATTTGTTTTTTATTTCTTTCAGAGGTGTGCAATCGTTTCCATGGCCATTAGAGTTCCATGGCCATTTGATTTGGAGAAGGGTGGCTGTAGTGTGATGGCCCTGGGGAAACCAGTACCAACTGTACCCTAAGTGAGTGCAGAGAATAGGCTGATAAAGGGGTGCAGGGGTAGTGCATGGTGCCGTCCTTATGGGACTGGGTTCTCGATGACCTGGGAAGGGATGAGATGAGATTGCATGCTCAAATGCATCCCTAGGTAAACTTGACAATAACACAAAGTCTACAGATGAAGGGCTGTGTACCATGCTGATAGGGGCTGATGGGAGTTGTAGTCCAACATCTGAAGGGCACAGTGTTGGTTCACTGATTTACATTGAGGAGTGCTGTCATTTTAAATTTTTGTTTATTAATTAAACTCTTTTTGTACTCATTTCAGTTCAAAACCGCAAACTGGTGCACGAGAGAAAAACAATAAAACATTACTATAAAACACACACCTGGTAGCAAATTACAACCACAAAGTGATCCAGGTATCCCACTCCCAGACCTGCATCGTGAAGTACCACAGTCCCTTGCTCGCCTGTACAGTAAGCTTGAGGCTAAGCTACAGTAAGATACACAGGCTGGCTACATTCCCTGCGACTTTGGTCTTGACTTCTGTCACTCTTGCCAAAAATATGCTCTCCTTCCAGAAATGGGAGGGCACTAGGGGTGGATGAATCTGTCAATTTTGCTTCTCTATGTTTCTCAGTTTTTTCTATACTGTACAAATTCAGTTCTCCACGTTTCTGCAGATTTTTTTTTTTTTTGGGGGGGGGGAATCCTAATGAAAATTCATTTGCATTTTGGTGTGAATTTTTCCTTACAAACAGGTTTTTGAATGTAGTTTCTTGAATGCACAAGCTTTTGCAAACAGTTTCCCCCTACCATAATGCATTTTTGTATGTTATCTATGTCCCCCCCCTTCACATTGTGCCCTTATATATGCATTTTGTACCTCAGAAGCTTACAGGGTGGGCAGGTAATTGATGATGATGATGATGACTAATGACGTTTGGTTGGGGAACTGTTCCCCACTCCTGTCTTAAGATGCTATGAAGGTTGCCCTACATGTTCAGACGTCTGCCAGCACATGAGGGCCAGGGCATGACCCAGGGAGAGCGGCTGTAAATCGAAGATTGCACTCGGATGCCCTGCTGAGCCTCAGCTTTCTTGCAAGTGACCAGGATTTGCAGGGTCAAGTCAAGTATTTTAATTGTGGGTGGAGGGGAAAGAAGATTTGGTGCTTTTGAACATATGCCCACAGTATACAGTAGTATAACCTCTCTGCCGACCTCTGTCTTTCAGAGTATTTCCCCTGCAGAAAGTGGCTGGGGAAAGGACAAGTGTGTAGGCAAAGGGCTGAAGGTGGAGTGGCCCCCTTGCATATTCTCGAAAGCAATTTCAAATAGTGACTTCCCCCATGTCTCTCCACAAACCTGATGTTTTCTCATAGCTATTGGACATGTTGTTGATATTTAATGTTCCCCGGCCCAGTGCTATTAATTCTGTGTTGCTATTAAACGATGAGAAGCAGTCAGAATTCACCTATGAGGAAATGTTCTAATGACACAAGTATGCCTGGTGGAATTAGGAATGGAGGAGAAATTTGATTTCGTTTGTACTTAAAACTGAATCAACCTAATTTATACCTTCTGAAAGAAAGCACGAATGGAAACAAAACAACCTTTCTAAATTTGCCCTTCTCCGAATTTTGTAATCCAGCCAAATATGTATAGAAATGCACACACTAGGGCAAAGAGTGCATAAAACAGTGTACAAAAATGTGTTATATTAGGAGAAAGAGTTTTCCACAAAAAGTGTGTATCAGGCAAAATGGCACACAGGCATTGTATATTATGAGAAATTTGTACTAAAACGCTGATGAATTTTCATGAGGACTTTTTCTTTTTCATTGCCAACAGTAATGCAGAGAACTGAACTTAAGATTGGAAAATATGAGAAACGGGGAGAAACTGAAACTGACAGCTTCACCCATCCCTACTGGGGAGATGATATGTGCAGACAAAGGGTTGGATGTGGAATGGTCCCCTTGCATTTCTCACAAGGCAATTCAAACAGTGACACCTCCGCCCCATGTCTCTGCACAGACTGTTTTTCCCCTGTACTTATTGGATGCTTCGCTTCTGTCTCATGCACACACACACACCTGCCCTGTCAGCTGCATCAATTCTGCCTTGTTATTAAATGATCAGAAGCAGCCATAGCTCACTGTTGGGAAAACAGTCTAATGGCACAAAGATGCCTGATGGGCACTAGCTAAAGTGGTGCTTTGCAACATAGGGGCAGCCATCCCTGCCCAAGAGTGTGGGGCACACTGGGGCACATGTCCTTTCCCCCATGTGCCTGTAAGTGTAGAAACAGTGAAAACAAGAACTGGCACTCACTTGGCTTCCATGACCCATTTTTATTTACTTTTGTACGCATTATTACGCCATGTTGACAAACTTAGTTGGTCTCTAAGGTGCTACTGGAAGGAATTTTTTTATTTTGTTTCGACTACGGCAGACCAACACGGCTACCTACCTATATAACTAATATAATGTGGCACTATGATTATAGAACACCCAGGAGGGTTAATAATGCATGTGCATGCACAGGTGATTCCCCCCTTCCTCTTTTCTCCACGATAAATATTTTCAGACATGCAATCTTCCTCTGCATGAGTGCATAACTTATGGTAGTTGTATAAAATAAAAAAATTTCCTTCCAGTAGCACCTTAGAGACCAACTAAGTTTGTTATTGGTATGAGGTTCATTAGTATGAAGAAGTGTGCATGCACATGAAAGCTCATACCAATAACAAACTTAGTTGGTCTCTAAGGTGCTACTTATGACACCAAAGAAGGATGTTCTTCTCATTACAGGGGACTGGAATGCTAAAGTAGGGAATCAAGAGATAAAAGGAACAACTGGTAAGTTTGGCCTTGGAGTTCAAAATGAAGCAGGGCAAAGGCTAATAGAGTTCTGTCAAGAGAACAAGCTGGTCATCACAAACACTCTATTCCAACAACACAAGAGACGACTCTACACATGGATATCACCAAATGGACAGCATCGAAATCAGATTGATTATATTCTCTGCAGCCAAAGATGGAGAAGCTCTATACAGTCAGCAAAAACAAGACCTGGAGCTGACTGTAACTCAGATCATCAGCTTCTTATAGCAAAATTCCAGCTTAAACTGAAGAAAGTAGGAAAAACCACTGGGCCAGTAAGATACAATCTGAATCAAATCCCTTATGAATACACAGTGGAAGTGAGGAACAGGTTTAAGGATTTAGATTTGGTGGACAGAGTGCCTGAAGAACTATGGATGGAGGCTCGTAACATTATACAGGAGGCAGCAATGAAAACCATCCCAAGGAAAAGGAAATGCAAGAAAGCAAAATGGCTGTCCAACGAGGCCTTACAAATAGCGGAGGAGAGGAGGCAAGCAAAATGCAAGGGAGATAGGGAAAGATACAGGAAACTGAATGCAGATTTCCAAAAAACAGCAAGGAGAGACAAGAGGGTCTTCTTAAATGAGCAATGCAAAGAAATAGAGGAAAACAATAGAATGGGGAAAACCAGAGATCTGTTCAAGAAAATTGGAGATATGAAAGGAACATTTCGTACAAAGATTACCATAATCAAGGACAAAAGTGGTAAGGACCTAACAGAAGCAGAAGACATCAAGAAGAGGTGGCAAGAATACACAGAGGAATTATACCAGAAAGATATGGAGGTCTCGTACACCTCAGGTAGTGTGGTTGCTGACCTTGAGCCAGACATCTTGGAGAGTGAAGTCAAATGGGCCTTAGAAAGCATTGCTAATAACAAGGCCAGTGGAAGTGATGATATTCCAGCTGAACTGTTTAAAATTTTAAAAGATGATGCTGTTAAGGTGCTACACCCAATATGCCAGCAAGTTTGGAAAACTCAGCAATGGCCAGAGGATTGGAGAAGATCAGTCTACATCCCAATTCCAAAGAAGGGCAGTGCCAAAGAATGCTGCAACTACCGCACAATTGCGCTCATTTCACACGCTAGCAAGGTTATGCTTAAAATTCTACAAGGCAGGCTTAGGCAGTATGTGGACCGAGAACTCCCAGAAGTGCAAGCTGGATTTCGAAAGGGCAGAGGAACCAGAGACCAAATAGCAAACATGCGCTGGATTATGGAGAAAGCTAGAGAGTTCCAGAAAAACGTCTACTTCTGCTTCATTGACTATGCAAAAGCCTTTGACTGTGTCGACCACAGCAAACTATGGCAAGTTCTTAAAGAAATGGGAGTGCCTGATCACCTCATCTGTCTCCTGAGAAATCTCTATGTGGGACAAGAAGCTACAGTTAGAACTGGATATGGAACAACTGATTGGTTCAAAATTGGGAAAGGAGTACGACAAGGTTGTATATTGTCTCCCTGCTTATTTAACTTATATGCAGAATTAATCATGCGAAAGGCTGGACTAGATGAATCCCAAGCCGGAATTAAGATTGCTGGAAGAAATATCAACAACCTCAGATATGCAGATGACACAACCTTGATGGCAGAAAGCGAGGAGGAATTAAAGAACCTTTTAATGAGGGTGAAAGAGGAGAGCGCAAAATATGGTCTGAAGCTCAACATCAAAAAAACCAAGATCATGGCCACTGGTCCCATCACCTCCTGGCAAATAGAAGGGGAAGAAATGGAGGCAGTGAGAGATTTTACTTTCTTGGGCTCCTTGATCACTGCAGATGGTGACAGCAGTCACGAAATTAAAAGACGCCTGCTTCTTGGGAGAAAAGCAATGACAAACCTAGACAGCATCTTAAAAAGCAGAGACATCACCTTGCCGACAAAGGTCCGTATAGTTAAAGCTATGGTTTTCCCAGTAGTGATGTATGGAAGTGAGAGTTGGACCATAAAGAAGGCTGATCGCCGAAGAATTGATGCTTTTGAATTATGGTGCTGGAGGAGACTCTTGAGAGTCCCATGGACTGCTAGAAGATCAAACCTATCCATTCTTAAGGAAATCAGCCCTGAGTGCTCCCTGGAAGGACAGATCGTGAAGCTGAGGCTCCAATACTTTGGCCACCTCATGAGAAGAGAAGAATCCTTGGAAAAGACCCTGATGTTGGGAAAGATTGAGGGCACTAGGAGAAGGGGACGACAGAGGACAAGATGGTTGGACAGTGTTCTCGAAGCTACGAACATGAGTTTGACCAAACTGCGGGAGGCAGTGCAAGACAGGAGTGCCTGGCGTGCTCTGGTCCATGGGGTCACGAAGAGTCGGACACGACTAAACGACTAAACAACAACAAAGGTGCTACTGGAAGGAATTTTTAAATTTTGTTTCGACTATGGCAGACCAACACGGCTACCTACCTGTAATTAGTTGTATAAGAACGTAAGAAATGTTCTGCTGTACAAGGATCCAGGGGAATTCTGCTTCCAATAATTGCTGTCTACGTAGGCTCCCAGAAATATGTATGCAGGGCATGAAAGCAATGCATCCATTATTCAGAGAGATACACTGCTTCTCAGTGTGGAAGTTCCACTGAAGCAATCGTGACAAATAGCCACCAATAATCCTCCATGAATTTGTCTAGTCCTTTTCTCTTAAAACCACAGCCATCACTAGAACTTGTGGAAGATGCAGGGTTGTTGTTGTTTGGTCTGTCGTGCATTTACTGCAGGTCAGTTTCACATCTGGTGACCCCATGCTCCATTACCATGGTGAGGCAGTTTTCTGGGTTGGCGGGAGTGGTGGTAGTCTGTGACAGCTGATAGAAGAGCAATTGTTTTTTGGCAACAGCCCCACCCAATTTCCCAGGGTGAACTTTGCCTAACAGTGCACCTATTGCCAGGGGTTGATCTGTCAAAGAAGGGGAAAGCTTTAAAACGTCCCCCATTCACCTCTTGTCCAAGGAACTGTATTAACAAACAGGTTCCATCAAAGCACAAATAAAGAGGGAGCTTTTGTACTTATGCTGCACTAAGAATATTTATAGGAAATCTTTTACTATTACTAGTTGTTCAGAAATTAGGTTCTGATTCAGGTCAGCTATCAGGATGAACACAAAATAGTAAACAGTAAGACTGGATCTGTGTCTACAAACACAGGCTGTAGCTGAGTGGGTGAGCAAACTCTGGCCCCAGTTCCCCCTTCCATCTGGATTTGCCCCAACTTTCTCCTTGCACCCTCTCTCTTTTCCTGCCTTGGGATCTTCACCTCAGTCCCAGCTTCCCCAAGTCTTGCCCGGCCTCTTGGCTGTACCTTCACCCTGCAGCCATGCTCATTTCTGTAGGCCCACATTCATTCATGACCTATCAAGGCTTGAAACATGGTGGTCTTTGCCAAGTGCTCTTCTCAGCGGGACATTGGCTACTGGGCATGCAAATAGGTCTGTGAGGGTTTGGTGCATAATGGCTGCTGACAAAGCTGCCATAGGCTATGAAACCCATGGTGCACAGTGACTGCTGGTGAAGTAGACACATATCCAATAAGATTTGGGTCCTTCATGACTTCACAGATAGGAACAGATGGCTTTGCAAATAAGAGCAGATGGAACCTGTGGAGTAATGTGAATCTTTAAGCATGCTCCTAACTCCAGTATGCACTTCGAATTTAGCAGGATTGCATGTTTCACCCCAAATTCTACTTTGGTCAGAATTTGCAGTAATTCTAAGTTTGACATTGACAATGCTGTGAAGCTAGAAAGGAAGGCAGTAGACAAGTTTTTTTTTTAAAAAAAGAGAGAACAAAACAGTGCTCTTTTAGTATGCTGTTCCTCTGGGCCAGGAATCGGCAGGGAGAAGGGCGTTGGATGTTTGCATGCAGGTTCCCCAGATAAAGTGTGCCCCTTTATTTTCATTATATTTCCATCCCACCTTTCCTCCAAGGTGCTCAAGGCGGCGTCTGTGATTCCTCTTATTCCACAGTTTATCCTCATAATCAACAATGTGAGGTGGGTCAGGCTGAGAGTGAGTGACTAGCCTGGGATCACCCATTGAGCTCCATGACTGAGTGAGGATTTGAACACTGGTCTCCCAGGTCTACACCACACTCCCTCTCAGCTTTCAGATGATACCCCTCCACTTGTCTGTCCCAACAAAGCAGTTCAGAAAAAGTCAGCAAAAAAAGTACTGTAGTCAAAAAAGATCTTCTGCCTGCACTCATCACCTCTGCTCCCCATTAGGAGCAGCTCTGTCTAGGCTCATTTACTGCCTTACTTTTTTTTTACTTCGTAGCAATGTTATAATTACAGTTACTGCCAGATTCTGACCAAAATAGGATTTGGAGTGAAATATACAGTTCCGCTAAAGCAAAAGCACATACTGAGCTGTGGGCATGCTTAAATATCCACATTACTCCTGCAGATTCCATCTGCTCTTAACTTGTGCAACCATCTGCTCCTATCTGTAATTTGATACAGGCCCCAAATATTTTTGGGTATGTGAGTTTTGCTTACTGTTCCTGTGCCTCATGGGTTTGGGTTTTGTAACCTACAGTGGGCTATAAGGCTCTACTTTGAGTGAAGTAAATGGGAGCAAGAACAGAGGGTGATAGTCAACTGAGTTTTACTCAGAGTAGACCCGTTAAAATCAATGAACATGAGTAAAGCTTAAGTTGAATACCACCCAGAGAAAGCACTGGCAGCATAAAATCCAAGGGACCGGTGGAATTTCTCCTGGAAATCTATGGGTCTTGTAAAGGTAAAATTGCTCTCATGGCAAAACATTAACAGCAACAATTTTGTTGGGTTGCCCCAGCCACTCTGGGCAGCTTCCAACATATAAAAAAACATAATAAAGCATTACACATTTTAAAACTTCCCTATAAAAGGCTGCCTTCAGTTATCTTCTAGGTTATATAGTTACTTATCTCCTTGGCTCAGGGTTCAGATAATTCCATAGCCTCCAACATTTCTCCTACGAAAATAGTGACGTCCTAAGGAAAAGCAGGACATTCCAGGATCAAATTAGAAACCAGAACGGCTTCTGTAAATCTGGAACTGGCCCTGAAAAAAGGGACACTTGGAGGGTCTGATGTCAATCAGCCCAAAGTGCCTGAGAGGACTCCCTTTATTCTAGAATTTGGGGGTGCCCAATAAAATTGCAGTAGATTCAGGAAAGACTAAAGGATTTTCTCAACTCATGCCTGCTCCCTCAGACCTGCCTCTGAGCAAAACTTCACCTTGTTGCATTGGTGCTTCTACAGCTAGCCAGAATGGAGGTTTCACATCTTCCGCTCCTTTTCTGTACTTTTTGTTTTTAAGGAACAGTCAAACAGCCTACATCCTTGTAGTTTCCTTGGGGCCTGTGACGGTTGGGAAAGAATTTAGGTTCTTTTCAAGTCCTTGCCTATTCTGTTAAAATGCATGAAAAGTGAGGCTGGTCCAGCTAATTCTGTCCACAGCTACCTTTGCTCAACGAGTCCTCGAATTAGGCCACAGATTATTACAAGTACAAGTCAGGGAAGGACACTCCTCAGGGATGTTGGGTCTTGCAGAAATCCCTCCTAGTTCGTAAGCTGATGGCAGGAGCAGCTAAGCTGTTTCTTCACAGAGATGGAGGTGAAATGTGTTTGGTTGTGTTGCATTTTAAAGCGAACCAATCTAATTTGTCAGCAATGGATTTATATGTGGATCAGAAGCGCAGCTGTCACACAAACTATACACTTCTCTGAATTATATGATGCAATTTCATTGTGTGGGGGGGTGCACAAAACTGTATATTTTGAGGAATTTCTTTGGGGGAAATGTACTGAAAAGAAGAATATTTTAGGGGAAGCACACAGATAAAATGCGTGCAGTTTAAATGTGGGGTTTTCATGCATTTTTTAAATCTGCAAAACATGGGATGGACCGCAACTATAATCGAGTCTGTGACAAGGTATGGAAAAAGGATTATCTGTTCATACCTGTTTCTTCATTTATACTGGGTGCCATCAATATGAATCATTGTCTCCATTTGAAAGGGCAGGGGTTGGGAGGCAGAATGCATTCTGTTAAGCAAATATTGTAGTTGTGTGACAAGCGTATTAATTCATCCTGGGCCTGAGAAGCTATGTTATAAAAGTATTGCTGCATGCCACCTCAATCTCCGAGCAGTGTGAGATTCTAGGGGTTCCAGGCAGAATTAACCAGGGTTTGTGTTTCCTTTGGAATGAGGTTGAGTGCAGATGGTGGTGTCTTTACGATACTGTATACAGTTTATTTACACATATCTACAGTTTGAGCCTACAATGGAGGGTTCGCAGCATGCTCTGACTCTCTTGCTTCCTAGCTTGCTGCTTTGATTCTCGCTCACATCACTCCACTCTCAGCTCTCACCCTTCTTTTTCTAACTACCAATCAGTTGAGGGAGGAGCCCTCAACCCATTTTTTGCTTCCTTTATTCCCTTAATGGCCTGAAATGTACTCGGAGTCGAGAGTGAATTTCATGCTCTTTATTCAGCTCATAGTCATCAAGGAGAAGAGGAGAAGAAGAATGGCTCTTTTCCCAAAACCATCTGCTTATATACATTATTTACACAATGGGCCTTGCGTGATTGGCTACTTCAGGGCTACACCTGTGGGCCAATTATATTGTGGATTGACTTCTGCCTGCAGCCTGATTGGCTGCTCCTACAGGCCAATCAGGTAGCAGATTCACTTCTGCCAGCCGCCTGATTGGCTGCTCCAGCAGGCCAATCAGGTTGCGGATTCACTTCCACCTGGAGTTGGATTGGGTAGCTCCCGCTGATTCTGAATCCTATTGTTCTAGGATTCAGCTCAGTACATAACACCCCTCCCCTCTAAGTTCCAGTCCTGCCCGGGAAGTTGCATTCGTAGTCCCCAAGGTCTGCTGGCCGCCTCCGTGTGCGTTGTGGCCTGGGGTGTTCCTTGGTCAGGGGTTCTGGTTCTGGCTCGTGTTCCGAGGCTGCTGGCTGTGCCGGGGCTGTCTGGTCTGGCGCCACTGAACCACTAGGTTGTGGCTCTGGTTCCGGTGTCCTTCCAGCCTCAGGGCGCCCCTCTGTGCCTACTGCTTCTGCTTCCCCTGTCCACCCCTCTCGCTCTACAGGCCTCACTGCCCTGCTGTCCCCTTGGGACCCCTCTGTCCCGCTCTCCTCCCGGGTTCCTCCTGGGAATCGTCGCCGTAGCTGGTCGCAGTGGCGGCGCCAACATTGCCCCCCTTCCGTTAGTACCTCGTACGACACGGGACCGGTCACCTTGGTGACTGTGGCGGGTACCCATGCTGGGCCTGCCCCAAAATTCTTTGCGTACACTGCGTCCTGGGCCACAAATGTCCGGGGGTTCCTGCCTTTCCCCACCACTACCTCATCCTGAGCTCTGTCGGGGTGAAGTCGGTCCAGTCTAGTTGCAAGGCGCCGGCCCATTAGTAGTTCAGCTGGGCTCCGGCCCGTCGTTGTGCTTGGGGTGCTGTGCTGTGCTAGAAGAAATGCGGCAAGGCGGTATTCCCAGTCCCCTTGTGTCATGCGGCGGAGGCTGTCCTTGGTGGTCCGCACCATGCGCTCCGCTTGGCCATTGGTGGCAGGGTGGAATGGTGCTGAGCGGATGTGGCGGATGGCGTTCTGCGCTGTGAAGGTCTGGAACTCCTCTGACGTGAATGCGGTTCCATTGTCCGAGACGAGGGTGTCAGGGAGCCCGTGGGTTGCAAAAAGCTTACGTAGTACCCGGATGGCTGCCGCCGTAGAAGTGGACGGTACCAGTGCGACCTCCAGCCATTTGGTGTAGGAATCCACCACTATGAGGAATGTTTTTCCCTGGAAGGGGCCAGCGAAGTCCACGTGCAAGCGTGACCATGGATGTCGGGCGGACTCCCAGGGCTGGACTGGGGCCCTTGGGGGATCCGGGCGGGATTCTTGGCAGGTCTGGCAGTGTTGGACCCAGGCCTCTATCTCTCTGTCAATCCCCGGCCACCACACATAACTCCTGGCAAGGGCCTTCATCCTCACTACCCCTGGGTGTGTCTCGTGTAGGGCTGTGAGGACCCTTTTGCGGAGGGGCTGGGGAACAACAACCCTGCTTCCCCATAACAGGCACCCCTTGTGGGCCGACAGTTCATGTTTGCGGTTTGTGTAGCCAGCGAATTCTGGCCCGGGGCTGCTGCTGGGCCATCCTCGCCACACCCAGTCCAGGACCCGGGAGATGACCCTATCTTTTGTGGAATGGTGCGCAACTTCTTGTGCCTGAATGGGTCGGTCGGGAAGCAGCTCCAGGGTCATAACCTCTTGCGCAGGCGCTGGGTCGGGTCCTGTTTCTGGTAGTGGTAGCCTGCTGAGGGCGTCTGCGTGGCCCATCGCCTTCCCAGAGCGGTGGATTAGTGCATACTGGTAGCCGGCAAGGAAAATTGACCACCTGAGGACACGTGGAGACAACACTTGGGGGGTCTGCTTCTCGGGGGCAAACAGGCCAAGCAACGGCTTGTGGTCAGTCACTATGGTAAAGGGCCGCCCGTACAAGAAATCATGGAATTTTTTTACGCCCTTCACGATTGCCAGACCCTCCTTGTCAATCTGTGAGTAGTTTCGTTCGGCTGCAGCAAGCGTCTGGGAGAAGTATGCCACCGGCACCTCTCTTCCATCCGGGAGTTGGTGTCCCAGGACAGCGCCGATGCCATAGGGAGAGGCGTCGCATGCCAGCACCACTGGCAGCCTCTCGTCGAAGTGTGCCAAGACCGAGTTCGAGACGAGCAAGTCCTTGACTGCCTGGAATGCGGCCCTTTGTCGCTGGCCCCACACCCAAGGGGCCCTTTTATCTAGGAGTCTGTGTAGGGGCTCCGCTACCGCTGCCTTATGGGGAAGGAAGGCATGGTAAAAGTTCAATAGTCCCAAGAATGACTGAAGTTCGGGCTTGCTCTTGGGCGCTGGGGCCTCACAAATGGCCCGTACCTTGTCACTGGTTGGATGGACCCCTTCTGCGTCCACCTTAAATCCCAGAAAGTCCACCTGCGGCACTCCCAGTAAACACTTTTCCCGCTTCACCTTGAGGCCCGCCGTCTGGAAACGGTGCAGGACGGAGCGGAGGCGGTCCTCAAATTCTTCTGGTGTGGGCCCGGCGATCAGTACATCATCGAAGAAGGGGGTGATGCCAGGAATCCCTTTAAGGAGAGAGTCCATTAGATTCTGGAATATGCCTGGTGCCACGCTAACGCCAAATTGCAGCCGCTTTACTCTGAATGCCCCTCTGTGCGTCACAATCGTCTGAGCCTCTGCTGTGGCTTCGTCCACAGGCAACTGTTGATACGCTTGGGCCAAGTCCAGTTTGCCAAAGATTTTTGACCCAGCCAGGGTGGCGAGGACATGGCTGACCACTGGCACTGGGTATGCATGGGCCGTGAGAGCCTTGTTTATGGTGCATTTGTAGTCTGCACAGATGCGGACCGAACCGTTAGGCTTGACGGGTGTGACAATTGGAGTTTCCCAGGGGGCGTTGGGCACCGGCTCCAGCACTCCTTGCTCCACGAGCCGGTCCAATTCCTCGTCTATGCGGGGTTTCAGGGCGAACGGGACCCGGCGGGCCTTGTGCCTGATGGGTCGTACAGCGGGGTCTAGCTGTAGGGCAATGGGGGGTCCTGTATATCGTCCCAATGCCCCATCGAAAACCCCTGGAAACTCTTTGCATATGGCGTCCACGTCCACTTGTAAGCTAGTGCGGTTCACCCCGGTAACGGCTAGCCCCAGAGGTCCAAACCATGCCAGTCCCAGTAAGCTAACGTAGGGGCCCTTAACTACCAGCAAGTCCAATTGTTGCTTTCGCCCTCGATATTGCACCCTGAAGGTCCCCACCCCCATTGTAGGGACCTTACGTTTCTGGAAGTCCCGGAGGGTGAATGGGGCCGGCCTTAGTTTGGGACCCCCATTAGGGCACAGTTCCCTTAATGTTCGGGCCGAGATTATGGATAGAGTTGAACCCGTGTCCAGCTCCATGCGGCATGGGGCTCCCTCTATCTGTACCTCTATATAAATTTTCTCTGTGCTGGGATGGGGTAACTGGAATACCTGGTAGTCCGTGATCTCCGTCGAGTTGCCTTGGTGCATGGTGCCGTGTGACCTGGGGCTCCTGGGTCGGTCATCTGATGCTTGTCGACGGGTGAGTCGAGCCCGACACACCCGGGCGATGTGTCCCAATTTTCGGCACTGCCTGCACTCTGCGTTGCGGAATCGACAGGTCCTCCTCTCGTGGTTCTCCCCGCAGCTTGCACAGTTCCCTCCTTCTCGTCGAGGCTGCTGTGGTGTGTGTGCTGCTTGAGTGCGCCGCTGTACTCGGTGTACTTCCTCCCTGTCAGATTCGGATTCGTCGGTGAGGTCTTCGTGGTAGACCCTCGGTTGGGATGGCGGGGCCGGTCGTGCCTCTTGCGTTGACCTCTTGGCGGCTTCGGTTGCCAGGGCTTCCTCCAGAGCAATCTGGAACGTGAGGTCTTTTTTTGCGTAGAGGCGTCGTTGCAACATCTCGTCCCTCAGGCCACCGACGAGGCGGTCACGAAGCATGTTCTCCAACTCTGAGAAGTTGCATAGCCGGGCGGCTTGGCGGAGGGAGGTCACAAACCCAGTTATGGTTTCCCCCGGGGCTTGCCGCTTTGCGTAGAAGGCATTTCGGCAAGCTACCACCGAGGGCTGTGGTGAGAAGTGCTCCTTCAGCCGTTCCATTATTGTTTTGTAAGAGACGGTAGCGACATCTCTAGGTGCAAGGAGAGCCCGGGCGATTTCAAACGTCTCCTCTCCACAGACGCTGAAGAATGTCACCCTCTTCATGGCATCGTTGGTGACTTCTTTCGCTTGCAGGAGGAAGTTGAAACGGGCGGCGTACCCTTCCCAGTCTCCTGATGCTGGTTTGAATGGCGAGAAGCTGCTGTCGGTTGCCATTCTGGGTTCCTTGGGTCCTGGAGCTGAAGCCTGGATGCACGGTGCGATGCAGCGGTGCAGCAGGTGGCGGTGCTGCGGTGCAGTGCGTGGTGGCGGTCAGCTCAGCAGGATCCCACCTTCGTCGCCAGTGAAATGTACTCGGAGTCGAGAGTGAATTTCATGCTCTTTATTCAGCTCATAGTCATCAAGGAGAAGAGGAGAAGAAGAATGGCTCTTTTCCCAAAACCATCTGCTTATATACATTATTTACACAATGGGCCTTGCGTGATTGGCTACTTCAGGGCTACACCTGTGGGCCAATTATATTGTGGATTGACTTCTGCCTGCAGCCTGATTGGCTGCTCCTACAGGCCAATCAGGTAGCAGATTCACTTCTGCCAGCCGCCTGATTGGCTGCTCCAGCAGGCCAATCAGGTTGCGGATTCACTTCCACCTGGAGTTGGATTGGGTAGCTCCCGCTGATTCTGAATCCTATTGTTCTAGGATTCAGCTCAGTACATAACATGGCCCCTTACCATTAGGCAATCACCTCACTAGGAAGCTAGCTTGGCTATTACAGGAATTAGAAGGGAGACAAGGCATACAGCCTACCTCTCCCCACCAAAAAAACTCATCTGTCTGTGTGTGCACGCCTCATTTTCACCATGTTCTCTGGCCTTGCCCGCTTTGGCTTCTGGCCTCTCCTGCTTTACTAGAATACAGCCCCCAACAGGTCTCAACTGAAATAATGCACTGTGGTGGCCTTGCAATGTCTGGGGGGATGAGCAGCAAGCAGGTGTCAAGAAGAGTGGTTAGTGAATGTCAGTGCCCTCCGACATGCTGAATTAAGATTCAGCTGTCTAATATTCAAAAGATGATTAAAATCAACAGTAGCTAAAAATAAATAAAATGCACGCAACTTCTACATGCCTGGGTGGGCTTGCCTACACAAAACTGTTTTAATCAGGTGCCATAAGAAAGCAGAGGGAAGGTGTCTGCCTGGTGTCAATAGGCAGGGGGTTCCAAAGTGTAGTGCAACTTTGGATCTAATTTTACTGATTGACTGTGAGTATAAACAAAACTCAGGCACTAGTTCTTAGTAACATCTTTGTGTTCTTTATGGCAAGGAGGGGAGAAGTCAGCTCTCTGCTGCAACTCATTTTTTTTGCTGAATTGGTGGGGGCAAGATGAGACCGGGATATATAACTGCTTTGACTTGCTGACCAAAGGCAGAGGCCAAAGCACACTACCAAGCCAGGGTTTAAAGTTTTGTTTTCTAAAAAAATTTTTTTTAGATTGCTGCACACTGCCCTGATATTTTTATGAAAGGGCGGTATCTAAATACTTTTATAATTAACATAAATAAATGCTGCTGTTCACACACATACATCACTATGCTAAAATGTTCAGCAAATCTGTCTGGGGCCTTTGTGGGACAGAGGTTCAGAGCACAGCTCCTTAAAGGAGGGACTTTATTGATGGTCCTTTCCCCCAAACACAGGATGTTCCACGGATGTTCCACGGAGATTTCAGCCCCTTTTAGCAGGCTTGGAAACACAGATTTCAGCCCCTTTTAGCAGGCTTGGAAAGGCTGTGAGCTGTTAGTGCCAGCCAACAAGCAGAGGAACTGCTCCAAAAGAAATATCACGTCAGGCCTGCCAACTGTGGAGTGCTTTCGGGATCACTCTGGTGTGGTATGTCGGCCAAAGAACTGGCAGCTGTAGAGACTGCTGGATACCCGCCAACAGCTTGACGTTGGTTCTGCAGAGGGGCATTCTGGCCACAGAGACGTCTTTCTGCTCCTGCCCAGGGCTCCATGGGCACTGCTGTAAGGTCTGCCGGCAGTCACTTGCATCTTGCGCCATTTCTCAGGGCCATTTTTGTAGGTGTAGGTTTGTGACTGAAGAGAAACTCATGCTGCTTACATGTGTGTAAAGCCATTTCCACACCATACATTTAAGGCACTATCATACCGCAGTCATGCCTCCCCCCCCCCAAGAATCCTGGGAGCTGTAGTTTGTTAAGGGTGCTGAGAGTTGTTAGAAGGCCTGCAATTCCCCTCGGAGAGCTACAATTCCCAGAGTTCTCTGGGAAAGCTAATATAGTTGTTAAAATTGCTATGAGAACAGGCGCTCTGTGCGGGGAATAGGGTTCTTCTACAATACCTTTTCAGATGCCACACATTTCCCCTACCATTTTAACAAGCTAGGAGTTAGGGTGCAGATACCAGAATAGTTAACAGAGTGGTGGGCACTGTCTCCTGTTTTACCGATGGCATCCTCTGTTTGAAGGCTGCTGGGCCAAATCTGATTTAAAGAGGAGGAGAGAGCAAGAGGGGCCTTGAAGTTGCCCATAATCTGTTAGCAGCACATAGAAAGCAGGCCGAGGAGGCACCTGTCTGTAGTCCTCCTCACTGTGGAGAGATTAGGGATGGACTGGCCATTTTGGTCACGTACATCCCGGTTGTACATGCTTCTGTGTGGATTTTAAAAGGGGGGATCCTTAGGGTCTGTGTGGAAACGCAAATATAAAATAAAGAAACAGAAGTACTTACAAGGCAGTCTGAGGGCTCCAGCGCTGACACGGTCCATTCTTTAAAAAAATTCCTTTTGAACACCAGAAGTCATTTAGTCGCTCACAGCCTGAAGTGGCTAGTGGGGGGGGGGATTTTGCTGCTGCATGCTTAGAGCAGGGCCACGTTCACACCATGCCTTTAAAGCAATCCTAGACATGACTCCTGCAAAGCATTCTGGGAGCTGTGGTTTGTTAAGGGCGCGGAAAGTTGTTAAGAGGCGTCCTATTCCCCTCACAGAGTTTCGATTCCCAGAGTTCAGAGGCATGTGCAATCTGATTGATAACTGTGTTCTAATCCAGGTTTAAATTTGGGAACTGTGAGTCAGGTCAGTTCACTTTAAGAACATGCAAAGATCTTGCTGGATCAGGCCAATGGCCTACTTAGTCCAGCATCCTGTTCTCACAATAGCCAGTCAGATGCCCTTGGGAAGTTCACAAGATGGACCTGAGCTCAACAGCCCTCTCCCCTTCTGTGGTTTCCATAGACTGGTGTTCAGAAACATATTGCCTCTAACAGTGGAGGTGTTTTTGACAAGTTTTGAAATAAAAAAAACCTGCAATTTTACACAATTTAAAGTTTGTGCAAAATTTTATTTCAATTTTGGTATAAGTGATTAAAAAAAAAAGAAGTAGAGAGAAATGTCAAAATGAGCTGAAACTCTCTAAATGTGGACTAAACAAAATTCTCTTCCATCCCTCATTAAAGTGAAACAGGCCCACACACGCATGAATAGATCCTAAACCAGAAGCACAGTCAGAATAAGATGGTGGTCCAATGAATGTCGTCAGATTTGCTGCTAAGGAAACTATTGTGGCTTTTAAGAAACAACCCAAGAGATGTACACAAGCAAGTAGATTTTGTACTATGCTATGAGACTGCAGACTGGTAGAGGGTTTTTCTTTGTTTTCTTAAGACCCAAAGTTTCTTAAGTTTCTTAAGGGTGAGGGTGGGTTGGAGTGGTTGGAGAACTTTATAACCCAGCAATCTGTTCAGCCTTGCACTCCCCTCAATGTTTTGTGTGCGAGGGGAGCTGACCTCCTCCCTGAAAGCCAAGAAGAGTACTATTCCATGCGGCGCCGTGCCCCACACTGGCCCCTTTGTTCTTCCTGCCCCACTGTGCTGCTTGTTGGTGGAGCACAAGTTTGGAACACAAGATGGTGTGTCCAGAGCAAATGTAAATATTGGATTTTCCACTGTGGTTACACAGGCAGCCTGCAGTGAATTTACCTCTCTCACTGTGAAGTTCGCACAGAGGCTTCTTTCATCTCCGGGTGTTTCATGGAGCATGGTGGTTGCTGCCAGGTTCCAGGAACCAGGAACATTCCCAACAGAGCCCTTTGTGCACTGGGGAAGATGTTTAGAAGACATTGACTTGCCCAACAGAAAGACTAGTTTCCTTTTTCTTCTTCCTGGTTTGAAGGGCTGATGAAGACTCCAGGTGAGTGGACTGCAGTGCAGGCCTCATCATCAGCCTGGATTTATACATAGGGATCTAAAGCCACGGCTAACAGGGGACGATGGCAGTGTAATAATCCAGATCCCGAGAGTGCAACAGCAATAGCATGGCCAGCTCAAGACTGAGATGAAAAACCCAAGCCCTGCAACCTGGCAGCAGCATGTGTGGTGTGACAGAGGTGTCTTACCAGCACTTGTGTCGCTGCTGCTTACCTGTGTTTTCCGTGGCTTTGGTCTTGGTGGTTGTGAGGAATAAGAACGTGCTTCTTCAAAAGACCATAAATAAGGTTGCAAATGGCTAGGTAATCACAGACTTGCTCACCTAGGGCGTACCTTTAGAAAAGCTTGTGGTTAGGATGCTCATAGATAAGGGCCGTTTGCAACTGAAATGCTGTTTATTGTATGCTTCGCTGATATGGAACTCATTTACACCCACTAGTGGTTGGGATGTGGCTTCATCACATGAGTCAATGTGTAAAAACATAAGAAACATGGACCAAAGGTAATCAAGGGTGGTAGCTGCCAAAATTAGAGTAATGGTGTAAGAAATGAAAATGTTGCTTTTCATATAAAAGCCACAAGGCCGCGGCTATGATGTTGCTTTGCTCAACACCATAGTTACTGGACAACTTCAGGCATAATGTTGCGTTGTACAAGGGCGCTAGGCAATCTCAGAGAAGCAGGCATATTGCTGATACCTGCTAGTGGTCAGAATGTGGGTGTGATAAGTAGACAAGCATCAGCAAATATAGAGATCAATTCATACTTATCTCCAGCTATTTTTGCTTGCCTTAGCATGTAGTTGTAAAGGAAATAGACCAAATAAGGGAAATAATGAAAAATGTTAATAGGGTAATTAGGCGGTCGTGAGAGGCTGAAAACTTTGTAGTCCCCACCCAAGGGGGGGGGACAAGGGAGGGACCTGCGCTTCGGGTATAGGGGATATAAGCTTGTGTCTGCCAATTTTGGGGTGTGACTACTTTTGGACACCCGCTCTTGCAAGAACGCTTTTGCAATCAATAAATTGTTTGCTGCTTCACCAATTTTGTTCAGATTTTATTTTGAAGGTCTCAGACCCACTTCTAACAGCGGTGTGGAGTTTTCCCACAACACCTGGACAGGGGAGGGGAAGGGTGGCATGCTGGTGAGGTTTGGGCCATGCAGGTCCACCAACAGGAGTGCCTGATTTGTTGTTCCACTGGTGCAGCTGCATGGCCCACACCTTGCCACAACCCTTCTCTGTCCCTGTCCAGCCAAGCAGCAGCAACGTCAGTGTTAGGAGGGTGGCTCCACAGCTCTGATACACTAAGCGTGCCTTTACTTCTCCAATCTCCGCAGGCTGAGCACTTGGCTTTCCCAGGACACATGTGTGCATCCATGTGTCAAACCCACACCATTAAAACTTCAACTCTGTAGTCCCAGGGCAACTGGCAGTTGGGGCTACGGGTGTTTTCCATCCCATATTCGTCACATGTGGCACCGTTTCTGTTCTAGAGCGGTTCATCTTCTGCCAAAAACTCTGTTATTCATCTTGCTGCCCGCCGCGATGAGATTACATAACTTGTGTAATTTACATAATTACATAATTTCCATCCTGGGCTCCTTTGGGAGGGTGGGACATTATATAAATGAATGAATGAAAGTGTAAATTGTGTTGTAATTTCCACTCCATACATTTTAATGCTAAGGAAATGCAATGCAAATGGGGAGTGAACATAATCAATTATATATCATTTTGGACTGAAAGCAACAACAACAAACTGAACGTATTGACTGGATTGATTTCCGATCCAGATGTGGGACGCATAAGTGAACATTGGCAAATTCATTTCCATCAGACTTCTCTGCACATTCTACTTGAGCCCAAGTGTTCTTTTTTGGTAGAGAGTGGGGGAAGAAAGCTTCTTTTAGTTGCTCCTTCTTTGGCTGATGGATGGGACCAAGTTGGTCTCTTCTTTAGCTTGATGTTCTTCCTAGGAGGCAAAGGGAGCAGCTCCCAACCAGCCCTTGGTCCCCTGGCCGATGGCTGTGGCCAGAGCATATTTCTCTTCAGTTCTGCAGTCCCAGGGCAATTGGCCGTTGGAGCAGAGTGCTTTTGTTGTCAGGGAGTGGGGAAGCAAGCTCCATTTCTGGTCAATGGTTGCGCCCCATCTGGACTTCCCCTTGCCTTGTTCTTCCTTGGAGGCCGAGGCTACACAGCCCTTGTAATAAATAAATGTGTGCGTGTGAAAAATATATTTTCCATGAAATGCAGAATAATGCTTCCCTTACGGAAGGAGACATTTATCACTATTATACTGTTAATTCACTCCATTTAGTCCTCTATTGCATTTTCCCTGAGATCCATTATATGTAATAAATGAATCTACTTAACTAACACGCTGGAATTGCAAACTGCTTGGGGTATATTAAAAGAAATTGCTGGCACCCTAAACAGATAACCTGCAGGGGTACGTTTATAGAAAACAAACTATATTGTTTATGGTAGAAAGCACCCTCTGGGTGATTCTGTGCCCAGGACAGAGCCAAACCAAGGCATTTTGCCCAGGCAGAGCCGCAGATGGCGGCACTGGCTCCCCAACCTCTAGTCAAGTACTGGGCTGACTGGCCCAGTTATTTTTTCACCTGATGCAGAAAATCCCACAAACACCTCTTCCTGAGATTCAAACCATGACAATAATAAACAGGTACATAACTATTTGCAGCCCTTTCATGTAACTTGGCTTTCCCAGGTGACGGCCTCCTTTTGCTTAACAACAGGGCCGGCCCAAACCCAGTGGGAAAATTACGTCTGGCACTTGTAATGTGAACAATCGTTTCTGTCCGAAACGCAGGCTTTACGTTTGCGTTACAAACCTGTCTGAAGCAGGAGCTGCTTGAAGCCACGTGTAAGAATGCGCTTCGCTCTCATTCACAAGCTAAGCAGCCCTGGGCCTGGAAGAGAAGCCATGAAATATAACTATGCACATATCCTGTGGGAAATCCTTCCATGTACAAAGCTCCTCTGTTGCCCCCCCCCCACCTCCCTCCCTAACCGTACTTAAGATATTTGTATGTGTGTGGTGAGGGAAACTCGGCACCCTTAGCAGAGCTGTGTGGAAACTTCTGTCTCTCTTCAGCTTTCCGCTCCCCCTGAGCTGCGTCACATTCAGCACACACGACTTCTCTGTCAGCCATTCCCTGGGCCGTGAGTGCATTCTTTGTTCCACAGTGCCTTAAACGCATACGGGAAGGATGTACATCTTGGGCCCACCTTGGACCTGACCTGATGTGCAATGTGTGCTCAAAGTAGCTGCTTAGAATGGTGGAAACAGGAGAGACCACTGGAGTCTTGTAGTTGTTTTGAGACCCTTTCTGGGAGCTGGTTGTTTGCCAATTACGCCAGCCCCCAAACAGGCAACTCAGGGGCATATACGGTAATTATTATTATTAGAAACATACTGAGTCAGTCCATTGGTTCATCTAGCACCGTACTGGCTCTACTGGGGATAGCTAGTGTGATGGCGACCTCCAGATATTGTTATATTTATTAACATTGATCTATTGATTGCATATGCACCAAGTGCCTCAATTTTCTAGGGACAATCCTGGGATTCCAAAAGCCATCCCAGCTTCTGATTTGATCCCAGAATGTCTCTATTTCCCCTGCCAGTGCTATTCAGTCAAAGTCTTCTGCTCATGAGTCCAACGGCATAGGGGAGAGTACAGCGCTACCAATGGCAACTTTCTGAAAAATAAGTTTGGGTCTTTTCTTCCCAGGTTTGACTACCAGGAACTTTTGCACAATTCCACCTTCTGCATCATTCCCCGAGGGAGACGCTTGGGGTCCTTCCGGTTTCTAGAAGCACTACAGGTACAACAAAAAGTGTTTTTTTTGTATTTACAGATATAAACCGGTTTAATAGTTGTTACTGTTTATCAGGCAACTGTTTCTCACAGAAGGTACAGTACAGAGAGCTGAAGAAGGAAAGTGGAAGAAAGAAACTTTCTTCCCTGCTTCCTCTTTCAGCTCTTTGCTTTTCAGAGGATTTATCCTTTTAAATATATTGGTGGGTGGGAATGTTAGTTTTTGTTTCATTCATTGCTGTCTTTATCAGAAAATGGTACTGAAGCAATCAAAATTTGTAATGTAGATCTACCTGCCCCACCTCAAGTGCACTGCAGGTATCAGCTGTTTTACGAGTCATTCCCATTTCCTCATTTCCTTACACTGTGAGATGTAATTCTTTAAACGGAAAGTGCAGTGCTTTCTCTCAGCACAATTCCTAAACTACAGTTCCTAGGATTTCTTGTGGAGGCCACGACAGTTTGTAGAGTAGATATGCCTTCAGCAAGCTCAGTTCCTTTCAATAAATGGTGTAATGGCGGGTGAGGACACAGGAAAGACTTTTCAAGCGCAGGAGTAGTGCCATCATCTGCTGAAGTACCAGGATAACTGCTGGACTCACCTGGCTCTGACCAGTGAATGAAGTGATAATACGGCTTATTTGAAACAGATTGGCACAGAGGAAGTTAAGGAAAGAGCAAAATAACCAAGCAAGACCTAGCTACTTCTTTCCTTTCCTTTGATGGGGTTACTTCTTCACACCAGCAGTTTAATGGTAACATTCTTTGCATTTCTAAGTTAAAATTGTTGCATTCCAACTGACTGATGATCTGCCATTAAAGCTTAATGTGTATGCATATCTGTATTATATACTGAAAAATAATGGCTCAACAGAGATGTGTGCTTTTTGGAATTCTCCTTGAGGGTATATGATAGTGATGGAGACATTTCTCCACTCTCTGCCACCCCCTACCAATTTTCTTGAAAACCATAACGGGAAGATCAATTGTCTGAGTATTATTTATCATCATCATCATCATCATCATCATCCAGCTATTAATTTAGGGAAAGCCTTATCAAAAGAAGCAAAACCCCTCCACATTTCTATATAGTGCTTTTTTCCTGGGGGTATGCATACCCCTAAACATTTTGTGAATCTAAGTTTGGCCTCATTGAGGGACAGTATTTCAATATGAGTAGGAAAATGAGAGTACCCCTAAACATTTTTTTAGAAAAAAAGCACTGTTGCTATATATGTCTCTTACTTGAGAATTGGATGTCCTAGTACATCGCTCCCCTGAAACAAGCGATAGCATTTTATTTAGCTTAATCTCCAATTGAGCATACATTCCCCAAGCCTCTCCAAGCCCGTTTTCTTTATACTAGGTTGCTGCAGAGGTTCAGGTTGTGTGTATGTGATTCCCACGTACAAACAGGCTCATCTTATGGCAGCTCAGCCAAAGTGTGTAGGAACAGCAACAGAGCACTTGTATGATACACAGAGGTTGCAATTAAATCACTCTTCCTAGCACAGCAGGAATTTCAAAGGCTGCAACCCTGTGCACACTTACCTGGAAGTAATCCCCACTGAGCACAGTGTGGCTTGCTTTTGAGGAAGCATGCATGGATTTCTGTTGTTCATCCTAAAGCTACCTCTGCCTGCTTCCCCACCTCACCCCTTGCACAGCTCTCTTTCTTCTGTCTCTTTGATCTCTGTTCCTCGTCTCTCATTGATCCAGGCCGCCTGCATCCCGGTGCTGCTCAGCAACGGCTGGGAGCTGCCATTTTCAGAGGTGATCGACTGGAGCAAATCAGCCATCGTCGGGGATGAGAGGCTCCTGCTGCAGGTAACAATGCCTGCACTGTGTTAACAACCCAAGCCCAGCCGGCAGCCTGGTACAAGAAGGCACAGCATAAGCGGTCCTCTGTGCAGGGCTGTGCTTTTCACACCGAGCACTGTAGGCTTACTGTATAGCAGCAGGCGAGATTGTGAGATCATCACGGCTCTGGCCTGAACTGGTTCTTGGCAGATCGTGCATCTGAAGAGTCCATGAAGGAAATGGGTGCATTGACAGGAGCAGTGCCTGAAATAATGAAAGACATCTAAGCAGTTATTTGCAGAGGGTGATATCCAGTGCTTTTTTTCTATAAAAAAAAGTGTTTAGGGGTACTCTCGTTTTCCTACTCATATTGAAATACTGCCCCTCCATGAGGCCAAACTTAAGAGTCACAAAATGTTTAGGGGTATGCATCCCCCCAGATAAAAAAGCACTGGTGATATCCAACTAAGGCCCCGTCTGCACCGTACATTTAAAGCACTGGTTTTAACAGCCATGCTTTCCCTGCAAAGATTCATGGGAGCTGTAGTTTCGCTAAGGGTCCTGAGTGTTGTTCAGAAACCCCTATTCCCCTCACAGAGCTACATTTTTCAGGAAGGTATGGCAATGCTCATCACCCTTAACGAACTGTAGTTCCCAGAATGCTTTGGGGGAAGCCATGGGTGTTAAAGTGGTATGATCCTGTCCTAAATATAAGATGCAGAAGTTGCCTAACAGTTTTTATTATGGCATGAGCTTTTGTGGACTGGAGTTGATGTATGGAGTGCAAGCCTAAATTGGAAGGTCTTATGTGTGTGCGCGCGTGTGCATGCCTGCCCACCCCACCCCCTGCACAATAGTTAGTGGTGAGGTCAGAATAATGAAATGCAAAAACTACAGGCTGTGACCATTACATTAAAACTTAAATGTACAGTGACCTAAGCATTGCTAATGGTAATACAAAATTCCTGGCACTGGTGGAGCAATTAACATCTATATTGGGTTAAAAAACCTGTTCTCTTGATTCAGGTCATAGGTGATAATATTGTATTTCTTAAAATAGTGGTATCATGCCGGAGTCTCCCTTTGAAGCGCATAGTAACTTATTTCATTGCCCTGACCACAAAATGTCATTTCCAAAGGTTTTATAGACTCCCTCCCCCCAAGTTCAGAATATTCAGACTTCCCAAGTATGAAAAATGTAACCTGCACGATGCATCTTTCAGGCAATGCCTGCTGTGCAGCTTGTTTGGCTGACTCAACATCTTTACCCTTCACTTCTGAGGGGCCCCGCTGCTCCTGGTTTTAAAGCCAGTATGTTGGGTATATATTTGTGATTGGTCATAAATCACTCTGCTTCCTCCCCCCCCCCACCTCCTCACAGATTCCATCTACAGTCCGATGTCTCCACAGCGACAAGATCCTGGCCTTCCAGCAGCAGACCCAGTTCCTGTGGGAAGCATACTTCTCCTCTGTGGAGAAGATTGTGCAAACCACCCTTGAGGTAAGCCACAAGAGCCTGGGCAGCTGATTCCTTCGATGGGCCAGCTCCTTGTTCAATGTTAATTGTTGCTGAATGGTTTGGATTGAAGAGAGGAATACTGCAGGAGGCTGACTTTGTCATTGATGGGGAATCTATTTTGGCCGGCCGGCCAGATCCTTATCTCCTTACCCCTGGAGGGCCCAAAGAGACAGCTGGGTGGGGTCTGACACACTAACCAAGAATTGCCGTGTTGGAACAAACCAAAATGCCCATGGCGTTCAGAACCTGGCTTTCAGCAGAGCTACAGCAGATGTTTGCCAGCAGGGCATATGATGTTGGCAACCACTCCCTGGCTACAGCCTCTGAGACCATTTTATCATCCATGCCAAGTCCTCATTGACTGGACAGATTTGCAGAGGAAAAGCCTGTCATTTGGCTTGCACATACAGCATTTTTTAATAATAATAATAATAATAATAATCCGTTTATGTAAGTGAGCATCACCTTTCAGTGAAACTGAAAGGAATAAGAGGAAATGTCTCCAGAGGCCATGGCTATTGCTGGTCATAGAACAGTTGTAGACAATTCTGCATTGTTTAGTGGCTGAAAAATTACGGGAAATTATGCCTTGATCAGGAAGCCTGGTGATGCATGGGAACTTCCAGAGCTGCACTCCTTGCCCTGCTGTTCCCAGCATTAAAGGAAACTGAAAACATTTTCACTGCACACTTTTATTTGAAACTGTAAGAAGACCTGTGCTGCATTAGACCGAAAGATCTGCCTGGTCCAGCATTGTTTCCTCAAAGCAGCTCAACAAATGCTTCTGGGAAGCCATCCAGGAAAACCTGAAGACAACAACCTCCCTTTGTTTGCCCTCCCCTCCCCCCCCCAAAGCTAGCAGTGTTCAGAGATAGACTGCCTCTAGATGGGAAAGTTCTGTAGGAATCATGACTAATAGTTGCTGGTAGACTGATCTTCCTCCATGCATTTGTGAAATATATTAAAACCACCTAAGCCAGGAGTCATCATGGTGTTTTGGTGGCAGTGAACCCTGCAAGTGCATCAAGTGAAATAGTGCTTCCTTTTCTCTGCTTTGAAGCATTTTATATTTTTTTAAAAAAACACCTCAAGTTTCTTTCCAACCTTTCTTACATAATAGAACCCAACATTGCAGGCACTGATCAGATCTAGACCTGCTTAGTTTCAGCAAGGTGGTGGTCCCATGTGCCTTCAGATTATATACACAGCCTACCCTACAGCCCACCCACTTCAGTACTTTACCCTGAGTTACAATATTATGAGAGGAGGGATCTTCATCAACTCTTTCCATGTCATTCATAACTTGATAGTGCTGTGTCGTGCCCGCCATTTGTCTGTTGTTGATGAATGAATGGCTGTTGTTGTGGTCGAGGAAAGACTAGAGAGATTGATCAGGGGTGTCTGGGGCAATACTGAACCAAAAGCATACTCGGATCCCCCATGTACTGATTAAGACAAGTCAAACAAACCTTGCAAAACTGAAGACAGTGAAAACAAAGCAACATGCTTTGTACCAAGGCCTCTGGGCCTCTGCAGGTGAAGCCTGGAAATCGTTTTGGAACACCTGATCTGCTGGTTCAGTCCTGAACTCTTGGCAGTACCTTGTCTCCAATGTGAGAAAGATAAGTAAGATTAATATTCCAAGAGGTCAGCTGCAAATAAATTAAGATTAGAATTTCAGGAAATCAGCGGAATTGCAGACTTTAACATGGTGTTTAGATCCATAGCTTTTCAAAGCAAACACACAGACCACATTTCCCTTAAGGCCCAGTGAGCAATTGGGCTGCATCCAGTGCTGTAACAGGTGTCAGCCTGATCAGTGCCTGTAATTGTGTCATTGTCTACTGACTACCCCATGAAAGTCTCTCAAAAAGGGGAAGAGCTGGTTCCTTTCAGTCCAGGCAGGAATAGAAAGAATTAGGACAACCTCATTGTTTGTTTCCATGCCTGGTTAGCAGCAGGATAAGCAAAGTGGTGAGAACTTAGATGAACCCCTGCAGTTTACAGCTGCTTGTCTAAACCTGAACACCTGAGCCTTCAAATATTCCCTGAGGTAACTCAGCAAAAGGGCAGAGGCTCAGGTCCTTACCCACGGGGACCACTTCCCTTTGCAAACTGTCCCAAGAGATGCTGAGTCTGGCTACAGGTGACAATCACCAATCCAGGGTTCTGCTCAACAGGAATTCTGAAACCCCCCTCCAAAAAAAAAAAAAAGGCAGGGAAATTTGGGTTGGAGAGAGAAATAGCACATACAGATAAAGTATTGTTGGCAGCCTTTTTTCATTCCTTGCTAATGGAAGCTGCTTGTCAGGTGAGGTGGAGCCGCTACGCTAGCTTCCCCGCAGGTGACCAGCAAGATGGTTGGTGAGGTGCAAATGCACCAGCAGGAACACCAAATTTGCTCCATCTGAACATTTTCATTGTGCAGATCTCCCTGCTGCGTCTCCCCCACCGACTCTTCTTCCCAGTAAGCTGCAGGGGCCCTCCTGCTGGGAAGCGGGCTTCGCGGCTCCTAGCAAGCCATTTCTGCTTGTTTATCTCCCTCTTCTAAACAGCTAATCTGCTTTGACCCCTTCCCCTCTCAACTCCTGGGGAATATTAACCAATATTTTAAAAACAGATAAGAGAATGATAGCCACCAGTCCCTGTTTCCCTGTGTGTTTGCTTATTATGTTCCTCTCCATTTTTCTCTGCCTGCCTCCAAAGGGGCCTTTGGAATTATTATTATTATTATTATTATTATTATTATTATTATTATTAAATATTTATTTATATACCATCTTTTCCCCTGATGGGACTCAAGGTGGCTTACATATAATAAGAACCACTAAGAACATAGGAGAAACAGTCATTGTAAAACCATATACAGTACATATTTAGACCATGCCAATAATTGCAATAAAACAGCCCTTCCATTGAAAGCAGCCAGTTCCCCAAAGCCTATTGAAACAAAAAAGTCTTCACTTGCCAGCAGAAGGACAAGGAGTCTAGTTTCTCTAGGGAGGCAGTTCCAAAGACCGGGAGCAGCCTGTTTCATGTGCTGCTTTGTGCATGCATGTAAAATATAGCGAGGTTCTTGCCCCATTGTAGGAAGGGCTATAGCAGGGGCGGGGAACCTTTCTGGCCCGATGGGACAGTTCTTTTTCAGCCCCACTTCCCAGGCCAAATTTGACAGGTGTCAATCATCTGTCAATTATCAGGCACCATGTGGGAAGGAGCCAGCAGTGAAGCAGTCTTCTGCAGGATTAAATGCTCTGCTCATCAGCCGATGAGTGTAGGGTTCAGTCCTGCTATCTGCATCACCAGTGTGTGTTCCCTGCAGGGAGTGTGCAGGTGGACCAGCACTTTGCAGCTATGGACTCTGTTCATCAGGTAGGCGTGGTTTCAGGGGGGAATAGCCTTTTGGGTCAAATTGAACACCCTTGCAGGCCAAGACTGGCCAGCAGGTCAGAGGTCAAAAGCCCCCCCCAAAGTTTTTCCCCACCTGCCATAAGGTAACTATGGAAGCTCACCCCCCCAGGTGAATTTTGAACTGGGGTTTCTTGGCTTGCAGTTCAGACTCTGAGTGTCTATGTGCCCCTAATCCACCCTTCCTTACCTTGAAGTGAGGAGGGCAGTTTGCAGATGATCTCATAGGCCAGGTGACACCCTCTCATCACCTGCCAGGTGCTGACAGCTTCAGGAGCGTAATGCTGCTTGCGTGATGACAGCTTTCTTTCTCTTTTGTTAGATCATAAAGGATCGGATATTTCATCAGGAATCCCGCCCAAAGTTCTTCTGGAACGCCCTTCCAGGAGGGCTGCTGGCACTGCCAGAATACTCCACTCACCTCAATGACTTCCCTTTCTACTATCTGCAACATGGTATGGGACTCTTCCCCCCCCCCCCCCCGCCACCACCCCCACTGTCACTTAACACATCACATTATGCCTTCACTTTGCTTTTTATTCCATTAGAGATGGATAAATCTGTCAGTTTCAGTTTCCCTTCTGTTCTCTCCCCCCCACCAACCTTAAGTTCATTTCCACATCATCCTCATGAAAATTTTCTCCATTTTAGCAATTCCCCCCCCCAGGATGATACATTCTGTATTGTTATTTCTCCCAATATGTGTACTTTTATGTGTATTTTCTCTTAATATGCACATTTTTGTACAGTGGTACCTTGGTTTCCGACCGCAATCCATTCTGCGGAGGCGGTCGCTCACCGAAGGCACACTTCTGTATGTGCGCGAAGCGCCGATAGATTGCTTCTGTGCACGTGCTGTGCAGATCACTTCTGCACATGTGCAAGCTGTGCATATCGCATCTGCGCATCCGATGCCACGGAACCCGGATCTAAACACTTCCGGGTCCGTGGTGGTCGCTTGCCGAAGCAGTTGCTCGCCAAGGTAGGCGTAAACCGAGGTTTGACTGTACATGTGGCTTGGTTGGATAACTGAATCACAAGTGCAATTTTTGATTTATTTTGTAAAATTTGCATAATACTTTGGAAAGCATGAACTGAACCGAAATTCCCACGCATCCTTAATTATTACAATAACAATTACTGTCTTATTTATGCACAGTCCTTACTGTGATGCCTGAGTGGGTGACTCCCCCTACAAATTTTTGCTATATCCTCTGTAAACCTTGTAGCTTATCCTCTTGTTTTTCCCCCAGTGCTCCCATTTTAGCTACAGTTCTGCCAGCACCCGGCAGCTGCGCTTGCTATTAGAGGGAACGATGGTTATTACTGCACCATCAGGGCACATCCTTGCACAGAGGCAACCTAAACAAGCCTATATTCCCAAGGAGCCTGAAAGCAATGGAAGGGATTAAACGAAGTTATGAAGGGTAGAGCAGGCAGGGCTGCCCACCTGTCAGTCACACCTGATGCCACAGTGATGGCAGGTGATGCTTCCCTTTGAAGGCCAGATTGACAAGGCTTCAAAGTGAATTGCAGAGCTTTCAAACAGCCCTTTGTCAACATCCTCACACAGGGATGTTTACAAAGGGCTTTCAGGACCCCCCCCCCCCACATTTCTCCTTCAAACTGTGGAGGTTTTCAGGAGAAGAGGGGGAGTGTTGGAGGTGCATTCATACCCACCCTTCACACTTCTCCTTTAAACCTTAGCAGAGGTTTGGAGGAGAAACTCAAGGAGCGTTTGAAAGTCTTGAGCAAGGTGCGCTCCTATTGCTCATCCGCTGATGGGTGGGAGCGCACATTCAGATGCCTCCCCTCCATGTTTGTCCTTCAACCTTCTGCTGAGGTGTGCACTAGAAATAGAGAAGGGGGCAAAAAGATAATAGCAACGCCAACTGTCTGGTACGTAATGGGTGGGTAGGTGCTGCTACAACAGAGCAGTGGCATAGTGTGGGTTGCCGGTGCCGGGGGCATGGCAAGTGTTCTGCACCCCCCAATGGACTGGGCAGCAAGGGTGGGGGCCTGCACCAGGACGGCCCAGGCAGAGCCCACACAGAGGGTGAATGGAGCCTGCCCCAAACAGGCTCCTGCCCCTCTGCCTCCACCCACCTGCCCACTAGACCAACCCACCTGCCTCCGTGCCTCAGCTGCAAAGGCTCTGTACCTGTCGTAGGGGTACCTGGTTGTATCCGCTCAAAAATGTGCACCAGGGGCCATGGTCCCCCTATACCCACATGCTATGCTTCGGCAATAGAGACCCAGTTCCTATGCCATGCCTAATTGAACTCCTGATGAGATGGTATCAGCTGGAGGAGGCCTTCCTGCAGGGTGCAGTGATAGGTACTGAGATGATCTTTTAGGTTTCCTGGTCCCAAGTCGTACAGGGCTTTATACACCTTGAGCAGCCAGTGCGATTCTTTTAGCAGCAGGAGCATCACATGATGGGCGATATTCCACCCCAACGATCCCCCAAGCCACTCCTTTCCACCCTCCTCTCCCTCTTTGCCCTTTCCTCTATTGTTTTGTGTTGCATTACAGATGGCAAGTTCCTTGGGACAGGCAGGGCTACATGGAAAAGGTGGGGCACGAGGAGCAGTCTTGGTATTTCATACTAATCGTGTTTGTTTCCCCCTGTAACAGGATCCAGCCCCTCCAACAAATTTACAGCATTCATCCGTGCTGTCTCGCCTATTGTCTCCCTTTCTCAGCCCATCCTCAAGCTCATCCAAGCTGTCTCCGGGTCCCAGTACTGCGCCCAGGTAAGCAGGAGGTGTGGCTTGTCCTACGGTAATACAGTGGCTTTCTGGGAGAACTCCACACCCTGACTTCTAGGTTCTACCACCTTGTCCCCACCTTTATTCTTTCCACCATTCAGTGGAGTAAGGTAACTTTAGATCCAGGTCTTAATGCTGTTATCAGAGGAGCAGAGGGGAGAGGAACTGTTTTGATCATGCCTGCAGAACCTTTGGCCCTCCAGATATCGCTGAACTACAACTCCCCTCATCCCTGGGCATTGGCCATGTCTGCTGGGGCTGATGGGAGTTGTAGTTCGGCGACATCTGGAGGCTCAAAGGTTTCCCTGGACCTGTTTTATATGCTCATATGTATTACATCACTTGCATCAAATGGTGGTACACAAACTCTGCTGCATTTGGGTGGTCCTTGTGCTCATTCTGCTGAACAGGGCTGTGGGCTTCTGCCCTAAAGTCCTGCCTTGATGGTGCCAATGTAACAATTCCTGTACTACTGCTGCTCCCCTTTAAAAAAAACAAATCTCCAGTAATCTTTGATGAAGTGAGACATTCTTCTGCCCCTCCATAAATATGCACCCAAATGCACCAAGGCAAAATGTCAGAGATGGTAGATTTCTTCCCCTGGAATGCTTGGCAGCTTGGAGGAAGCACTTGGGTGGGCATAAAGCCACCGCCGCTGCCAGCAGGTGCTCACCTCTCCTTCTACCTGCGGGGCAAGTCCTGTCAGCAATTATGTCTTGCTGAAGAAGAACTCTGCCAACAGGCCTCACCCATCTCAGGCCACCCCAGGTGCTCAGAAATGCACAGCAACAAATTGGCCCGGGCATGGCGGGCTAGGATGCCCTTGCACCCTAGATCCAGGCCACATTTACTCTGAAGTAGGGGTAGGGGAGAGAGTTGATTAACCTCGCATATGAAGTGTGAACTAAATTTGCACTTTCCAAAGCAGTGTGCAAACTGGTACGCCACCTTTCTTTCCACATGTGTGCTTCTGCGAATTCTGAGAGGCAGCTCTCCAGCCAAGTAACGTGTACAGTGTCGATAAAAAAATATGTCAGTGAAAGTGACATTCAAAAATGCATCGTATTAGGGGGAATGGCTTGGCAAAAATGTGTCTGTTGGACGGAACGACACATGAAAGTACAGTATATTTTAGGGAAAAAATCACAGTAAAATGCTACTGAAATTTCATAAGGCCCTTTATTTATTTATTTTTAAAAATAATTATACTTTTATGCAGAAACATAGAATTATAGAGTTGGAAGGGACCATGAGGCTCATCTAGTCCAACCCCTTGCAATGGAGGATACTTTTGCCCAATGTGGGCCTCGAACCCACGGCCCTGAAATTAAGAGTCTCATGCTCTGCCAGCTGAGAACTGAACTTGTCGGAGGGAACTAAGAGAAAGTGAATTTATAGATTAATCAGGGGGTCCATTTTACTTCAGCTGAACTTGTTCAAAGTACATATGTTCAGTCTTAGGTGGTATGTGGCATGTGGCAGACAGAAGACTGGGTTTTCTCTGGCGAGAGGCTGGGCTGACCCAATATATTTTGCTGCCTGAAGCCGAGTAGCAAATGGTGCATCCTTTCTCCCAAATCAAAGTGTATCACACTCAAGGCAGGTCAAGTCATTATGCCCCATGAAGCAGATGGAACACCCCCCTGTATACCTCCCTGCTTCTAAAAGAATGCGATAATAAGAAATAGCTACCGGTTTGCCCTTTAATGACACCCAGTAGCCTGAGGCTGCAGCTTCATTCTACCTGATGGTAGGGCTGGCCTCTGAGAGAGGCCCAGCTCCCTTGTTCAGTCATGCCACAAAAGATTGTGGCTTTGGGCTGCCTCCCAACGATGTTGCTGGAATACCAACCCATAAGATGGTTGCGAGGAGAAAGCAAGATATTGATCTGCAACCTATTGACAACCCTGAGGTAGGGCGGGAAAGAACAGGGGAAGCCCACAAAAATGCAGCTGTTCTGGTCTTACCCAAGCAGAAGCAGTGCGTATTGAGGTGTCATCCACAATGGCATGGCACCAGCTACAACCAGGAGTTGAGGCAACCAGTTCTAAACAAGCACAGTGCACACTGCACAGTGGAAATTCAGCTCTTCCCTTCTGATTTGCTACTCTTAATTTTTTAAAAAACATCTCAGCTGTGTACACACCATGGGATTTAAAGCACCTTTCCCCAAGAATTGTGGGAAGTATAGTTTGCTAAAGTTTCTGGGGATTGTAACTCAGTGAGACTTTATTGTGCATGGTCCTCCCTGCCCTACTATTTTATTGTTTACGATACCGAGGATCATGTTTTGGTTGGCAAAGTGGAGTCTTGTGCTTTTTCTAGGGATGGAGCAAAATCCATCTCCATTTTGTGTCTTTAAAAATAATAATATGGACTCTGCAGGACGAATATTTAGCTGAGTCAACCTGCAATGAAATAGCGGAATTGTGATAGCCAGTCTTGTGCAAAACTACCATATCATTAGCATTTAAAAGGCTGATATAGTTCCCCCCCCTTTTTTTAACTTTGTGAAGACCTTGAGAAATTAGCTCCTTCAACCTGGCTTCTTGAATACAGACATGCCTCCAGCCTGCACCAGTCAGTGGAAGTAGGAACCCTCTTTTTGTCACTTGGGCCTCTGAAAATAAAATGTCCATATTGGGCAAGTGGAAATAGGGGTGTGGCAATAGAGAGCAGCCAATGAAACACAACCTCACAAGTGACCAGTTGCCCACCCCTCCACACCAACT